>NC_142679.1:13186295-13786295 GCF_964200805.1 Pocillopora damicornis | reverse complement strand
TGATGAGGTCATCCAACTCAAACATGAATTGAAAAACAACAAAAAAGATTGAAATAATGGCAACTATCTGAACACGAAAGAAAGGATTAGCTGCAAACTACTAACTGATCCAAATTGTAACGCATAAATAATTTATGGGGGCAGCATTGACTGAAGGTCTTGACAAATCTATACTTGTGTTTAGGAGAGATAACGGATTAAACAAAGGACAGCGTTTAATGGCAAAGGGAATGGTGAATATTACCTTCGAGATATCGCGAGAAGACGCCTCTTATATCTTCTGTGCGACCATCGCTTCCATTCATGCTAACGAAATCAAGACTCCGAAGTAACTACGCTTGTAAAAACGTGGTTGGAAAACCATAGAAAATCTGATGAAATGGAAACTTTGCGAGACGCGTCCCATAAGAATTTGTCTGCTATCGTCCCAAAGGGCTCATATCTGTCCTTCGATAAATGCAGATAAGCAACGCACAACAAATATCTTTGATTCCATTTTGTGTATGTGACCTAAGAGGCAGAGGAGAGGGTGCGTTGATTAGCCAACAAAAAAAAAAGTCAGCGATTTGCTGAGGGGGTCGGCGAGACTAACATTTTGTTGGAGAAGAAAACTAACAATCGATTTACATTTCCCCTCTTACAGTATTTGCATTTTATGCATTACTTTTTAATAACCACTAGTGTACAGGAAGTATTTTTCTAGTGTTTAGTGGGTATCGAGACTTCCTTTGAGATAGAGTTGGATAAACATTGGTCAATTTCGCGAAAGTTCTTTAAATGTTTGCCTGCCGTATTTCTGTTTTGGCAGACCACTTGACTATCACGTGTACAGTGCCCTATCATAAGAAGGTCGAGCTTTGTTCTAGGCCGAACCCACGCACCGTATCAAGAGCTAAATGTTCCTTATTAAGAATAACGAGGACTTTAAAGGAGCTACCAACGTCATAATATTGCGACTTGTTTCGCTATAACATACTAAATTGCCGTCAACGTAAAGATATACTTGAAAACACTAAGGGAGAAAATGGAAAAAGATCAAATTGGGCTTACTCTCTTTACAAGACCTATTTCGTTCACGAGTGACGCAGTGAAAGTAAAGCAAAACAGTCCAAGCATTAGAACCAATGATTATGATGGCAACAGAAAAATAGAAAACTTCTGAGGCTCTTACACCGAAGTATATCCCCAAAGAGAGCAGAATGAAAGCAGGAATCGGAAGGGTGAAGCTAATAATTAAGTCAGCGCTCTTCGGGGATATCACGAAACCCTCCCACGAATAACTCTTATGACATCCCAGAAAACGGTCGCAAGGAGACTAGAAATGAAGTTATCAATCTTTTGACCCTATTTAATGACTCGCATCATATTTCTCCTCGCAATGTAGCCACTGAATCACACATTAAGGTTGAGGACAAAGATCACCAACAGAGGCTCTTGATGTTAAAAAAAAAAATTCTCCTTGTCAGCACTTTAAGAAAGGCAAAGAGAATGGTATGAAGATTATGCATAATGATGTTGGCCCGTAAAGGGTCAACAGATGGTATTGTAAATATCGAATTTGAAACGTAATTTTTTCCTACAAAGATTAGCTGTCAATATATTTTGGGTCTCCGGGACCGCTTAGATCGTCTGACGAGCCATGAGTGAATAAGGGTCTGAAATAGAAACCATAATACTTTAGTACCCAATCATCATTCGACTTGAAACGTTTCATCAAAATTTGCCCAAGCTCGCCAAATGAACCCTCGTGAAAATGTAATTAGCTAATATGTTTACGTGGCACTATGGCCGAAATATGAGGATTTGTATGGGAATAAACGGTCGCATTCACAACCAAAAAAATCTTTACTAGTCTAGAATAAAAACAAACTTACCTCGCTTAAGAAGTTGTTCCTTGGTTCCATCTGAATTTTCTTGGCTGAGTGAAGGCTGTTTATCACGGTGTTAGTTCATCTGGTTTAATTTGCATATTTTGCGAGCTTGGGCTACCTGTGGTTTCTCACGTCAACACGAGTTCTTGGGGCAAATTGAAAGGTTTTACGCCAAGATAATTAACCGTGTAAATAACAGGCGCAAAGCGGCGTCTCATTAAAATCGGCACTCATACATTATAAGTTGAATATGACAACAAGAGACGAAAATAGTAACGTTCTTTTAGCTTTTTTAATCTGTATGTACAAGCACTCTATTCAACTGTATAAGATATGTTACTTTCTCATCACAAAAAAACTACCACACTTCTATACAGTGAGAATTGCCCCTTGTTAGATACAACATGCGAGGATTGACATCTCTATCAACCACAAAGTGCACCCGTGACTGTGGATCAGAAAGAGTGATGATTTCTGAAATATTTAGTAAAGCGACTTCGTTTATGAACACCATTGTGATCTCAATTATTTCCTGTTCAACGCATGGCTCAATTTCCGCCGTTTTCCCGATTACGATCGGCAATTCTCCCGAGAAGGACTTCGGTAGGGTAAACGCAGACTCATTTCCCGAACAACGGCTAGTAATGGAACACACCTGTTTCATAATACCTTTTCTGGTAATTTTCCTCAGAGATTTATTTTACGAGATCACAAGATGCAATTTATACTCCCTTAGAAAGCAAAGAATAATTTACGTGGTACGAAAATAATGCAATGATTACCATTTTCAGTACTGTACAAATATAAACCTTTGCTTTCTGCACATTCGAGAAGAATTAAACGAAGAATTTGCATTTCTTCATTTGCGGCAACAGGAACACCGCTGAACTAAAAAAAACAACAACAACAACAACAACAACAACGAAGGAACACAACTCGACGTAAGATTTACTCTGAACACATTTAGTTCAACTTAAGACACTCATTTTTTTCAACGGTGTTGTTAAGCGCCACCATAACAAAGACGACAACCAAAAGTGCTTTGACCAAAGTACCATGACATCATCTTACATACTAGTTCACGGCTTGTGATGGGATGTAAGGCCCAGAATTGAGGAAATTTAAAACCTGAATTTTAACCGATGAGAAGACGTTGACGGACTTTCAGAGAGAAAATGGAAAACCAATTGCATGTACTGCAGTACCACATTGTCATTCAACGCTTCTCATTGTTAACCAATGAGAAGCCGTTCACAGCTCGTTCAGAGCATACCGCTGAGAGAACAAACGTTTAACCCAATTGCAGTTTTTTGCCATTCCGAGGTGTCTTGGTTGCTACTTAATTCTACACAGACAAGTTGGCACCGCTGCTCCATTTACGCATGTTGGAATTATTTTCAGTATTTGTTTTGTTGGTTACGATGAACCACACAATTATACACATCAGTTCCTTGAGTTATTCTTGATGCGCTCGAGTCTTTTCTTGATGTCCAATATGCTATCTGGATCTGCTGTTATCGAATCAGTGGTATCCGTAGACTGTGAAATAACTGAGGGCTGCAAAAAATTAATAAATAAATATACATAAAAGAAGAAATAAATTATTGAATTAATGAGCGAGTGCGTGTGCGAGTGCGTGTGCGAGTGCGAGTGCGTGCGGGAGTGCAAGTGGAACGTGAGCGCGAGTTTCTTTCATTCACGTATCGAGGGTCTGGCGTAGGCTTCATTGAATTTATTAAGATAAAAATTCAATCGCACCATATGACTTACAATGTTTATGTAGGATGGTTTCTTATCAGCTGCACTCAGTGATCGTTCGTCAGTGGACGGTTCCTCGTACTCTGGTACACGCTGGTCTCCTGATTCCGCTTTCTAAATAGTGAAACGCAGTGTAAGACAATGTCAACGAACTATGCCGAAAGCCGCACAGTATAAAGAGATGCGTCTACAAACCTTTGATGCAGTGTTCGACTGATTATCCAGGCCAGCTCTCATTCTTAGAACCTTCAGTCTGTCTCTGTAGGCATCGGCATCGTCTTCGGATGAAAAACAGAAACATTCAAACGAATAACAAAAATTCAAAAGTGTATTCTCGTCTCATGTAAAAAAAACTATGTATAGATGTGAAATTTCGAATGATAGTGTTGCTAAATCAACTTGGATAAGACGATAAAACCTAAGATGCACAGATTCAAATAGACCGTTCTGTGAAAGTGCAAAAAAACGAGGAACACCACAACACAATTTAACTTACTTCATTCATCTATTTGTTTGTTTATTTATTTATTCGACGTAGAGGCTCAAAACATTTAAAATATCAATCTTAAGACGAGAGCATTCCTTTATCTTCTCCCTAAAATATCCATACACTATCTAGCAAACAGTTAACGAGAATACTCAAACTTATCAGGAAGAAGTTGTTATCTTGATTTAACACCAAAGTCTCGTAACTAATTTACAAGAAAATGTGTAGCAGTTAAAGGGTAGAATTGACAATCAGATCGCTAGCTCAAGGATTAAACGAAAATATAGAAGTAGATCAGCATATCTTTTTTTTTTTACCGGTGCTTTCTTCTTCCGTTGAATTCGATGAGCTGAGCGCTGTCGTCGATATTCCAGACGAGGGAGCTGTCCCTGCAAAAAATAAGTGTGAATGAATTGGTGCACTCAACTCCGATTATCAGCTCATATTCCGAGTCGCTTTATATGGAAATGCATTGCACTAGCTGTTGCTGAAAAAAGGCTCGAAATATCCAAACGTCCAGGAGTTAATAAAATTTAATGAAACAATTATTCCATTTGCGCTTTTTTGATACCAGATTGGTTATAGCCAACTAATATCCAACACGCTCTTGTGGAATACTTGTTACATATTCTTGTTAAATTACTGTGAAAAGGAATTCTGTAAAGGTCACTACCAAATTGATTGACGTTGGTCCAAAACCAAAAGAATATCAAGTTTACGATCAGAACGAAGTTAAAGAGCGAAGTTAAAGTGTCTGACTGGTTGGTCGAGAGGGGAGCCACGTTTCCTGGATCAATCACAGAGCACGGGGAAGCTGATCCAATGCAATCCCGATGTCCAATTGGAAAATGCTTAAGTCTATGAGAGAAGGCACCGCAGGAAAACAAGGGAAAGATGAAAAATGAATTTTCCTGGATCAATCACAGAGCGCGGGGAAGCTGATCCAATGCAATCCTGACGTCCAATTGGAAAATGCTTAAGTCTGTGAGAGAAGGCACCGCAGGAAAACAAGGGAAAGATAAAAAATGAATTTTCCTTGGACTTCCGTGAAAGCCCTTCTCTAGGACAAGCCTTGGTTCTTTCGAAACTATTAAAAATTGGGGTTCTCCGCTCAATAAATGTATGATCCGTTGGTTTGCATTGTTCAGATCCACAGATAACAAGTACTCGATAAAAATTTTACGGTACTGTACCTGACACTTTCCTTCCTTTTCTCTCCATCTCGATATTCTTTAGTCCTCTTTCAATGTAACTCTGGAAGAACTCGGAGGTTCGCTTCAAAAATGGATCAATGTCTGCCTCAGGGTATTTTTGTTTGAAGTCATAGAGTTCAGCCAAGCCCTAAAAAGACGGGGAAAAAAGATTTAATTCCATACGCAGAAAGATTCGTGCAGCTCTATGCCGCTCCCTACGATTTTTAAAACTTTGCAAAAAGTGATTTCTTGACGTACTTGGTGTCACTGAATAAAAGCCGACAGAAAACGTCCAGCCTAATATTATGTTCAACTGTAACAGAGCGAATTATCAGAGTTTTAGGCTGTTATGACCAGGAAGCCACCCTACTATTTTGACATTTTTGCTTTGCTTCTCGAAAATGAAAACCAAAGAATGATTCTTTGAGAAGATCCTAACAAGACAATGTACAAATTATCTACTCCTTGACCTACTCACCTCTCTTGTGTTCTCTTTCGAGCCTATTTTGGCGAATATCTCCGCTAATTTGTCATTAATTTTTTCTTTGTTTTGAGCTTTGTTTCCGCCCTGAAGTAAACACCAAAAAAATAACATCATTCTTACAATTTTCATATACTATATCTAGGGAAGATCACAAGAAAAGTGCGAGCAAATTCCCTTGACATAACAACTCTAACGTCTAAAATGCATATACCACCAATCAACCTCAAGAGCTGACACTGATTTACGTTTTCTTAAGGGTAAAAGCGCCCGTAGCTATCCAAACGATGAAGATTCTTCTTCCATGTTGATTACGAAATCAACAGGAATTCGTGTAGTACTAGGTTATTCAAGTTTCGTAAAAACTGAATATCTTTTTTATAGGGGGGTGTGGTTATGATAGATGCTCTTCGTATCCCAGGAGAACAATTGCTTTTACTAGCGTAGGGTTGCTGACTCGAACACTCTTTTAGCTCTTCATAATCACAAATATTAAGAATTCTGGCTCTACCATATCAGATTTCATTTGGATGGAAATGAGTCGATTTTTCCATAACGTAAATCCAAACTAGAAAAAAAGTAATCACAACTGTCGAAGCTAGGTCAATCACACCTGCATATCAGAGTAGGGATGAATATCACAAAAGGCCAATCAAGTTCTGTGTTCATACGTTTAACAAGCGCAAGTAAACGCGAGTAGTCACTTACATCGATTCCCATCAGAAGGTCTGGTACCGAGGACTTGCGCGGTGTTGTTGAGTCACTTCCGTTCACGTGATTCTCCGTAGCCTTGCGACCACTACTCTTCAGGATCTTCTTTAGATAAGCGGCGACCTCGCTACTCTCTGGATCATCTATCAAACCGAGGCAGTCCAAAATCTACAACGCAGAAGCAAAAAAATACGGTTGATGCAAAGGCTACTGCAACAGGAAAGAAGATGTTAAATTGTGCCTACAAACCTCTTGTTTCTTCAGTTTGCCTAGTGTGTACAATATTGTCTTGATCGTTCTGAGCGGTGTATCGTCCGCGCGATTTTTCCACATCTGATCGGGGTGTGTCAGTAAGAACGTGTGTATGTCCAGGAGAATCTGATCCACTTTTACTTCTGATATGGTTTTCGGTAAATTACGAACAACCTTCCAAAGGCACTGAAACGATAATACAAACATTGTTCCACACTGACCACAAATGTTTTTAAAGACATCCCTTTTAATCGACGATTTAAAATAGATTTGTCTCGCTTCTGACAAATGTTTTAGCATGACCGTCAATCTATGATCGACCTGAACTTGTGCAATATTTCTTACTTTCTCTCTACATACGACGCATTTAATTCTACATAGTTGATCCTAACAGTTTGCAGGACATTTTTCAGAGCTCACCCACGAATTTTCTGTGTCTCGGTTTGTAAAGCATCCAACGAAATCAAATACTGTGAAATCAGAACGGGCTGCGGTTCGAACGCTTACGGGGAAATCCAATTTTACTTTTTCCCACAACTGAGACAAACACTGAATGCCTTTCTTCAAACTCAATTCTTGACTACACTCAGTATAACAAAAACCAAAACACACAACGATTAAACAAGATCTGAAGATCAACCCTTGCATCCAATAATAGCAAGCTTTTCGTATTGATACAAAATCTACCCGTTGTGACTCCGTATGAAACCAAAACAAAGGCACTAGTTATTCAAAGGGTGGATAACGCTATGCACTAGATAAATCGCTATCCTGTGGATAGCGCACTACTTCTTTTAACTGATATCCGCTGCATATTGATTTATCCGTTGGATAGCGTTATCCCCCTTTGAACAACTGGGCCCAGAAAGAAAATAAAAGTTGTTGGTCTGATTTGTAAGAAATCAATTTAAATTCCAAAACTTTACCGTGCAAAAGATTTTGCAAGCAGAGTACTAGTTGTTATTTTTAACAAATCTCTTTTCAAATGGCCCCTAGAAGACCTAGCAAACCCACCTACCTTCATTACGAGCTCAAGAAACTTTGGTGAACTGAGCGAGTTACCGGCGCTTTCTTGAAGTAACTTGAGACAGTCTTGCAGAAGTTTGATTAATGACCTGAAATACAAAGTCGCCAATGAAGAAAGAGGTAGTTCCGTTGTATTTGCATATCCTTGATCCGCACAGTTATCACGCGTGAGGAGCGCGCACAGTTATCACGCGTGAGAAGCGCACACATCAACCTCTATTAATTGCACCAAGTTTGAGAAAACTGTGAATTGATACACCCTCTTCATCTAGTCACATCTTAGTCAGACGCTAGTTTTATTGACTGCTTTAGGTTTTCCCTTGTAAGATTGGCAACAAGATGGTTAAGTGCCATAACACAGCAACACAGAAGAAAAAATTGAACCTTTTCTAAAGTTAATCCCTTACCCTAACACGAAAGTCTGATCCGACATTTCAATGACTTTCACCATCAGCACGTTAATTGCTCTCAGTATCTGCGGTCCGTCTTCCAGAGCAGCCAAGCGATCGTCTGACAGGACAGTAATCAACACCTGCATCAGCTGCTTCAAAGAACTCCGCGAAACGGCACGAGCCAGCGCAGGGCTGGAGAACACTCCAAGCATGGTGTCTGTCAGGCAGTTGATGAGTCTAAGTACTGTGGCTTCGGGCTGCTGGTTCGATTCAATGTTGGGGATGTGTGTGGTTAGGATCATATTAAGCTGGAGGGATGCAGCATTCAGAAACTGAAACAATAAGATACACATTGTCATAATTTGTTTCAGTCCAGAAAATAAAAGCGGAGTAAGCCCTCCGTAGTTAGCAATTTCATTGTATTAAAAAAACCAACTTCATGGAAAGCAAGCTTACGCTTTGCACAACTTAATCAAAGCAGTTTGTCTATGCAATTTTCCTTCCAGCACGGTCTTGTACCCTGAGATCGCAAACTGCACAGGGCTCATTGTGGCTTATTTGTAGTCAGTTACACCTTTTTCACATCTGGAATGGTTTGGTTCGTTCGCGACCTTCCCGAGACAGACTTTCAATTGCATGAATCACGCATTTCTACTCTAGAGGCGTACATTTAGCAAAACATTGTCACGGACAACTTTAAGTTGAATTTGTGGGAGAAGAATTTCCACTCAAAAGACCTTTAACAATTTTCTTTCGAAGAGTCCTCTTTCAGTCATCTACACCAACAAACTTCATCCTTCACGAATTTTTTCATATGCAAAGTCTTTTTGTCCAAGATCTGAAATGTCAGGACTAGTCAAGGAAAAAAGTCACAATCTCCATCTAAACCCTTTTAACTCCCATGAGTGACCAAGACATAATTTCTCCCTACAATATCGATACAATACCACATAGACAAGTGATGAGAATAAAGACAAATATCAATTTGGGGATAATTAGTTGATCCAGTACTAAATTCTCTGAACTAACATTATAAGAATTGTACGGTTGACAGTAAGAAGAATTACACATTTGATCTGGGAGTTAAAGGGTTAAGTGTCAAGAAAACGTGGACGACGGAAAACAAGTGTGACGCATACGCAAAGTGCATAAGTAAAGAAAACTATTCTAACCTGATCGATGTGTTTGCTGACTTCCTTGTGGTTCTTGTTTCTGATCACTTTTTCGAACTGCACTAAGGCCTGGGTACTAGCTGTGACGTCACCGCTGGCGATTTGTGATATGACGTAGTTGAAGGCAGCGGTAGGATTGGTTCGGCTGAATACACCCATGTGAGGAGAAGTGGGATTTCTGAGAAATAAAAAAGAAACGCATTAGGCAAGGGATGATTTTGAATTCTACGTCAATACGATAAATGGATTTTTCTTTTGTAGAATACCACTCGCTGAGCGGTGGGGAAAACTTTCTTGAATTTACTCTGTGAATTGCTAGTTGTCTCATAATTGACAAATCTGAGTCATTGTTGCTTTCTGCCTTCGTCTCGGTTATCACACTTTAAAACGCACCACAAAACAAGCGAAATGCAGAAAAGAGCTTGTTAGGCGATGAGGCATATTTTGGTAACCAAATTCTTGGATATATCACCAAATTCTCAAAGTAGAACTCCACAAACGAACAGAAAAAGTAATGAGAAAATGCAAGTTGACCGTAGACAAGAAACTCACTTGGTGTACGGTTTTTTGACAGGCGCACTGATCAGATCATCCAAAGCGTCATTTGCCTCCAGGGTAGGGACAGTCACATCATGGTGCACATCATCCCCTTCAATACCATCGATGTCTAAACTGAATTCACGACGAACGTTTTCCTGCCTTTGCGCGGGGGCTGTCGCAGGCCTACAGACAAGGAAATTTCACCAATTTACCAATTTTTACCGAAAGCTTTTAAACAAGAGGTAAGGGAAACCGGTCAGGTTCTTGTCAGTCCACTGATAATTACATGGAGAGGTCCCGAGTTTCAGTTTTGGCCAACGCCATAAAAATGTTCAGTGTTTTTGATCAAAATGTTTCACTGCCATAATTATTTCACCCACCTACGGGTATAAATATGGGCGGCCGTCACCACCAAAAATACAAGGATGTCAAATAGATCAGCAAATACAAAGATGGTGTAAGGATCAGCTGCAGGATAGCATAGCTAATAAAGGAATGGCATGGCCAAATTATAGACAGTCTAGTTTTCCTTCGTGAAACAGAACACCCTAAACATGAATAGTTTAGCCAAATGAGAAACGGTCTAGTAGCCCATGTTGAGTTGGAACATGAGATTGTGAAATGGACTAGCTCAATTACGAATAGCTTAGCACTCATTTGCGATACAGTACTCAAACGGTGTAGCGTTGAGTTAAACGGCTCAGGGTAACGTCGAGTAGCACAGCGTACGCACAAACGGTGTAGCGTTGCGTCAAATGGCTCAGCTTAATGTAGAATGGTACAGCGTACACACATATGGTGTAGCGCTGCGGGAAATGGCTCAGCGTAATGTCGAATGGTACAGCGTACATAAAAACAGTGTAGCGTTGTGTGAAATGGCTCAGCGTAATGTCGAATGGTACAGCGTACATGCAAACAGTGTAGCGTTGCGTGAAATGGTTTAGCGTAATGTCGAATGGTACAGCATACATACAAACAGAGTAGCGTTGCGTGAAGTGGCTTAGCATAATGTCGAATGGTACAGCGTACACACAAATGGTGTAGCGTTGCGTGAAATGGCTCAGCGTAATGTAGAATGGTACAGCGTAGACACAAATAGTGTAGCGTTCGGTCGAATAGCTTTGCAAAACATCAGACGCTCTATCTGAACATTAAATTACTTAGTATTACTTGAAATATTTCGATGTTGTGGCGAATCGTCGTGGCGTGACGTGAAGGCTATGCCATTCCTTTATTAGCTATGCTATCCTGCAGCTGATCCTTAAGCCATCTTTGTATTTGCTGATCTATACGACATCCTTGTATTTTTGGTGGTGACGGCCGCCAAGGCATCTCGCCGAAACCACCAAAAATACAAACCGCAAATGGAACAGCGATCTGCTGGGGGTATGACGTCATCGAATGTGAAGACTGACACGAAATCATTACATGGCGTAGTATAGTCTTCACTCCGCTTTGCCGTAAAGCAGAGCCAATTTGGTACGTTTCTCCTCTTTTTTCACTACTGATATTGCACTTATTCGTTGTCGTTCATGAAAGCGTCAATTAAAATAGCAACGAGACTGAATTCTACCACGATTTGCCGGCCTCCCGGTTTACCACAGTTTGCACGCGTTGGTGGGCCTGAACATGTTTATAGTATTAAGTAGTGTTATGACGTGCATTAAATGTCAATTGTCGAGCTCTCTTTTCTTTCTCCGACTCACGCTTACTTTTCAATGAGAGTCCAACTTCAACGGCTCTTTGAACATTGGAGGAGTACGTGAGAAGTTAAATATTGTGTGTGCCCTGGACGCCATGGTAAGAAAACTGCTGTCCTTGATCTGTTTATTATTATTATTATTTTTATTATTATTATTGCTACAGACTGAGTTCAGTACACACCAAATATATTGACTAGAGTTGCGTGACCATGGCGTCCAGGGCACACACAAAATCCAACTTCTCACGTACTCCTGCAATGTTCAAAGAACCGTTGAAGTTAAACTCCCTTTGAAAAGAAAGCGCAAGTCAGAAAAGAAAAGAAATGAGAGCTCGGCAATAGACATTTAATGCACATTTTAATAATAGTTGAGTTTAATAGTTAAATTAATAGTTGAGGTACAGAAATGTAAAGTTGGACAATTACGTACAACTACGTGCATTACGGTGCATTACTTTTACTATCACTGCACCCAGGAAAAAATTAATAAACAAAGCAATATAATGTACACCTTTTTAAAATAATAAATATGTCTTCTCTTAGCTTACTCTTATCGTCCGGCACATCAATTAAAGCATTCCGATATCACTTTGATCGAAAAATGTCAAAACAGATCAAGGACAGCAGTTTTCTTACCATGGCGTCCAGGGCACACACAATATTTAACTTCTCACGTACTCCTCCAATGTTCAAAGAGCCGTTGAAGTTGGACTCTCATTGAAAAGTAAGCGTGAGTCGGAGAAAGAAAAGAGAGCTCGACAATTGACATTTAATGCACGTCATAACACTACTTAATACTATAAACATGTTCAGGCCCACCAACGCGTGCAAACTGTGGTAAACCGGGAGGCCGGCAAATCGTGGTAGAATTCAGTCTCGTTGCTATTTTAAGTGACGCTTTCATGAACGACAACGAATAAGTGCAATATCAGTAGTGAAAAAAGAGGAGAAACGTACCAAATTGGCTCTGCTTTACGGCAAAGCGAAGTGAAGACTATACTACGCCATGTAATGATTTCGTGTCAGTCTTCACATTCGATGACGTCATACCCCCAGCAGATCGCTGTTCCATTTGCGGTTTGTATTTTTGGTGGTTTCGGCGAGATGCCTTGGCGGCCGTCACCACCAAAAATACAAGGATGTCGTATAGATCAGCAAATACAAAGATGGCTTAAGGATCAGCTGCAGGATAGCATAGCTAATAAAGGAATGGCATGGCCTTCACGTCACGCCACGACGATTCGCCACAACATCGAAATATTTCAAGTAATACTAAGTAATTTAATGTTCAGATAGAGCGTCTGATGTTTTGCAAAGCTATTCGACCGAACGCTACACTATTTGTGTCTACGCTGTACCATTCTACATTACGCTGAGCTATTTCACGCAACGCTACACCATTTGTGTGTACGCTGTGCCATTCGACATTATGCTAAGCCACTTCACGCAACGCTACACTGTTTGTATGTACGCTGTACCATTCGACATTACTCTAAGCCATTTCACGCAACGCTACACTGTTTGTATGTACGCTGTACCATTCGACATTACGCTGAGCCATTTCACACAACGCTACACTGTTTTTATGTACGCTGTACCATTCGACATTACGCTGAGCCATTTCCCGCAGCGCTACACCATATGTGTGTACGCTGTACCATTCTAAATTACGCTGAGCCATTTGACGCAACGCTACACCGTTTGTGCGTACGCTGTGCTACTCGACGTTACCCTGAGCCGTTTAACTCAACGCTACACCATTTGAGTACTGTATCGCAAATGAGTGCTAAGCTATTCGTAATTAAGCTAGTCCATTTCACAATCTCATGTTCCAACTCAACATGGGCTACTAGACCGTTTCTCATTTGGCTAAACTATTCATGTTTAGGGTGTTCTGTTTCACGAAGGAAAACTAGACTGTCTATAATTTGGCCATGCCATTCCTTTATTAGCTATGCTATCCTGCAGCTGATCCTTACACCATCTTTGTATTTGCTGATCTATTTGACATCCTTGTATTTTTGGTGGTGACGGCCGCCCATATATAAATGAGACCGGCGAACTCTCTGGGAAACCTAGAGAAGGGCTTGGGCGGAGGTAACCTAAAGTGGACTAGCAATACAACTAAGAGTACCAATCTGAGTCGCTCCACACCACATCAACCGGGTTAACTCTGTAAGTCATGCGCAATACACCCACCTGGCAAGCTGTGGTTTTCCTGGCCTTTTATCTTCTTTTTTCTTGGCGGCATTAGCGGAAGAGTCGCTCCCTCCCCGCGCACTTACGTTACTTTTCGCCGTGTTTTCACTTGGAGCCGTACTAGGCCGATTTTTTGATGACCGTTTTATTCGCTCCTCTAGGTACGCCAGGTCCTTGTCTGAGAGCTGTGGAAAAGAACGAATCTAATTTACCTAAAACTACGTTTTAAGCAACCGATTGAGAAAAGGTTGCAACGGTGTGTGTGTGTGTAGTTTTTTTTTTTTCTTTGCACAGTGAATTCTCATCAACGATCACTAACAAGCGAGGACATCCCATTCCGGCACTCCCGGTCAGTAAATAAGTGCCTTATCGAATAGTGTTGACTCCTTGCCCTTGATTTACTTCCTGAAGACTTCTGAAAAGAAGAACCTTCTTGGAAAATATACATGGAAAGTTGCTAACTTTGTTACGCTGAACAAAGGGATCTTCAAATTCGGTCACCGAATTTTTAGCTGTAAAATTAGACACTCAATGAAGCTCTCACGCATCTGATTTGCATTAGAAAACTTAACCCTTCACTTAAATGTTAATCGTACTTCAGTTAATTGTGTTTAATATGTCCAGCACTATCGTGCTACAATTTATCAACGAATTTTTGACAGAAACTCTCAAGTAAACATCGTTAACCCAAGTGGTACAGCTAGCATCCAACTAAAATATAGCGTCTCAATTGACGAAAATTCCAAACCTCACACCTGTGAGCAATATTTGTAACAGGTCTTTTCTCCTACAAGAAAGTAAGCTTCCACCACAGCATTCAAAGCCGCGTTTCTAACTCCATTATCCCTGTCGCCTATCTGTGCAGCAATGGCAGCCAACGCCTTGGGAGGGGTTGGTTGACACACGTTCATACCATAAACTTGGATGAGAGAACCCAGCTCTTCTAAACACTCTATAATAGAAAAACAGCGACAACAGATTGAAAATTTTTCTTGAGGATAGACGAATGAATGTTAAGAATAAATAACCTGCAAAAGCAAGTCGCATGCAGCGTCGAGGCGTTTCTGGGGAAATAATGAGAGTTAGCTTGCATTATCTCAGTTATGAGTTGTAAAATGACTCACTCACGGTGCATACTTCATTTCTCTCGCAAACCCGGGCTAGATTGTGTTCTCTTCCCTCTTAGCAAATTACATGTCATAGGCCAACATTTTTCAAATTTGGTCTATACTACGGTAAGTTATCATGTTCCTCAAGGTTTACGACCAAAACACTGAGTAAGCGAGTAAGTTTTGAACAGACTTCCCTGGGATATTGTGAGAGATTGCGGTTACATCAAATTCAAATAGAGCAATTTTCAACTGAGAATCGACAATAATCTAGGATTGCACTGAATATCTATTAAACACTCTTTGGATTGCACCGACTTTCTATTAAACACTCTTTGGTTTTCCTTGAGAACTCATCTCTCCGTACAAACCAAAGCCAAATACAACTCTAAAGCGACTTGTTCACGAGCGTTTCCCATTCGCCTTATCACCGACTCCCTGGTGGCCACTGATTTAACAAGATTCAACTGAACATCACTTTACTAACAAACATGATATCATACCCATCCTGGTTTTGGAATTCTTGGACGGGAGGCCTTCCATAACATAGTTGAACAGCTTGCTGGCAGGGTAGATCTTTGTCAGCAGTTTAAACAGATTACGAATCATCTTTCTTATGGCATCTTTTGGATCCCCAACCTTTTGATATAAATAATCATTTGCCGTCGTTATTCACTGGTTACCGTTCCTCGAAATTATAAATTCTTCAAACCTTTTGAAGCTTTTAGAGAACGTATAATTTCAAGAGAAAAAAGGAAAGAAAAGGGTTGGGAGTAAAAATGGTGCTTTCCTTGATGTCGCCGGAAGGAACTTAGCGCAGCGACACGAACTCGAAATTTTGCAATTTGATGCATTCAAGATCACTATTATTTCAATCAGCCACATTTTTATACATTGAGTTGATAACGTTAAATGGTCACCGTAAGGGGTTTTTTCAAAGCTTCAAAGCTGACGTTTCCAGCGTTAGCCATTCCGCACTCTGACGAAGGGCTAACGCTCGAAACGTCAGCTTTGAAACTCCTTACAGTGGCCGATTTACATTATCAACTCAGTTGATAATACTAAATTATCCTGTTATATTCTCCCACAGACGCAGCACCAACTTACCCCCTTTACACATTTTTATTCTATCGATTTACCTTTTGCACAAGGTAAGGAATAAAGCTAGAGGCTTCAAACTCCAACATTTGATAATCAGCCTGTGCTAACATAACAAAGACAGCGTCCATAAGTTCCAGGCATTTGATGAGTACGGTGGTGTTGGTGTCAAAGAATCGTAAAGTGACCCACTTGAGGATCAGGTCTAACGACTGAACCACTTCCACCTGATATGGCGCATCTGACGGAGGCACAACACACTGGAAAGAGAAGAAAACTAACAGTTTAGATAGAATGCAAAACAGGCGTGCGGGGACGAGCGCAAAAAGTGAGTCACGTACGATAACTTTTTTCCTGCTTGTCTAGCGCGTCACTTGCCCTTTATGCTTGCGTTCGACAGAAAACCGCAGAAATCTAAGTTATTTAGGAATGTTATGCAGGCTCTATTTTACAAGCTAGAACAATCCCAAAGATTTCCACTCCCGCTCCTTGACTCCTTCTTTCCTGTGAGATAGTAGGGCTCTTCCACCCACACTTGGACACTATTAAACAGACTCAGAGCGATACCTCTTTCGCAGCGTAAACGATCCCTCGAGTTCAGGCTAGTCTAAAAAA
This sequence comes from Pocillopora damicornis, assembly GCF_964200805.1. NCBI lineage: Eukaryota > Metazoa > Cnidaria > Anthozoa > Scleractinia > Pocilloporidae > Pocillopora > Pocillopora damicornis. The sequence goes on along the minus strand of NC_142679.1, from coordinate 13,769,689 downwards.
TTATATTCGGGTGCAGTAAAGAAACAGAAGGAAAAATCGCGACAGCCAAGTAAAACAAAAGCAGATATCAGAAGGAACCACTAAGTATTGAGATTGATTCTTTAAACCCTGACATAAATATTCATATTCTCCACAGTGTTCTCTTTACATTTCCTGTGGTATTGAAAAGGAGAACTTGTTTTGACAATCAGAAGCTTCACAAATTGGTGGTCATTTTCTTTATTCTCGTGACCTTTACATGTAACTTAAAGGTGATACCGTAATAAGCAATTAGCGCCAGTCACTCCTAGTGGGGTTAAAAAGTTAAAAACATCTAGCACGGAAAAAATCGAGTGATAAATTCGAAACTGGTTTTAGTTTTGTATATAGTTGGCTGCAAGGAAGGATTGAGTTTTTTATATACATCAAATTGCTGTAACTCTACGAGAAATAGCGTGGTACATTCACAGTAGTCCATTCAGTCCTGGCAAGTTTAGTACGATAATTGCTGTACCTGTTGCATGGTGTTTATTCCAATCAGATGATATTTGAAATCGGCGTGAAACAGATTCGAGTGCAACGTCTTTCCAAGACACGGCCTCATTTGTTCTTTGAGTTGCTCAACAAACTCAGCTCTGGGCGCGGTGAAATTCCACTTTAAAACCTAACAACAGACGAAAGCAAACAGTTTTACCCGAGAAATGGAAAACATAACCTTGATGATAACTGACAACAGGAGGACTCAGCTTTAAATGTACACTTCCAAGTTCGTACCTTGAGATCTTTTTCGTCTTTGAAACGGCCATCTTTGCCATTATACCGTAAGAGAGGAGGACCATCGCTTTCTACATCCGCTGAGGACTTCTTAGACGACTTAGGGAACAATCAAAAAATTATTAGGATGCATGGTATATTTTCGAGCTCATTGCGACTGATTGTCGTATAACCAAAACCATGAATGATTCGAATTCAGCAGAGGATAATAAAATAACACCTGATCGTAAGAAATATTTTCCTCACCTTCGACTCAGCCTGCTTCGCTGTAGACTTGGTTTTCTTGTTAGCATTGCCGCCAGAGGAAGAAGCTGATGCGCCTGAGGCCCCACCACTCCCTCCAGATGTGGCTGATGAATCTGCCTGAGCCTTGGTTGCAGCAGGTTTAGCAGTGGCAGCGGCTGCAGGAGCTTTGTTGGGAGCTTTGGAGGGTTCGGGGAGGGAGGCTCGTGCTTTCTCCAGTATCGTCACCACATTAGATTTAGAGGCAGGCTAAAAATCAAGGCCCAAAATTAGTCATTCGTGCAAATCAAACACTTTGTTAGAAGCATTCGTACTTTCTGTACAGATACCGACCGAGATAGAAAATGCCTCTGGAAACCTACCTTTCGCCCCCACATCTAATCGGTGAAAGTGGCACTGACTAGGTTTTATCACATTTAGTGTTGTAAAAAATGAAAAAATGAGAATAATGACAAAAAGAGACAAAAATCAAACTCGCATACTAGTACATAAACTAATCTGGCGATAAGAGGTTTTTTTTTCAGTTCGTGGAAAATACAATGAGCAATTTCTCTGACAAGAGCTCTAGGAAATTTTAAAATCTGTGCTAATCCTCACCTCTCCCTCCCCCCCTCCCCCCATTGCTTGTACTTCCTCTTTTTCTTTTCTCTTCCCTCTACTGCATCCCCCCTCCCCTGACAAATTCGCTGAAGATGCAAGCCAAACAATTTTGAATTCTCTCCGGAAAGAACAAAAATCGAATTTTACCTTCAGTTTATTGGCCTGTTTGCTCATAGCGTCCCATCCGACATGTTGCATCATGACAGGCACTACAGCCTGGGCTTTCTTCCTCACATCGCCACTGCGATCTTCCAAACAGGAATACAAAGGAGCCACTATGGCGACTAAGGTAGAGGGAAGGTTCTTCTCCGCTGGTAATTTTTCCTCTAGCCACCCTAATACCTGGAAGAAGTCAACACAAGGCTGTCAATAACTTTGAAATTGAAAGACGAACAAGAAACGGTAGGCAACCAAGTTGTCGTGGACACCATATTGTTTACTCCGATTGCTCCACTGAGAACTATACAGATAAAATTATGCAGGCGATTCCTCTCAAAACTGGAAATTGGCTCGGGCACAAATTAACTCGATTGCATTTCATAAGATTTAGAATCATTGCTTCAAAGATGCTACCTCTGTTCTTAAATTAGGGTTTTCAGTACTGAGAGCTCCAAAGATGACTTCGCCCTCAATGAAAGGCGTCAACCCTATTTCTTTGTGCCAAGCATTTAAAGAAGCGATCCCAGTGGCTCTGACTGTGTTCTAAAAGAAAAGAAAGAACAGTCAAGAGAACGTTTCAAATTAATAAATTTCACTGCCTCAAGTCCACGGGTTTCGCCTTAAGGCAAAGCCTTCCCGGAATTACACCATAGGCAGCCGCTAATAGAAAAAGTTATTGAAGCACGTACTTGAAGAAGCCCTAACGTACAACTAATCAGGTAAAGAGCTTTTTTGCTTGTAACATGCTTCAAGTAAAACAATTGTGTTGTTATAGTAATTCCCAGACTTGGCAGTCTTAATAAGAAAGTCAACACGTCCGAACACCGTCGGAAAAAAAAAACGAGTACCGTTACCTTAGCATCTGCTAACGTGCTGAATATTCCAGTACCCAAGACTTTTAAGTGCCTGTTTATTTGTGCCCCCATAGCAGTCGCCAATGTCGTGCAAATGTTAAGAGTGATGGTAACCTGGTAAATAGGAAGAAGCAAACATGTCATTAGAGCCCTTTGTCTAAATAAGTTCATAATTGGTCGAGAAAAAACTCGCGCCATCCTTTCAACCAATCAGATGCGAAGTTTAAACCAAACGTGGGACGGTCACTCGCGTTTTCCCGCGCTTGACGTTGCTTACATCTATTCACTTTTAATTCTCATTGTTCCTTGTGAAAGCTTCATTCGTTATGATTTTCAATCATCAGACTGCTGTAAGTAATTTAGTTTTGGTTTAGGATTTAAAACTCGTGGTCGAAAAGCGTTCTATTAGTGATCGAGAAACAGGCATTCGGTAGAAATGCTCATCATCTTCAGCAGATAATACAGTCTTGGTTTAGAACAATTAACAACTATAGCCCAACCACGGCGGTCCACAAACTTACCAGATTCTTATTAGAGTCACCAAGTCGCGCCTTAAGTGCAGGTGGTAGTTCTCCTAGCTCTGGAGTGATGAACTTTGCAGCAGACAATATGTCTATGACCTGATGCAAAGGACATTAAACTCAGGCATTAATGATTTGCATTGCAAATATTTCTAGTAAACAAGGTATCTCACTCTTGTACGTAAGCCACACGGTTGAGTTACCTTTTGAAGTGCCTCTCCTCTAACTTTCCAATTCTTGTCGCCAAGTTCCGTGATCAGAGCTGATGTGATCTGAGCACTGAAACGAACACAGTAATTCTTTATTTCAGAGAAGCTTTTTACGTAACAATTATCATTTGCTAAGCATGACCTCGCAAAAAAATTGCAAATCAGTTTGGCGTCTTCAAGTTGTAAGAATAAAAAATGCTATGTATAATATTCAACCTTCTACCATAACTATAGCAGCACTTATGTTCATATTTTGACGTAATAAAAACACCGATAGCAGATTGTCGAGGATTTCGCATGAAAAACTTTCCAATTGATGCACAAAAAGTGACGTCCTTGTAGCTTACCTTATATCATTCCTTGGAACGAGGTCAGCCAAGTTGACAGTTGGTGCAGCATTACCCTCTCCTCCCCCTCCTCCTCCATCTTCTGTGTCCTCCCCTCCCTCCTCAGTGTCGCCTGCATTGGGAGACAAGCCTAGTGTAGGGGCTGGAGGTTTCTCATCCTTCACCTAAAATGCATCAGTGGATCAATGTTCTTAATACAAGTCCTTTTACAACAAAAGGTCAAAAATTATGAAATGGGATGAAAATGAAGGTGATACCTCATATTATTTTAACCCGAAAAAAGTTAATCGATGGTTAAAAAATACAGATATTTGTATTGCTGAGGGTGTTTGAATTCCCATCAAATTCCAAACCCCCATTTCCTTGATTTTAGAGGTTCCATTGAAATGTTTCCTTTTTTTTATTTTTGCCACCAATTTGGAGAAAAGTCTATTGAAAATGAGGAAGACAGTAGAAAATGAACAATTTAAAGAAATACAATTACCCTTTCAAATTCAGCATCGATTTGTTGCAAAAGCGCAGGCTTTTCTTCTTCAAAGAACACTCTAAGTGTTGCTCCAACGTACATATGTAATGTTCCAAGCAGTGAGATAGCAGCTGTACGAACAGCCTGAAAAAAAAAAAAAAAAAAAGGTTTGGTTATCACCCGTACAAATGTTTTACTGGTCTGCATCCATAAATGTTCACAAGCTAAGCAAAAGCATGAAGTTCTAGCTAAATTAGGTGAATTTTTCTCATACACCAACAAGTTCATTGTCAAACTGCTAGAAACTATTGAAAACATTGAGTTGCCCTTACTAACTAACTAACTACCTGAATGAGTTACTAATTGACTGATGGACAGCCTTACTAACAGTCTGTCGGTCAAACTGACTGACTCATTCACTCACCACCTCACTGACTGACAGATCAACAAAACAACCAAACAACTGTCTCTAATAACAATAACAAAAGAGCTTGACTTTACTTACAGGATTGGTATTAGCCAATGCTTCCTTGACATAGGCAATATGAGGCTTGAGGTCAATTCTTTGAAAATAAGAATTACATGTTTTAGATATATTGAAATTCATATTTTGCAAATAAAAAATGTTAGTACCAACACTTTGCATGACCCTCTAATTTTTTCGTCCAAGGCCCAACTAAACAAGAGGCTCTGACTAAACAATTAGGCACTTCTAGTGTGATAGGAAAAAAAAATGTTTTCCAAATTTGGCAAGAACATGCATGAGTTCTAAGTCAAGGTGACTACTAATTTTTTGAATAGGTTCCACTTCATAAATTGACTTTTAAAAAAATTATCCAGCTAATCCTGTGCCACTTACTTGAACCCAAATCCTTTTACTGCATCTGAGAGCCAGTTAAGAGACTCTGCAAGAACTTTAGGATTCTTCTGAGAGCCAGCATGCTTGGAGACCTGTTATCAAAACATGAGTACAACAAAGGGTTAGATTCAAATATGGGTGATTAAGTAATGACTAACTGCACATTGTAACTGGAGTACATTGTATAAAAAAGAAACTCGGAGACTGTAAGGGTAGATAAAAGTGTAGTGATTGAATGTAGCAATGGTGATAACACCTTTTCTAAGTAACCTTGTAATCTTACAACTATGAGGTCTTTATGATTTTGGACTTTTCTGTTAAGTATGGCCGAGGTAATACAATTCTTTTGACAAAAGAAGTTATAACAACAACAAGTGTATCCTCTGAAATTTATGAAAATTTCAAATTGAATAATCAAGAGAAAGCTTTCAAAAATTTGCTTAAGGAAATATGTCTTGAAATCACCAAGAATGAAGTGAGGTATGAGTTGTGACTCACCTTCAAACTGATGTAATTTAGTGATATCACTTCAGCAAATGTAGTGAGGGTTTCTTTGCTTGCCTCTTTCAACTAATGAAATGAACACATTTGAAAAACTGTGAGTAAATAAAATGACAACATTAAAAGACAGGACAAAAGATTTAAATCTACCTTAATATAGGACAACTAAAAGTACCTTTATATCTCCAATCTTGTCAACGAGCCCATCAAGAGCATAGAAAGCACTGCGCTTAGAGAATGACTTGATGTTCTGCGCTACGTACTGACACAGAGCAAACTTAGCTTTCAGCACCTGTGAATTCACAAATACTAATGAGTGTCTATTTCTGCTGAGAGTTACTAGCATCTAATTTTTCTTTAAAGTATCACCCTTAGATTAAACCTAAAAGTTAATAGAATAAAGAAAATTATCACCAACTAAATAAGCTCTTGATTGTTGAACAAATTCTCCTTATAAGCACCTTAGGAAATGCATAGGAACAGCATTGAGAATATGCATATTGATGTTAGGTGTAAAGGGTTAATGCACTCTGAATAATTCATTTCATGCCCTCTAAGTGTCATGACTGTCAGCTTTAATATCACAATTAACTTTGTACCTGGAAGTTTGTATCTTTCCAGCCAGGTTTTTTGGCAAGAACTCTGATCAGGACTTGAGATGAAGTTTTTTTGGGATCCATACCTTTGATAAGCTACAATAACAAGACAACAAAAAATACTATCTAAAACATCAAAATATGTACTAATGAAACTCATGTAATTGGGTTCTGATCATAGAGAGTCGCAAATGAAGTTGTTAACAGATTACCTTCAGTACTGCAACTGACTGAAAACATTAAAACATACTTGCTTAGATCAACTCAACCAGCTGAACCATCATTCTTTAAAAGCCAAAGGCACTCAGGACAAAAAGTACTTTAAGTTAAAACAAGATTGGTGAAATTACTGAATATTCCTTGCAAATTTTCCATCAAGACAATACAGACTTTTTTGCCTGGTGGGTAAATATGCTATTTCCTACAGTGAGTGCAAAACACAAATAAAAAATCATACCTCAGTTAACGCTTCAATACCAGCAAGTCTTTCCTTCCAGTTGGCATGAACAAGTTGATTTAACACAGCTTCAGAGATCAACTCTGCTGCTTTGGCATCTACTTCTTCTGGCTGTATCAAAACATTTTAAAGTAATAATTAATGTATAACATATTTGGAATTATTAGCAAAGAAATAGCTTCACCTATCTTCAGTTATTCAAGATAATATCCACATGCATGTCTTACCGACATCTCTGGTTCAGTTGGTTCTGCACTGTCATTTGCAGCTGTAGATCCTTTGTTTTTTCCCCCTTTTACTGCCTTTCCTCCAGCAGATGAGGCTGTAGATGTTGATGGCTTCTTCTTTGAGGGCTAAAACACAGTTGTATTGAGCAATTAGAAGGGTAAAACAGACGCCACTGCTTTAAAGAAGGTCCTTCAATGGGAGACTATTGCTCAATCCATTTAGTGCCAACAGGCATAAAAGGCCAAAGTGGATGGGAAATAATTGTAGAGAAGATACAGAAAGGAAACAAAACAAAACTAAACAAAAACGAAACTGAAATGGAAAAATCTTCAATTTTGTTAGGGTTCATCCTTGTTGCAGGTATCTGTGTCATCTCTGCAGTAAACCAAGAAAATAAAAAAGAGGCATTGTACAAGAGAACCTCACTGATTTTAACTTTCAAGAAAAACAGTAAACAGTTTGAGATGACCCAGGGTTAGGTAAGCTTGTGGTAAATCAATCTACAATTGTTCTTCAAGAGAAATTCCTCGTAGTTCATGTTAAAAAAAGTTTGAATAAGCTAAGTTTGAGTTATCAAGGTTCTTCTGCACAGTATGTTAATTACTCAATGATCTACAAAATTAAACAATACTCACTCCAGAACTGGCCGATGAAGGTTTTGCTGAATCAGCTGCTTTGCCTCCAGGCTTGGATGGCTTTGATGCTGGTTTCTTGGCTGGTGCTGCCTCTTTTTTTGTGCCATCTGTGCTGGTTGTTCCTGCAGATGCTGGTTTGCTTGCTGCACTCATAGGAACTGCACTAACTTCAGCCTTTTCAGCACATTCTTTTACCTTTAAAGACAACACTGGATGTTAAACACTATGAAAAGGACTTGCACTATGCAAAAGTGAAAAGATGCATTTACAGATTGAAGCTTCAGTCTTCTTACAAGCCACTTTACTCTCACAAGGCCAAGTGTAAAAATGGGTACCAGCGAATTTATCAGGGAAGTTACATGAAGGGATTACCTTGTGTTGGCCTAGCATCCCAGCCAGGGAGGAGTATCAATACTCCTTGTAACTTCACACCATGGAAACCAGATTAACTGAATAAAAACTAACAGATTACCTTATCCATTTTGATTTTATCAAGCTGCTCAATGTATGGATTTAAAGGCCTTTCCCCCATAACCTTCAGTAATGTACCAAGAGCTTCAGCAGTGGCATCTCTTACTGGAGCAACAGTATCATCCATCCTCTATAACATAAAAAATAATTATGTGAGTGACCTACCATTGAACTCATGCCAGTAACAGCAGCAACAAAATTCTGATGTAATTTTATTCAAAAGACTTAACTCAGTTGCAGTTAGAACAATATTCACAACAATTTGCAAAAGCTGATTGTTCCCGGAGTTGTCCCTACTATGTGTCACACAAGAAAGCAACTTGTCATCAGAAGTGTCAGCCTTGAAAAGACAAGTTTGTACCTTAAGGAGACTGCTGCAAACAGGCTTCAAGAAAGTCTTTGGCATTGCAGCTGGTGTGCTCTTGCTAAAGCTTCGGACCAGAAATCGAACAGTTTCTTCTTTCACAGAAGGGTTCTTATTTTCTAAAGTGGCTAGAATGTCTTCTTGCATTGCAGAAAAAGTAGTCTGATGAAGATGGAAAAAAAAGCTATGTTACTTCAAAGAGGTTGGGTGTCAGTACTTTAACATCAAGCAGATAAATTTGCTGGAAAATTAACTTGACATCCTTTACACTTACTCCGTTTAAACCTTGCACAGTGCCTCAATTTTTCATTTGTTCTTAGGCAGTACAGCATTTACCACTCAAGGTTGTCATTACAACATGTAACAGACCTATGATCTGAACTGTGGACAGCTGAATTAAATTATGTTTGTATTGCAAGCTTGCTGTATTACTGCTTAGCAGCATACCCTTCTAGGGGGTTTGGAGGCATGCTTCCTTAGAGAAAATTGAAATTTGAAACTATGTGAAATGTGATTTCCAGCATTCTTTGAGTAACTTTGTTTAGCCAAACACTGATGTTAGAATCAATTGAAAAATACTTAGTTTGTCTTTGATCAAAATTCACTAAGTAACCAGCATAGAATGGTCTGACAGCCAGTGGGTTTTATTTGCCTGCTGGTTTCTAAAGACAACCCAGCTTGCTGCAGGTAAATCAGTGTCAGTCCTCAATCCCAAGTTCTTGATCACAATATAACAAAAGTCCATGTGTAACTAATTAGAACATTCATGTTAAGCAAAAAATGAACTTCATTCATCTTACAGTAAGGAAAACAGCATCAATAGCTTCTCTCAAAGCAGCCACAACATTTGCTTTCTTTTCTTTGAATTTTTCCAAGATAGGGGTAGTTATCATGGATGAATATTGGCTAAATTTCTTGCGCAGCCCTGTTGCTAACAGACCAATGCATTTGGCAGCCAGGATTACAACTATAACATTGGCATCTTTAGAAATAATCTGTGAAAGAAATAACAAAATTCTTGAAACTAGCGAGAACATATCAGTTCTTAATAGTTTATGACAAATGTGATTCCCAAAGAATTAAAATTAATTCTTAGTTTCCTAGGCCTTCTTCTTCTTTTTTAACACTAATATCAAATGTGTTAGCCCTTAACTTCAAAAATTAGTATTTTTGCTTACCACACAGTCCTGAATTTTCAGTATTCAGTCAAGAAAACATGGCTCATTTCTTATTACCTGCTTACTTAACCATTTTAAAAGTTGTAAATCAAATCAAATTTACTACATGATCACCAATGGCAGTTAAAGCATACAAGAGGCAGTTAAGAGTATACTTAAAACTGGCCAAGGAAACAGAAATAAAGTTTCCCTAGTGTTTCTTTAGACCTTGAAATCTTGTTTTTGTCCTTGCCAAACATAAACTCTTGGGTATTGGAGAATACACCAGTCCTTGGTACAAGCTTACCTTCTTCAAGGATCCTAACAATTCTCCATATTGTCCTCCTTCCAGTTTAGGATTTGACACAAGTTTTTCAAGGGCCTCCAATGCTTCCTTCCTTGCCTGCCATTTCTTGTTCTCCTATGTATTTCATTTGTATTGTATTTCATTATCTTGTTTATCTTATGTTCAACAAATGTCATAAATACACCTTACAGAGTTTAATTCTTGAATTCCGCCATCCTTTATATCAATTCAGGTCCAGGAATTTCATATTTTCTCATGATTAGATCCCAAACCTTGCTTATCTATATTTGACTGAAGTTTTCAGTGGTGCTCATACAACAATTTCTGAAGAAAAATGGATCAAATGACACCTAGCTTACTCAAGGGAGGCAGTAAAACTTAAACATCGTTTGACAATACAGTAATAATTGATTCTCTTTTATATTTTTTTATGGTACTTTGATGTTAATAGTCATCAGAATCATGAATACAAACCAAATTTTCATAAAAATCTTTGGGGAGTTTGGAAAGAATCTCAACAGCTTCAATGAGGTCATATGGATCGATTGCTTCCTGTTCTGGAACAGCCACTCCTGCAAAAGACAAAAGGACAAAAAAAAAAACATATAAATACCGTTGGAAATCTACATGACTGTACTAAAGCCCAGAAAAAACAAACACAAACATAGACTCAGACTATTCAATGTAAAGTTCAATTGATTATAGCCTGACTCTTAAAACTGAAACTAAACTACTCTTGAAGTGACACGAGTGGCCATTACCTCTACATCTCCTCACCATTTCCATATCATGTTGCAAATAGGAGTATCACCACTTGATCAATTCCCCCCACCCCTACCACCCTTAACATTTCAGCAGGTTATTTCAACAATTTGCTTCATTTTTAGTCCTGATCGGAAAGACACACTGCAAAAGGAAAGCATTTTCTCCAAGAACAATGACCTAAGCAAGGCTTGATCCATGACATTTTCATGCAGAGAACAGTGCAACTAAAATCAAGTCATAACTTCCCCTTATAAGAGAGAAGAGGCCAGAAAAAGCCAACATTGTAGCACCCCCACTACACTAAAGGTTTGACATCAGATTATGATGGCCTGGCCCCAGGGATCATTGCTACCTTAGTTGAGGCCACAAATTGTGGGGTCAGTGACTTGCTATTAGGGGCAGTGAAGTGCTTTTGGAAGCAGCAATACTTATGTCTTCTGGAACTTTTCAGCATAACATCTGGAACTGCCCAACCAAATAAAATAAAGCAGGTAATTTAGTGTTAACAACTGGGTTGAAAACGTAAATTAGCCACTGTAAAGGGTAAGGGGTAAGGGTTTAGCTTTTTTACCCTTTACGGTGGCTAATTTGCGTTTTCAACCCAGTTGTTAACACTAAATTACCTGCTATACTCTCCCACCGATGCAGCACCACAGTTTCTTTAGACACTTACCCCTTTATTCAAATAAAATAAAATTTGGAGTAATGATGTAACTTTGACAGTTACTTAATGTAGGATAATTTCCATTGATCGTTTAACTGTTTATCATGACAGTGGTTGCTAAAGAAACCAACAAGGAAATGATTTTATGAAATAGAGTTAAAAATGCTAAAAGGAATTAATGGCAGATGTTGTTAACTCAAAAATACTTTATCCTTGATCTTGCTTTACATCAAAGGCAAAAGAAATTCAGTAGTTAATTGAGGAGTAAATGAGCTCTGATAAGAGATTCCAATAGCTAAGGGTTTGTTGATCAATTAGGGAGTCAATGAGCTCTAATAAGAGCTCCCAATTACCAGAGGTTTGTTGGCCAATTGGGGAGTCACTGAGCTCTAATAAAAGCTCCCAATTACCAGAGTTTTGTTGGTCAATTGGGGAGTCACTGAGCTCTTATAGAAGCTCCCAAACATCAGTTTGTAGGTCATGTAGAGAGTCAATGAGCACTAAGAAGAGCTTCCCATCTCCAGAAGTTTTTTGGTCAACTAGGGAGTCAATTAGTTTCAAAAAGAGCTACCAATCACTAGTCATTTGTTGGTCAATTGGGGAGTCAGTGAGCTCTAGTAAGAGCTCCCAATCACCAGAGGTTTTTCAGTCAAGTGGAGAGTCAATGAACTCTGATAAGAGCTCCCAATTGCAAAAACTTTGTTGGTCAATAGGGGAGTCAATGAACTCTAATGAGAGCTCTCAATCACAAGATGTTTCTCAGTCAATTGGGGAGTCAATGAGCTCTAATAAGAGCTCCCAATTACCAGAGGTTTGTAGGTCAGTTGGGGAGTCAATGAGCTCTAGTAAGAGCTTCCAATCACCAGAAGTTTGCTGGTCAATTGGGGAGTCAATGAGCTCTAATAAGAGCTTCCAATCACCAGAAGTTTGTTGGTCAATTGGGGAGTCAATGAGCTTTAATACCAGCTCCCAATTACCAGACATTTGACCTCAGATAAGAGCTCCAGATGGCATTTGCCAGTCAATTAGGGAGTCAATGAGCTCTAATAACAGCTCCCATACCAGAAGTTGGCAACCATTATCATGCTAATTGTTTAACTGACTATAATTGTCCCATGTTAAGCAAATGCAAAAGTTACTCCCTTCCCTTTTTCCCACAAATATATAATATTTGGTCAGAAGTTCTAGAGATACTGCTCAAAAACCTTCCTGAACCTTTTCATATTGATACTTCCCAAAGCAACCCCAACCAACCCCTTAAAAACCATAGCATAGCAAGTCACTACCTCACCATTTGTGACTAAATGACTTACATAGCCAGGATCTCTGAGTATCAGCCTATCATAATCCAGTGTTAAACCTTATGTGTAGTGGGGGTGCTACAAAGTGTCCTTTAAGGCCTATTTTTAAAATATGCTCCTCAACTGTAAACCCTTCCACTGCTGAGAGTGATCATTTGTGACATTCTCCTTACAACTTACAACTGACACTTTCAGACAGGTGATTAATGAAAAGTAAGAGGATTGTTATATCAAGGACACAGTCCTGACATGATTCCAATTCTTGCAAAAAGTGTGGTCACCAGTGACGTAAGTTAACTTTCAGATCCCAATAGTGAAAGGACTGAAACATTGCACATGAACTACAGTTAAACCTGTATTAAGCAGTCACTCATGGGGACTGCTAAATACAGGTTGACAGCTCAATTAGCAATGCCACTTTATGCCATTATTGATGACTTAATGTACAGAATCTCACTCAAAAATACTACTTTGATTTTGGAAGAGAAACATGGATTAAAAAGTACTTGAAACATTATTGAGAATTTCTTAAAGGTATGAATAATAACCGTGACAAAAATACTTCTGTCAAAAAGAACAAATATTAATTACAATAGAGTACTAAAAAAATTGCATGTGGCATCACATGAGTAGTATAGCATGAACGGAGTCCTTTTGAGTGTTTCAGGTTATTTTCAATTCCCTAATGGAGAATATTTCATTCTGATTTGCTTTGCTTAAAATTTCTTTCCTGAATCAAATTATTTCCAATGTTTTTTCAGTGTCACCGGTGCCTGTTTCCCTTTCCTGTGTGGCGGCTCATGGCTGGGTTGCCAGGATTTACCAGCCATGGGAGAGCAGTCTTCATCTAGGAGCTGGCTGCCAATGGTGAAAGCTCCTGGATGTCTGAGGCACTCAAACTCCACTTAGCGATGCAGTTGTTAATTATTATTATTATAACAACAACCTGCCACATTAACATTTCAGCTCAAATTCTTTTACTACAAGAAAAAAAAAAAAGACTGAACCTCCATCTGTGGCTGATACATCCCCATCAGGAGCAACTTGAGCAACAGGAGCTTGTTCTGCCATCTTCTGCTGCTGACTTCGTGTAAATCTGGTGGGAGCAGGGGGGGTTGGTGGAAGCTTTCCCCATTCTTCCTCAAGCTCTTTCAGCTAGAAGGACATTAAAGGCACAGAAAGCCATGTTAAACAGTCGTTTGTCCCAGAAAGTTACAATTTTTTCATTTTAAAAACGTGAATCTCTTTCTTAAAAAGTTTGGCATAAGCATTTTTCAACCATCATTTATTAACATAAGATAAGTGCAGTGCTCACTCATAGCATTACTAAAGTGGGTTATTGAAAAACCAAACTGACAAACCCAGTCTACATACAAAGTGCCAAAGTAGGACTGTCCCATAGGATAAACTAAGCAGATCACATCAAGAAGGAACCATGAATGCAAAACATTAATCCCAGCAAGTAGTCTTGTTTGAACCTCTTCACCTACTACCAATAGATCACTGAACCTCCACTGAACATTTGCACACTGAACTTAGTTTGATGTTAATTTTCCTTTGCTCTTTATAAACATATACTGTCTAATAGTCATACACACTTGACTGCCCAATGCCAGAGCTTCTCTCACTCCTCATGAAGCAACTTCTCGTTTAACTACATATTCCCATTGGTTAAAATGCTAGACTGCAAAAGATAACCTTGCAGCATTTTTCAGATTTCCAATCCATCCATACTGATTACATGTACATGTCACACTCTTACTCAGAGTGAAGTACCGCAAGAGCACAGTGTCTAACACAAGAACACAACACAATCACTCCCTCAAGGCCTTGAAACCACACTAAACAATCTAAAACCACCATGCTAACTAAAAGAACACCATGTTCCATCAAATATCTTACACATATGTACGTCATACAGTAAAACAATCTTTAAATAAACAAAAATTATTAGAAAAAAATTTGAAACTTTTTTACTTCTATTTCATTTTACACCACAAGCTAAACAGACTGGAATTATAAGCAGCAATATATGAGCTCACACCTTACACAGTGGTCAAAAAAGTATAATTCAACACTGTACTTTAAATTCCAAATGAAGACATCAAGACTAATCTTTTTAGAACAATTGAGTTCAAATGCTGAGTCTTAATCATCAAATATTACCGTTGTGTGTAGTGAAAGCCTTTCCACAGGAGTACCTGGGTCATTATGGCGATTTTCAAGGCACAAGAAACTGGCTGTAACTGAAATACCAGTCTTCTTTTTCTTAGTGTTACAACATTTGTTTTGTTTTCCTTTTACAAAGGCCTTTAAAAGCACATTGGCAATGATGACCTCCATCTATTACGCCTTGAAAACCTGATTAAGTAAAATTCATTCACAAAAGAATTTCAAATCCCAAAAAACCCTTTAGTAGATGTTTTGGCCTTGAGCAAATTGCATTCGTGGAGTGCTTCTAACTCTAAGATCCACTGATCTGTTCTAAATCCAAATGAAGTAAAAAACTGTAATAACATTATAATACTACTCCCTGAAAGAAGGAATAATCCCATTCTATAAAAATTGGGAATAAGCATTAATTAATAATTAACAGCTGGATGTGAAATCTGTGGTTGGTTTACACAAGATATCATATTTTCCTTAGTCACTTAATTATTAATTAAAGCCTTATATTGAGTCAGCAAAAAATTCATATTTTAACATGAAAATATGGTGTTAAAAGATAAAAAAATATTCTGGTCCTAATTATTTTAAACACCATAATAGCCATCTTAGTAAAATATAAGGCTACAGTGGGAAAAAAACTTTTAATTCCAATTTTGCGGTTTGAACACGGAACATTTTATTTCATTTGTTGCTGCAGTAAATAGTTTTTCATTTCTTCTTCATTTTAAGAAAATCAAAGTTCACAGTTCAAAGTAGAATGGTTTATCATTAAATTTGCCATGAAAACATTTAACTGTAACAGTCACAAAATATTGTCACCTTGACAACTGATGAGTGAAAAATATCTCATCGTGAACATAGAAATCATCCACTTCAGGCACGCAAAATTTTTATTAAAAAAATGTATCATCAAAATCATAATGACACTGACTTTAATGGCTATCTTTGAATTGCCAATTCATTTTGTTGTTTGGGTGAGAATATGCCGCAAGTCTGTCAAACATGAATGTCATCCTGTTCTCATTTATACTACTTGGTGCTGTCCTAAGCTACTGTCAAATGGAAAAAAATGTATCTTTGAAAATGCAACTGCAAGAATTTAGACCTTTGAAACTTTCTAAAGGGAGCCCACTCTTCACTGTGAGGAGAAGATCCTCTAGAACTTCAAAACCTGCCTGCTATTCAAAATTACCTATCAAATTCTCTTGAAACCATTGAATATGCATACAAATTCCCTTAAATAATTACTAGGCTAAACATGATTGGAAATTTTTCTAGAACAGACAAAAGTTCTTGTGCTTGATAAAAAGAAAGCAGGGACCCCACCAAAGCCAACTAAATACAACTTTACATAGCTAACATTAACAGAAAATGACAAAATACATTTTTTTCCTGGACAAAAAAAAAATAATGACCTGTAAATATCAGAGATATTACAAACCTGTACAGGCTTGATATTCTGTAACTGCTGCTTAAGTATGTCTCTTATCCACTTGTATATTTCTATTGCGAGGGTTTTAGCCTATAAAAATGAACCATAGCAAGCACAATATTATTATAGTCACACTATGATACATGGAAGTCACTTTAATCACTACCTACAGTTCTTTTCAAGGATGGTTGGCAGAAAAATGCACAGAAATACCTGCAACAATTCTGAAAACTAATATCCTGTCCCTAGTGCTTCCTTTGTATGGTGACAATCTTAGATGTCATGGCAGGCCATATGTGTAGTTTTTGGAATATAGTGCAGATGAAATGGCAAATATTGAAATTCATTGATATTTCCCGTTTGTAATTTGGTACTCTTTTCAAACAACTATTCTCAATGCAGCCATCTAATCAAATAAAAGAACAAATTAATTCATATTTGGGCACAAACAAACCAACATGTAAAATGATCCACAAGTTTTTCTGAGAAATCAAACTTTGAGAGCAGCTTTTCAGAGAGTTCATTCCTGTTAAGCTTACTGATCTGCAGGGAAAGGGTTTGTTTTATGGACCTGATTTGACCCTAAACAAGTAAAAATGAACTTTAAACCCTGTTGAAGTGTAATCAGTGAAGTACACTGTATCCTGACAGAAAGAGACTAAAGACAGTTGACTCACCTCTTCTCTGACCATTTTATCATTGTGATCAAACAGTTTGGGCAAAACTTTGACAATAGGTTTCAGACTAAAGACTTTACCACCAAACTCACTATTGAGAGAGAAAAAATATGATCATTGCCTGCTCCAAATTTTGTCAAATATGTTCTAACACTGAGAAAAGATCATCCAAATATCTTTTGAGCCTGAATCCTTAGTAACCACCATATCAGTGGTCTAACAGAAGTTTGTGGCATCTTGACCTATCAATGTTCAGTTTGGCAACTGACAATTTGGTAAAAACCTAAGGCCTGTTCCTTAATAGCCCTTTAGCTCCCAGAATCCTATTAGTAATAATTACTAATAGGTTAATTATTAACCTTACTGTCTGATATACAATTTTTATGACATTAATAGGGTAATTTAGTATTATCAACAACGACAATGTAATTGGCTACCATTATGTGATCAGTTCTGTTGATAATACTAAATTACCCTGTTATACCCTCCCACTGACGCAGCACCACAGTTTCTTAAGAAACTTATCCCCTTTATTCATTTGTTTTATGATGTTAGTTTGGAGAATTTGGTTTTAAATTAATTAATAATCCCAAAATTGATGTTGTTCGTTATTTTCATCACTTGTCTGCTAGATGTTGCATTGATATTGTAAGGGGAAATTCTGTCTTGGTCAGTCATGGGAGTTACATGTAAAGGGTTAACCCTTTGACTCCCAAGATCTCATTAGTGAGTGTCCTCACTGTCTGCCATACAGTTCTTGTAATGTTAGTTTGGAGAATTAAGTATTGGATCAACTTATAATCCCCTGATTAATATTTTTCTTTATTCTCATCACTTGTGTGCTTGATATTGTCTTGATATTGTAGAGAGAAATTCTGTCTTGGTCACTCATGGGAGTTAAAGAGTTAAAAGTACTGATAGATATCATTCCATCGGGACTTTTACCTTATCATTTACCTTATTGCTTGACGTAACACACCGGTACAAGCTGCAACAATTTTTGGCTGTTTGTTTTCTAGTCCCTTTAAAACTTCCTCCTAAAATAGAATAGGTATGAAGAGAAGATGATACCCTCTAAATTCTGCCAATCAATTTACTGCATATTACCCTTATCAGTAACATTACTACTGAGAATTAGGAATTTTGGACAAAAATTTTGCAAGCTCTGTATCTGAGCCCTGACTGGGTGATTGTGTTGTGTTCGTAAACAAGAAATTTTACCCTTACATTGCATCTCTCTCCACCCATGAGTGGAGGATACTAGCAAACTGTCAAGGAGTAGGAGATGTGGTGACCTAACCCTTGGCACTCTAAATACTCTGAGTCAACAAGTCCAAGTTTAAGGCCTGACTAGGTCACTGTATTGTCTTCTTAGGCAAGATACTTTACGCTTACACCCCCTTTCTCTACTCAGGAGTATAAATAGATAACTGTTAATGGTCAAGGAAGCCTCAGAAAATCCTGGGGAAAGGGTAGGTGGTTACCTTTGATCAACCACCTCTTCACTAAGGAAATGTGTACATACTCCAAGTCATTACATGTAACAAAATTGAAGGTTAACAAGGAGTTAGAGGTTACTTGGCTAGGACCAACCCCCCTCCTCCTCCCACCCCAAATGCATAAACAGCAGAGAATCTGAGTACTAAACATTCTGTATATTGCATGTGCCGACAAATTTTACAGATGTTTTGCCAAAGGCTCCAAATTGTATTAGAATACCAACAATAAAATCATGCAAAATCATTTCAAAAGTAAGGAGAGACACCATCCATTTCACTTACTTGAACCACATCTTGCTTCTCAACTTCTATGTACATCAAAATTATGTTAATCCCTTTTTCTTTGGTTTTTGGTCTTGCATTCAGACACTTAGTGACCACTCCTGCTATCAAATCACCAGCAACCCTTGAATGAAAGTCCACATCAAGAAATGTTAAATGCCGTCATTGTCTCTTGTCAGGGTGAACACTATGTACTTCCTACTCTAAAGAGCATGAGGTCCTTAAATTTGTCCAATTGTCATACTTCTGGGCTCAGGGCTCTGGGCATTCTCAACCTGGTGCCCACACTACTGAATAGGCCTTGCATTGTTACTAACAGACTTCTAAAAATCACCAAATCTCAGAAATAAGTCATCCAGCACAACTTTAATCTTTTGTCAAAAATTCAAACCCTGTACACCAATTGCATCAGGTCCTTGATTTCTGGTTCTTCTACAATAGAAATCAAACTTTGAGGTTTGACACTATCATTGGCAATATTTTATTATCTAAAAAACATTATAGTTAATAGCAGTGAGGCTTTGATTAACAGGTGATTGAGTTCCCATGAGAAATTTTAAAAACATTGATCCATACACCATGAATTATATTATAAAAGTTGTAATTATGCCGAATTTATCATATTCAACCAGTATAATAGGCATTAATTAGAAGCTCTCTTGTCTTAGAAAGAGACTGAAATTAGGTTGTTTTATATTGTACTTTCGCCAAAATAACCCATATCAGGCTGTCTAATCGATGGCAGATTTGTTTACCACTTGAACACCTATTAAAATTAAAGTTTTATCGCGTTCGATTAAAATACATGATGACAATGATTTAACGTAGAGAAAGAAAAAATCAGGAGGGACTTACCTGCCAGAAATCGAAGGAGAAGCAGCTTCTAAAAAAGCTAATACTGCTTCAAGACCCTTCTCTTGGGCAACAGCATTATTATCGATGACAAATTTCTTCAGCATTCCGAGATACTTGTTGAATTCATTGCTACTTTCATCGTCAATCTTTCGATAAATTTTCACAAGCTCTTCGTAGCCGCTCAACCTCGCTTTCCACACCTAGAAGATGAAAATACCATTTTCACATAAGCTCTAAACTTCCCCATCATTTCCAAAATATTGGATTTGAGCAAGGCGCGAAATTCATTCACCTTGTGACCTAAACGATCTTCGAGCGGGAGCTTTGTAATATCGGCATCCTCTGCCATGGTATATCGTATATTTTTCAAACGAACAAATGTATGCACAAGTACAGCTCGTAATCCTTTCCCAGAGCGTGGCAAAATAAAATTTTGTAACGTTAACTCCGCTGCACTTTGCAACGAACATTTGAAATGGCCGACTCAGACAGAGCACGTGATCAATAAGAACCAATCACTAACATGCTACCAAAGCAATGATATCATGTATGGAAGTGTAAGACTCATGAAATGTCACATAACAAAGTAAGTTTAAGAGATTCGATGAAGGACATAAAGAATGACTTGCTGGGTCTTTCAATTTAAGCGTCAAGTTTTCTTATCTCTTTTTTCTGGCCAGGAAAAATCATATCCGTGCTTCTTTATAACTTTATTTGGGTGATATTTTCTCTAAGCGAGAAAAATTTAAAATAAGGGTCCACGCGAGAAAACGCGCGAGACAAGGGTAAGTGGAGATGCGAGAACTAGGGGTCTCTTCTCACCGAGGGGATGGGGGCCGTAAGGACTCTATGAACCACTGGATTTCAAAAAAATAAATAGAAAATGAATGCTTAGGCACTCAATCACCTCAAAATCAAAGAGATTGGAAGCGTGTGTCACAAAGTTAGGTCTGGTAAGTACAGTAGTTCTGTACTTACATTTCCGTTATCTATCACAAATTATATAATAAGGTCAGTTGTGCACGCTTTCTGATTGGTTTTCACTTATAATCTATCGGAGGACAGACATATAGATGACATCATCATTAAAACTTTTGTTAATTCTTTATTATACAAAACAGATAGATTCCAAGTTGCCATGCATCTGTTCAGTAATAGATCACAGAGGACGTCAAAATGTGGTAAGAACATCAGCGACACACTCGGCTGTGCCTCATGTGCCACTTTTTTGTTCTTACCACATTTTGATGTCATCTGTGATCTATCACTGAACAGACGCATGGCAACTTGGAATCTATTTGTTAAAAAGACTAAATATCCTTTACATATAAACTTAATTTTTTCTTTTTCTGACAGAGGGACCATCTGCCTATTCAGTTTTAAGAAACAACCTGGTTCCTTTTGGGGACAAACTGATTATGGAATATAGTCAAATGCCTGTGGGTTGCCCCTGGGGGGGAGGGAAGGTGGGGGGGTTGTTGAAGCTACGAATTTATCAGAGCATTATTGTAAACCCATACTAAACAATTCACAGCAAAAAAACTGGATGTGTCAATAACATTTATTTGTGTTGTCAATAATCTGTCAAAGAAGTAATCTCATAATAAAATAATTTTACAGTAATTTTTTGATAATGCTTTTAAAAATATATCTTAAAGTGCACCATATGTGATAACAATTAATTTGGAGGAAAAGAGTCAACTTTGAGACTATAATTCTATTCTGAGTAAGGTTAACTGTAATAAATTACCACAGGAACACTTTTAATAGAAGCTCACCAAAAAGTGAATGTAATTATTTCACGTAAAAAAGGATATTGCATAATCAGTAGCAAAAGTTTTGTGAACAGATCACAGGGTGTAATATATTATGACCAAGGCAAGTCAGTGTTACCTTGCATACTTAATGAAAAATGCTCTAATTGCTTTTACGTTGATTTGCTTTACAAATGCAACACAGTACATAGTCATCCAGGAAGTTCAATACTAAATCAAATCAGTGGTACACTTGTTTCATTGCTATCATCATCTGAGCATGCAATGGGCAGTTAATTTGAGTACCATTACAAATAAATTCAAAGGTGTCACGACAGCCAATAACAGCCTCAAAAAAAATAAATAACACAAGGTACATTCACTGGGCAAAGCAACCAAAATCAATGTGGGTAATTCCAGGTGACTTTCAATAATTAATTGAGAATTATCCTCACACTGGTAAATGGATCATCCCAATTATTTTGTACTACAGAAATAAGGAGAAGGTTTAAGTGAGGAGAACAAACACATTGACAGTATCAAATAAATACTTTGAAAATTTTTATAGCTGGGGTATATGCCCGAGTGTCAAATATTTAACAAGGCCTATAAGCCCATAAGTGACACAATTTGCAATAAAATTAAATCAAATTAACCCCTTATACCCTAATATTGGTATTGGTATTCTCCAAAGTATTCTCTTTACATTTCCTATGGTACTGACAAGGAGAATTTGTTTTGACAATCAAGAACTTCTTAACCCTTTAACTCCCAGAAGTGATTAACATAAAACCTCTCCCTACAATAACCATACATTATTCAGCCAATAGGTAACGAGAATATTCAAAGTTATCAGGTAGAAGCTGCTATCTTGATCTAACACCAAGTTCTCATAGCTAATTTACAAGGAAATGTGTAGCAGCTAGAAGGGAGAATTAACAATCAGATCTTGGGAGTTAAAGAGTTAAATTGGTGACCCTTTCTTTTATACTTGTGACCTTTACATTTGATTTATTGGTGATACTGTAAGGAGAAACTAGAAGGCAGACACTCTAAGGGGTTAAAGGTTTATCAATCAAGATAGTTACAAGTATTAAGCATACATGGTGACCAAGATGAAATTTCAACATCCTTTTTTATTTTCAGAAATGACTTCTCCCTATCTCCCTACAACTTCTAAAACAGAAGGATGAATTTTTAGTGATATATCTTTTCAGTAGGAGTAGAAAGCAGCTCCTCTGTATGAACCAAGGCAAAGAAGGTGTCAGAGAAACATAATGGCTCAAGGAGTAAAACTTAGGAAACATTCAACCCTGTAAATATCCCCTTTAAATTGCTATCAACAGGAGGGTTTTGTAAATACATTTGGGGAGGTTAAGTTATCCAAATTATCAAAAAAATTGGGAGTATCAATTTCATGCACTGGGAGTCAAACCATCAGTGTTTTCCTGTATTGAAGGAAATGAAGGATGTCCATTTGTACTAGTAGATGACATGCCACCATAATTAACCTCACCATTCAATTCTCTGTTATGTGGGGCAGGAATGTAGCAGTCTTTGGCATCAACATCAGAGCGGTAACGCTTTTGCCTCCAAAGTGCCAGTAGAGGAATACAAAGGGCAGTTGTCACAAATGTGCACCAGTTAATCCATTTCAACCCAAACTTCGGCAGCATTGGGAAGATATAGAAAACAACTTGCAGGAAATTATTGGAGAATGTCAGAAAACCTGAAGTGATTCCCTCTGCAACCGGGTACGTAGATTCCACTGCTAATTCAAAGAACAAAGGAATTGTTCCATTTACAAACAGTCCTCCCAGGATGCTGGTTACAAACAGGACCACTTTTGAGTATGGAAGAACACCAGCACAAATCAGAGTAAATATCATCAGTGATACTGTGGCACCAGTCAAGAGTGCTATAACAATCAGCTTCATGTAACGAGTGAAGTGGTCTGCAAATCTAAGGAAACAATATTACCAATAAATTGTAAGTGAATACTAACACAAATCAACATAGCTTTGGTATTTTGTTAACCCTTTACACCCCAACATAGTATGCATATTCTCCATACTGTTCTCATTACATTTCCTGAGGTGTCGAAAAGGAGAATTTCTTTAAAAATCACAAGCCTCTTTAGTTGGTGACCATTTCATATATTCTTGTGACCTTACTGTTTGATTCAAGGCTGATAAGGTAAGGAGAAATTAGACATTACTAACTCTTGGGGGTCAAAAGGCCTACATAACCTAAACCACAAGTGTCTTCACAAGTGTAACAATCAGAGATTCACACTGACTGGGCCTCATTTTAATTCCAGTCCATTTTTTCTCCAAACAAAAATGGTAAAGTTTATCTAGGTTTTTCTTACATTTTGTTTAGTTCTTAACCACTTTACCCTCATGATCTCAATTAAAATTCCCTTTACTGTCTGCTACACATTTTGTTGGGATTTAGCTCTGGGAATTTGGTAATAATCAAGTTTGTTTTCCTTTCCTTTTTGTCACCCCATTGCATAAAAATGTAAGAACAATGTAAAAATAAATCCTTTTTGATCACTCTTGGTTGTAAAAGAGTGAAATAAATGTACAAGTGAAATGAGATCTTATCTCTTTTTCACTGATATACTGTCTTCTGTCTGCCTTAACCCTTTGACTCCTCAGAGTGACTAACATCTAATTTCTCCTTACAGTGTCACCCTTGAATCAAATGTAAAGGTCATGAGAATGTGGGAAATAATAAGAAATTTAAGAAGCCTCTGATTGGCATAATTATAATCCCCTTTATGAAATAGGTTGTTGTTCATCATAACAAAGTTGCTAGATGTTGATCGCGACATTTTGACTGTTTACTGCAAGTCTTCTTCAGGCTATGGGGTCAACTGGTTCCGGCACAGCATTATGTATAATGGTGGTCTGCTGCAATTGGTGCATTTTGATCTGGCTATTGTTTCTGTGTACCATGGTTTCCTAAGGCATTCATTGATTAGTTGTGCTTTGCTGGCTTTAATGTTTTCTAATTGTTGGCATCCACACTTAATCTCCATCTCATTATCTTAGAAAATGTGTAAAGAACAGTATGGAGAATATGCATACTGATTTTAAGGTGTACAGGGTTAATGACTGGAAGGCTGAAAGCAATCCATACACTCTTGTCACAGTTCTAAGTCTCTCTGCTGATAACCAGATACAAGAGGCAGATTGACTAAGCCGTCAGCTAAACTTGCATCATGTAAAACCTTTTACGCATAACAATATAGTACTTACATTGAGAGGGAAATTCCTGAGACTGATCCAGCAACAACAGCCCCAAATCCCAACCATCCAGCTGTTTTCTGATCAATGTGGAACTGTGAGAGATTAAGATCCAATATCGAGCACCAACCGCCATAGACTCCGGTTCCCATACCATAAATAAAAACCAACAACCAGAACTGGCCATTCTTCAGTAAGTTCTTGGCACCGATTTTAAATTCCAGCCGTCCCATAGCAGCAGTAACGCTTGGTGGTAGCTTTGGCTTCTCAGGAAAATGGATGATAACAAAGAGCATCGTTATAGTAGTGATCCCCAACTCAGTGTACATGAGATTCATGATTTTATCTCTCAAATGGTCAATCTCACTCTGGTTAAAAAGCTCTCTTAAAGCCAAATAGTCAATCCCTGAGTTAGTGGTTAAATTTTGCGCAGCTTTCATATCCCCTACATCTGGAACCATAAGGGGTCCAAGAATAAAAGAAAGTGCAGTTCCACTATAGCAGGCAAGGGAGGAAATGGCTGTAGCTGTTGTTCGCTGATCTGGAGGAAACCATGCTGCAGACACCATTGGAGCTGCTGCCATGGCAATGGGTCCTCCAATTCCAGTTATGAATTGTCCACAGTGGATGAGCCAAGTTTGAAGGGTAACATGCTCATCATTAAGGGGTATACATCGCAGACCTGCTCCAATGAATTCACAGAAAACAGCCGCCAGAACAGCTACTCTTAAACCTAGAGAATAAAGAAGCAAAAAGGAGGAAGATGTACAGTTACAACCACTACACAATGAATAGATCTTGTGTTCCTGGCAAATCCACCAGTTCAAAGTTTACCAGTTGCCCAATGGTCAACTTTTATGGACTGACCAGGATCCAGTTGTTCAAAGGGCCAGTAATGCTATCCAATGAATAAATCGCCATCCAGGGGATAAACGTCAACAAAACATATTGCCATAGCCATCAGATAGAGATGGATCCAATGAGTAGCATTATTCACCTCTGGAACAACGGGTACCGGAGGTCAGATGAAATCTCAGTTCATATGTTGGCTGATTACCAGAGTATCATCAAGTCACTTAAATTTTTCTTAACTTCAGATCAGTCCTATAAATTCTCGTTGGCCTCGTAACATATTTCCTTCGTTGTGATCGACTATTACGAACACTTTGGCTTTGCTTTCAACACTCAGTTGAAAAGATCTCTACCACATAAAAAAAAAAACCTACGAAGCGTACAACAGATCAATACAGTGCTTCAATAAAATCAAACAAACTGTAAAAGAATCACATGCTATCGCTTGGAATCTTACAATCTAACTTTTAACTTCATTATAACTCTTTCTTCCAATTACCTTTCATATCCATAAGCCAGCACATTGGTACTACTGTGACCACGAACGAAATTGGACCCCAATCTGCAAGCAACGTTATGGTCGTACTATCCCAGCCAAACACCACTTGTGAAGTGCCTTGTATGGGTCCCCACGTATTCCAGATCAAATTATTCAATGCAGCAACGACTGAGAAGACTGCCAAAATGTACCATCGCCGCTTGTAAATTTTGCATTTATTCTGGTGAACAGATCCAATGGATTTGTATCGGCGATCATCAGAACGAAGCAATGCTGCTCTCTCCTCGAAGGATTTCCCTTGGTTCATTGTGATTGCGAAGCCAAAAGACAGGCAAATTACAAAGTTTCTCTTTCACTTTGCGTTTGAAAAGGCTTCTTGATTTTTTGGAAAGGTTTCTCTTCCGCTGTTTCCGGTTTTTTGCATAAAATTTTAGGACCCGACCGGCGTCCCAAATATAGCTTCAAAATGAGAAAGCATGCACTACTTTACTTGGAACAACGTAAGCCCTTTTTCCTCTCCCTCTGGAATAACCTTAGCGCAGAATTACACCTTGAGGGCAAGGAAAAAAATCAGTAGCGAAGGAAACTTCTTACTTTACCGCCGGAGTTCACAGTATTTATATCGTCATGTGATCACCGTTCAGGAAAGACTCTGCGGGGGAGGACAGGGTAAGAATATGACTACACGTCATTTCAACTCGCGCGCGTCAACTCCAAGTCACGCGAGATAACATTTCTTTTCGTCTATTTTAAAGACGACAAGCCAAGGAGAGCTATTTAATATGTAAGTGATCGAAAAGTAAAGTAAAACTTGGTTTTATTCTCGCGTTTATTCCTGCAAGTAGCTAGCTCGCCTTGGGTCACGAATGCACACAGCGCACTTGATGCGGGAAGACAGCGAATCAGTACCTGTTTGAGATTTTCCTTTGGGGTTTTAGTCTTTCTTCCCTTGACTTCATCTTCAATCAATAAATTCCATTTTCTTTCTCCGTTTGTAGTTTAGAGAATTAACTAGGAAACTGAGGGGTTTCTCGGTTCTTTTCTTTTCTTTCCTTTTTACACACTGAAGTGTTATGAGCGGCCGTCACCGCCAAAAATACAGGCAAAATGTATATGGTTTGTAATGAACGGAAATAGTCTAATTGTCTTTTGGAGAACGGTTTATACTATTTCAAGAGATTTATTTAAAATGCAAATGGACAATTATTGTTACGTGTGACCGTGGTAAAATGCATCATTTTACGCAACAACACATTTAAAGTCTAGGCAGTCAGAACCATAGCTAGGAAACGTGATAAAGCGATTCATTGTTTTAAGACGACGAAACTACGACTAAAGGGCGCCTAAAAACTATAAAAACTAAAGGGTTGGGACGTAAGACCCGACATAGACTATTTCATTTCAAGCTTGACTTGTCCATTTCACTTTTTTTATTTTTAGCGGTTATGGCGTAAACCATCTGCTCTAATAAACCATTTCGGTCTGTACTAAACCATTTGTCGTCACGCTAAACCATTTTACTTTACGGTGAGTAGACTGGTGCGATACTAAGCCATTGCGGCTTACGATTAACCATTTGCCGATAACTTAACACTACTCTGAACCGTTTGTGTCAAGTCACTGAGTCAAAGTACAGTTAGCTCAACTGTTTGTCATTTCGACACTGAACCATTTCAGTTAACACTTGGCCAATCGTGTTTTTATTGAATCAATTCAAAAACACCTAGTTTCTGAATTGTATAAACCATTTTTTGTTTGAATATTTCATTTCACCAAAGACGACTTGTCCATTTGTATTTTAGATAAATCTTTTGAGATAAGATAAACCGTTCTCCCAAAGACAATTAGACTATTTCTGTTTATTACAAACCATTTATTATGCCTATATTTTTGGCGGTGACGGCCGCCCATAAAGTTTGTAAGTGATATGTGTTCTGATTTGAGTGAAATGAGTGCGTAATCAACATACGTTTGCATTTATTTTTTCATAAATAAACAGAAGCTACGTTTTTGTGCCTGTTTAACTTCTTTTGGTATAAGTAGATATCTATCGTCTGTTTTTATTATCAAATGGGGAATCTTTTATCGTTCTATCAAATAAATACACCGGTGGATGGGGAGGAAACTTCGACTTTAACGTAATTTCCCCATTTTTTGTGATTCCTCTAATTAACTCGACCGAAGCATTTTCCCTCCAATTTTTTTTGGTACTTGTTAGGTACCCTGCCCGTTGCAAGCTTATTAAATAGCGCTCTAATCGCGCAGATGGAGAATGATCATGATTCAAGCTTCGAATGATTATCACTGTTGAGGAATCGTCAATAGTAGCTTCCTTTTCATGCACAAGGCTTTCTCTGCGAGGTGCTGTTGTTCTGTTGTCCTTTTCACTTCTCCTGGACAAAACAGAAGACCTAACACGCTTGCTTGAAGACAGAGAGCGATTTGTTATCCCTAAAGGAGACATCATTTTATTTACAGTTGGTGCGCTGACGGATTTAAAGCCCAGACTCGAAGAGCGAAAACTGTTTGTTCTTTGCGTCGACTCTACAGGCTGTCCATTATCGTTATAAGTATGGAAAAGGTAGTTTGTTGCTCTTTGTCGTGTTGCCAACATATTACACTCATTTGTCGTGAACCCAGATGGAAACATAACATCAGGGCAGCTATATGCGTATCCATTGTCGGAGATCCTGCATAAACATCTCGGTGAGACGTGTTGCGGTAAATTTCTGTCACCAAGGGTGGCTGTCGATTTAAACAAAAAATAATAAAGCGTTACAGTAAAAGCTCCGCAAAAAGAGGCAGAGGCGGTGGTGTAACGGTTCATAACCTGAGTCCTTGATAGAGCTTGGTTGGATTCACTGTGTCGTTTTGCTCTCCAGCGGGAAATTTCAGTACCTCTCACAGCCATCTTCTAAAAGTATAATTGGGGTATTGGGGGAATAAATACAGAAAACGGAGCAATCAAAACCGCACGGTGTATGAATAAGCGAATGATGCGAAAGCGGTGCGGGAGCCGAGTGAGGGCATGAGGCGAGAGCGGAAAAAAAGCGATGAGCGGAGGGAGGGGTAGGGCTTGTCGCTTTTTAGCTCACTTCGCCCCACGCATGCCCATAATTGGGAGAATTAATACAGAAAACGGAGCAATAAAAAACGCACGGGGAGAAGACAACCTGCATGATTCAGAATTCTACCCGGAAAGAGTGACCATACTTATAAACTGCTGTAGCAAATCTTATTTTTCCTTTTATCAAAGCGAAAGAAGCGAAACCGGAGCGGGAGCCGAGTGAGGACAGGAGGCGAAAGCCGGCGGACAAAATAATGAGTGGAGGGAAAGGTAGGGCTTGTCGCTTTTAAGCTCACTTCCACCCCATGCCCTCGCGTGATACCTGCTCCACTAGGACCCAGCATACCGGGACAAGCCACGAAAGCGTGAACCTCAAAGCACCAGAAAACTTTAAAAGCCAAACCTTTGTTGTCTTTGCTCTCGTGAGATGAAGAAGCTCCTCGCCTTACCCGGGGTATTGTAGACCGGGCGCGGCCCTGGATTCGAAATTCCATTCCGTGGCACTGAATTCCCCTGCTAGCGAAGTCGTTCAAAGGCATCTTGCTGATCCATTCAAAGCTAAAATGCAACCTGTGAATAAAATTATAACAAGCATGAAAAGGGACAAGCACTTATTGATGTCTAGCCCAATGATACTGCTGGCAGTATACCGTGTAGAAATCTCTCTGAGATATTTTTGCATTTCCATTTTAACATACTTTCTTTTCATGTTTGGACACATCCAAAACTTTCAGAACTACATAGCCCAATTTAGGGCCTCTTCATATGAGCCCGGTTGACCGGGCTAGCCCGGTTACCGAGATCTCGCCTCACTCCTATTTCCTTTGTAAAAATTTCGATGTGTTCATATGAGAAGGCGGGCCAGCCCGGTTACCGAGATCTTGGTTGTAGAAACCGAGATCTCGGTAACCGGGATGAAATATTTTCCCATATGAACACTCCAGCCCGGTTACCGGGATGAAAATTTTTCAACTACGCATGCTCAAACTCGTTCCCAGGGCCTCAGTCCACGTTTCGCGCCCTTTTCGACTCTTTTTCATCCCGGTAACCGGGCTGAAATTTCCCATATGAACAGACGACAAAATTCGTCTCGGTAACCGGGCCAGCCCGGTTACCGGGCTCATATGAAGAGGCCCTTATTCAGTAAAGAGCATAACTTCAGATTTCTTCGACTCCAGAGCAGTCTCATTAACACTAAATTGCTGTTTCTTTCCGCTTTTAGGAGTTCATTTCTCTAAAGCGTATTAAGTGTGAATACAGTATATAGAGATATTGTGCACACTCCGAGTCAGTTAGTGTTCCTTTGTAAGGAAGGTGAAAAAATTGAACCACAGGTGCAGTAAAAGATTATGTGTTGATAAAGGAAGGTTGCTAAGAGCGGGCAAACAATGAAGGGAGACAACTGTGCAAACCTGCAATTAACAACCGGATAAAAACCCTCAGGTGTTTACTGGCTCTTAATATTGGTTTGGCCTTTCCCTCTAAGATCTAACAATGGTTGAAAAAAACAACAAAACACAATTGTGGTAAAATTCTCTCCAAAGGAAGTGTCGTCTAATGATCAAAGGATTTACAAGAATTATAATTCGGTGATCATTTTGAGTTGTATTCGACGTGACTTACAAAAATTTTTTTTAAGGCTTCTTTGCCACAACCATGAGTTTACTCAAAAAAGGCCTGCCTTCCTCAGTACTTTCTCTACACCAGGAGCCCGGGCTCCTGTCTATACTCAAAAGTTGCGTACAGAAAAAACAGGAAGTGAGGCTTACTAAGTTGTTGGGTTGTATAAAATCTCTATATTGTCGTCATCTCAGATTCCATACAAATTTAAGCATCAAAAATAAGAAAGTTTTTTCTGCAAGATGCAGAAAATAAGTATTTTCGCGACTTTTTTTAAGGTTACTCCTTCCCACCTACCATCAGATGACAAAATACATATTCAAAGAAAGCCTTCCTTCCTCTTCTCTCTCTCTACTTAAAATTGCGCAAAAGCAAAAACAGGAGGTAAGGCTTACTAAGTTTTCCCATTGCCGGTATAAAGTTCCTTTCCTACCCTCATCTTAAAATTACATTAAAATTTTAGGATTACAAAAACGGAAAATTCTTAAAGAAGATGGAGAAAATAAGTATTTTCTTCGATGACAAATTTCCCTCTGAAGTAAATGTAAAGGGAACAGAGGGTATGCGGTTAGCTTTCTTTAGTAATTGTAGTCGTTAAAATTCAGAAATAAGCGCTTTAGCGCCTATTCATTAATAATTCAATGGCGATGACGACGTAAGTGCGGAAGATATCATCTTAAAATTTTACACATATAAGGTTTTGTGTTTAATTTACCCTGCTTTGAATGGAAAACGACCCTTTGGACCTGTTTTCAGTAACGTGTTTCGCTCAGCTTTCTACCCGATATCGGTAAGAGCCTGTTACTTTTTCCCTCGGCTAATTTAGGTTTAAAAGAAAAAAAAATTAAACATCTTTATTGTTTACTCACCGCTTGATTCTCCTTCAGTACAATTTGCAACGCTTTTTTACTGCTAGATGTACATTATAAACCAAAACAACATTTTGAATCAGCTTCCGCGATAAAAAAAATTTGGTAAGGTGTTGTTATTAAGCAGTGAGTTGCTTCAAAAAAGATTAATTTCTTTGATATCCGCGGGCATATCAAGATTGCTGGATATTTGAAGAGTTCCAAGATCGTCCGGGAAACAGTGTTGTGTGTTGAATGGATGGACAAATTAGCACCTGTCGAGTATACTGTAAACACACCTGCTGTTGTGCCCAGGACACTTCGGCCAGTAATGAAAGCACTGGGCTTTATTCAAGATAGCGGAGTTTCGTCACGTAAAATGTGAAATTAAAACGTTACGTAGCGTTAAATTTAGTTGAGTTAAATCTAGAGTAACTTGATTTCCTACCAACGCCCAAATGAGCCACAATAACGTACTACTACGATCACAACATTATACAGATAAGTGTCTTTAGCTGTGCCGCAAAACAAAATGGTTGCATCAGAAAACATAAGGAATGGAAAATGTTTCGCAATTGTCAGACTAAGGCGAAACCCCTTTACTGCGAGACGTCAATGCCACCTTATCGAAGAGGCGTAAAGTATTCGGCTTGTCACTACCGTTATCCTACACAAAAACGATAAATAGATTTAGATAATGAAAGAATAAATGAAAGAATAATTGAATGGTTGAATAAAAAAAAAAAGTAAATATATGAACGAATGAATAATCGAATACCGCGGTGCAAACCTGTGTTGTTGAAGCCGTATTTTGTTGAGAAAATACACCTTTACATTCGCAACCAATAGAACTCGAAACGGAAAGATCGCGAATAATCTGGTATGGCCTAATTCTCCATAAGGCTTCCCGTATTAAAGTACTAAATTTACACATTAGAGCAAAAACGTTTTTTTCAGAGATTAAGAGAGGTGATCTTGTCCTTCTTTAGTTGCTGTCGCTGTTGTTGATGATGGAGGTGGCAGTGGCGGTTGCTGCTGGTAAGAGGGTCTGTCTGTTGACTTGGAGGTTAGGATTTCGTTCCCACAAGGAATAAATTTTTATCATTCCTATTGTCCCTAAACATTTTTCTCTGAACCACTCAACAATTAAAGCGCGACATCGCCTTTATTAACAACTACCAAGGGCCCATTACTCAGGCTCCTGCAACTACGAATTATCTCATTATTAACTCTGTTTTGACTCGTCTACATCCAGTCTCTTGTACTTCGCTTTGTAAACTGCAATAAGCGGAATACACACCACGGTCGAGGAGACTAGTAACCAGTTCATCCATCGCGGGCTCGCTTGCGGGAACATAAAAGCAATGAAGAAGATCAAATTGATGACGTATACAGATAGGACCATTACACCGGAAGTGATACCTTCAGCTACCGGATATGTGCACTCTGCTGCGAGTTCCATGATGAGAGGAACAGTTCCACAAAAGAGAACGACCTGAGAGATACCGGAGGCGAAGAAGACTGGTTTTGAGAGAGGAATAATCTCCTCACATGCGAGCGATAGGACTGTTTGAGCTCCAGCTGTAGCCACAAAGAGGAATATTAAGATTGGCTTGGTGAAACTCTGAATGCGATCGGCATACCTATAAAGAATAAATAAAATAATACTAATAATAATAATAATAATGGTTTGTAAGTTATCCACATGGTGGCCCTTCTGTACTAATTCACCATAATAAAATAATATAATGGTTGTAGTATATGTAAAATTGTAAAATATTGGTGCAAGTTCGTTCCCAAGCTCGCTCTTCTTCCTCTCTTTTGGAAGAGGGACCTTGAGGACGAATTTGGGCTTGCGCCACAGATGGAATCATAAAGCGCGCGCGGGTCGCACATACCTTCTTCCCCCAACCCCTCCCTGAACCCTTCCCCTCCCCCCACAAACGATGCTTCAGGCGCCTTATGTAGAAACCCCAACGTAAGTCCTTATGCTGTTATCGTTCTGGAAAAAATAATTGTCTCCTTTTTTTCATTTTTACAAGTAAAAGTAAAGATACCAACATCCCTAAGTGATATGCATTTGGCATGGAAACTCAAATAACTAAGAAATGACCTTAAATAAGTTTTTACCCTATGGCGTTAAGTGTACTCAAAATTTGTCACTGATAATATTAAAGAGTGGAGTATGACGCTTGAAAAACGTAGTGTTAGCGAAAGATAGAAATCTGACTTCTTTTTTCTACTTACCATGAAAACGAAATACCAAGAAGAGACGCGACATTTGCTGAGAATCCTAACCAGCCAGCAGTCTTCTGATCAATTCCCACTCCGGAAAAGATGAGGTCCTGGACACTAGACCAACCCCAGTTTACTCCGTTACTGACACTGAATATGAGCAACAATAACCAGAATGACCGGTTTTTCAGTAACGTTTTGGCGCCAGAACAAAAATCTAATCGTCCAGCCGCGGAGGAAAGGCTTGGAGGGCTGGGCGGTTTGGCAGGAAAATAAATCAACACCGTGAAGAGTAAAACTCCCACCAAAACAGCTTCGATGAACAAGTAATCATTTATTCTTGACAAAAGAAATTTCATTTGTTCTGGAGTGGTGTGATTCCTCAATGTAGCGATGTCGATGCTCTGTCCCGTTTCATATTTAGTCAAGTTGCCGTAATCAACGTCTGGGACGAGATGAGGCCCAACGATGTAGCTAAAAGCCGAACCCAGATACGACGCCAGCGTGGCGATAGCCGTGGCGGTCATGCGCTCGTGTGGCGGGAACCATGTCGCGGACAGCACAAGCACTCCCGCGTTCTGAACCGCGGGTACGGCCACCGAGATAAGGAACTCTGCAAACGTTATAAATACTGTTCTCCATTCAGGGTGGGCCGGGATAAGTTCGCAGATGACAGCGAAGGTCTGAAGTGATATGGAACATAGCACTGCAAATCTTAGACCTAAACAATCACACGAAGAAAAATAATTAATGTTGACATATCGTGTATTTCGCGATCCTGTGTTGGTATATTTGCAAAACTTAAACATTTACCTTTTCATTTACTACTTCAATTACCAAAAATTTGTGGATCCCCCTTTGACGGGCCATCCACACAAAATAGTCGCCATCTTATTTACGAGCAGTGAAATCTTATACCTTGTCATAATATTGGAAAAAAATAAAACGTGTGGGTGATAATTAAGTCACTTTTATGACCCTTTTGTCGGGTAACCAAAGAAATGAACGTTTAAAGGCTAATTTTCGTATCCTTCCCATTTCATCAGCTGATCGAATCCCTTCTCTCTGATAGAGCTCTAACCTGAAAACTTTTCTTCCTTTTGAAGCGGAAGTATGGCAGATTAAAGGGCCGCAGTATCGTGAAAAACCCATGCGCATTAATGGACCATCCATAACCGATTTTATGAAGGGGACTAGGAGAGCAAAGTCCAAAATTCATAGAAAAAATGGTTCGACGTTTTTTAACAGTAACCCACTACTCCGGCAAAGTGTCTCTGACCACATGTCGGTTGCACAATGCGCTCCTATTCCTTGCAGACTTGAGACCTTCCATTTTTTTTTTTTTTTTCATAAAAAAAAAATATCTAGAAAATTAAATTGAAGCCGGCACAACAGCCATATTTGCTGTTTTTTTTTTTAAACTTCTTTTTCTGTTTTCAGGCGTATCGCGCCAGTGAAGTCGGGACAAGTCTAAGAGTTATACGAAAAAAATGTAATTACAACGCCTGAGTTCGAATTTCGTGACCCTGCTAACAACCTCTCTGTAGAATTTGATGTTCTGAAATGATACTGGCTATATTAACCACAGTGAAAACTCTGACATTTTGTCTCCATCAAGGAAAAGGCTTCATGTTCGAAGGTTCATAAGCATTTGCAATAGTATTTAGTGACCATATAATAAAAACTGTCGAGAAAATGAAATTGAAGCCGGCCCAACAGCCATAATCACTGTTTTGTTTTGGTTTGTTTTTTTGGTTTGTTTTTTTTGTTTTCGGGCGCATCGCGCTAGGGGAGTCGGGACAAAGGATGAAAAAATTATAACGCCAGAGTTTGAATTTCGTGACCTTAGGCACAACTTCTTCTAAAATTTGATGTTCTGAAATGATACCAGCTTTACTAACAACATTGAAAACTCTGACATTTTGTCTTCAACAAGGAAAAGGCTTTCTGTTCGAAGGTTCATTAGCATTTACTATGGTATTTAGTGACATTATCCTAAAGCGAAACTCAATCTCGATCGATTACCGTTTTGAAGCATACGAAGCGATCGATTCTCGTAATGCGTACAAATAGGAGCAGTAAAATAAAGCACAAAACTTACCTTTCGTGTCTAAAAGCCATGCGGACGGCACAATGCTGATAATAGATCCTAGCGCTTGAAGAGCACCGATTATCAACACGTTTGTTTTATTCCATCCGAGCACAAGTTGGCATGTCTCTTGAATCGGTGGCCAAGTATTCCACAGAATATTTCCTGTCGTGTTTAGCAGGGTAAAAATGATCAAAATGTACCATCTTCGTTTGTAAACTTTGATGCTCCCAGCCGCCATTCTGTGCTCGATATCATCGGGCGAAGAGTTAACCACGAGATGCGCTGTTTCGTCGACTTCACGTAATGACATGTTTTCTTCCCTGAAACCCGATATTGTTTAAAATATTATGATGTCGATTAATGCGATTATTCGCTTTCCTATCGTCTGAAGAGTACATCGTTATATAGACACATATTTCTCCTTTTTTTTCCAACTTTCTCTCTCCAATGTCATGTCCATTCAGCTTATCAGGTGGTAGTTGTGAAATACCGGTTGTTATTTATTTTAATGGCAATTAAGCAAATTTATGCAAAGCATTTTTGCAACTTTTCTTTATACCTCAGGCCCGACTGAGAGACCCTGGACTCTATCGATACCACGCACGAGGAGCAAAACTGCCACGCGTGTCCTCACGCGTGTAAATAAACGCTAGGTATATGGTGTAACATACTTATTTCACCACTTGTTTTGCAAAATTCTCAGAAGGTGGCGTTTATAATTCGTCTGTCGAATTAATGAGTTAAATACTCAAATATGATAAGTACATGGACCAATATGGGCCAACATATGGACCAACATGGGCCCCTGGGAAACTCCGATGAAGGAAAGCAACACAGCCAATTCATGGCCGAAACTTACAAAATCTGCCTTCATAAAATGACGTGCTCGTATTGTGCCTTTTATTGAGTGCTTTCTTCTGAAGTCATCTCAAATAAAATTAACCAATTCAAGTTATGAATTTAAATTTCATCTGTTCATTCATTTGGTCTTCTTTCCAAAATAATTATTATCAAACTTCTCAATCCAGTTTGCCGGTTGCAAAGATTTCACAATTCTCCTCAGTATGTGAATGCTTAAAGAACACATCATAAATTCATTCCCACGGAAGGAAGAACTTACTTCTACAAGCCCGGTAGTCGTAAAACTTGCATTGCAAGAAATGAAGGTTTAATTACAATAATATTGTCGTGAAATCCCATTTTTTTCTTCCTACTCTATCCTCACAGTTTTCCGTCTAACTTTGTCAACAAGATGCAGAGTACAACGATTCTCTTCCTCTCTGAGATTTAATTTTGCAACGAGTTGCTCACTGATACTTAGCTTATCTGTTCAGTTTGAATTGAGGGAGCTCACCAGTTAGGCTAAACAAAACCTTGATACTTAGCTATAGAGCTAACTCAAGACGATAACGGTCTAAAAATATTACAAGCTAAATTGAGGCGAAGGAGCCTTCGCTTTACAAAAGGATTTTGACATTAAAAAAGTGATCATGTTCTGCAGTAATTGCAAAAACACAACACCAAATGAATGGCGCCTCCCTTGGGTTTCCAAGGATATGACTCTTTCAAAAGACCCAACTATTTTATTAAAAAGGTCAATGTTCCTAGATGTTTTATTACCCTAAAGTTTAAGATATGTTCGCCTTTTTGTTTTAACTTGAGACTTCTATTGTAATTCAACACAAAAAATAGAGGATGACTTTGTTATTACGGTTTATAAGTGGAGGTAATACCTAAAACACATGGATCTAGCCGAAAATTAGGATGCAGCAGAATTCTTAATCGCATTATTAATTACACACTGAAAGTCAGTGTTTATTGCAGACAACCGGCCCACCGTGAATAATTTTATTTTTGTATCCCGTGTTTTTAACACTTATATCATGTTCCGCAGTCATTTGCCAATTTTGGATCTACAGGCCGCGTCGTGGGAGCATTTTTCGATAGGGAACTGCGATGCAGTGTTACTGGGAAAGTAGCTTGATTTAGGGTCTACTAATCTTTCGACAACCCGAGAGGTTTGAAGGGGGTTGGTTTCTAAAGAAACCGCGGTGATGCGTCGGTGGAGGGGTGTGGGGTATTAAAAGATAATCTCGTTTTATCAACTAAATTGATAATGTTATTAAACTGGCTACCGTAAAGCTGGCATTTCGAGCGGTGTCTCTTCGTCAGAGCGGGAAAGGGAGTTTTTTCACTTCTTTCTTTCAGTCAAATCCTTTATTCCCTTCGAGGGAAACACCTGGCTTGAACGATATGGGGCAATTATGTAAAACTGTTAAGATTAAGCTGGTGGTTTTTCTTATCCTGAACAAAACCGCGGAATTAAGTTAGTACTAACAATCCATATAATAGGATGATCAGGAAATAACAGTCACTTGTCTCTGGCTTGGATTTCCGACCACACACTTCTGTAAGAAGATAAATGGCTGGCTTGTTTTGCGATGATCCTCATTGCATTGGCCTACATCCCTTGAACAGTGTCAAGACTGGGTTGGTAGATCACCAGAGAAGATTGAACGTTGTGTTTTAGGTTTGTCGGTTTCATTTATGTACTGTTTTATTACCCTTTGTAATCCTAGGCACTGCCTTTGCTTAAACAAAATGGTATTGTAAGAATACCATTGTAAGTATTGTAAGCAAGAAGTTAATTTAACATTTAGGGAAAAGGTAAGGGAAAACTTATCGATCGCTCTTCATGTAAGAGAGTCATCTGATGGGGGTATAGCTTTGAGTTTATGGTTAAAATTCGGGCCTTTGGAAGTTGATGGTTCTCAATAAGAAATTTTTCTTTCTTTTTTTCCACCTTGATTTAGAGTACATTATCAGGAGCCCACGAGCTCACGAGCAAAGAGGAAGTAAATGAGTGATTCAGTGATTTTCCCAGAATTCAGACATCAGTGTTGTTCTCGGCACAGATCAAAATCAAATGCGCCATAAGTTTAATCAGACTACGAGCAACACTTCCCTTACAGAGAAGTTTAGCCAGTCCCAGGCGTTCAATTAGAAATTCGGGGCGAAATAGTGAACGGCGCAATAGTAGCGGAGTAAAAAAGCGAGAGAGGCTTGTATCGGGTCGCGAAAGTTACATAACCCGAGCCTTCCTCGTTTTTGCACTCCTCCAAGCGTCGTTTATCATCGCACTTTTGTGAACAAGCGTCGACTTCGTGAGTCGTTTCACGGCTCGCGTCCTACTGGACGTAGGATAAAAGCGCCAGCAGAAGCCTCTAGTACAGTCCTATCGGAAAAAAACTGTGTTGTTATTTCCTTTGATTAGGGCTGAAATAGAAGAGACGTCTGTGCGTGTTTTACAAAAATATACTTTTTGTCTAATGCCAAGTACCCACTTCTTAAAAAAACAGTATCTATTTCAAGTTCCACTTCCGTTAACACCTACACTGAAAAAACAACAGGGATGTCCGGTTATCAGCGGGACCAGGTGAAGTTACAATCCCCTGGGGTGACTTAATACAATGATTATGTATATTACCCGCTCTTTTCACGTTTGACATGTGAAACGGAGGAGAAGACCATGTTATCAAGACATATTTGAAGACAAATATCTTGTGCGAGGGACCGACAGAATACTTCTGTAGCTAATCTTGAGGCAGCACCCCTTTCCTGCCACTCCTCCCTCCTCTGATTTGCCCTTGAAATTATCAAAGTTCAACCACACCCTTAGCATTTCCACGATTTGGTCACGTTTTAGCACTTTTATGTGGTAAAATTTGTTTGTGTTGGTAAGGGTTTCCTGATCAACAATTTGGGCGTCCAAATGATTCGACTCCAAAATTACAACATTGAGTGGGTTAAACATCCAGAGTCTCGGCTAGTTAGGCTGTCACAACTGCCTTGGTCTTCTCCTATAGTGTGCTCTGACAATACTACCTTGGCTGCCAGTATTGCAGGTGTTGAGTTGTACGAGTTAACATCTTTTCGCTAGGTAAACAACAGTCATCTAGTAATTGGTGAGTAGGTGCGGAAAAAAAAACATTCTCTTTAGCTATTCACTGCATCGTATAACGAACTTTCTTTTTGCTGCGTTTCTAATCATAGTTTATCGAAAGTGATTCAATCTACACATCACGTAAAATAATCACGTCACAAATCATCATCCCTTTCACGAGCATTGTGGTGCATTTTGCGAGCTGAATTGAGGATTTTTACGGATTAGATCATCTTCACATTTATAAGGCGCTACATAAGTATTGACTAAAATGTATTTTCGCACGCTCGCTTGATCGCTCAGATTGTTTTTTCATTTTTTTAAGCTTTTATTTTTTCTCAATGTCCTTCAATGTGATAAAAATATTAATACACTTTATTTCCTTTGCAATAAAAATGTTTGGGTCCTTCTCAGAGTCAAACCCAAAATATTTCTGCCCACAAACAAAAACAGAATAAACTTTATTGTTTTTAAATGAGTATTTTTAAAAATAACTTAAATGTTGTCAAGGATCTTCAGATATTTTCTGTTACAAGTCAACTTATGAATGCCGATGGCCAAAAAAAAAACGTGAAAATATCGACCATATAACAGTTCAGAAGAGAAAAATCTCGAGAGTTAAATGATTCTTTAGTCGTAGATTCGGTTCTTCGGATTTTTTCAGTCGTAGCTTTTTCGAACATTGTCTGTCCTGGAAGGGCAAAAAACTGTCGCATTAGATAACTTCACTGAGCCGAAATTCTCGAAGGCCAGTTCTGAGTTCTGAAGGGAAGTTTATTGGTAGAATCATCACATAGTTGAAAATATTCTATAAGCTTACAAATTGTGAACATGAATGAGAATTAATTATTACATGTATGAACTATTTTGAAACTGTACCTTCCCGAATGCTGCCATCTTAGATCGTATGACGTGTCAAAGGTGTTTTCTATACTAGCGGCAACCGTACTGCTTTTATACGGTTTACAAATAAGTTCCTCTATTGTTTCTACACTCAACAACATCAATTTCAGTTACACTAAATTTGGTTTTTAATAAGGATTGTTTGCGTAATGCACGCTTAAAACTTTTCATTAATCTCTTTTGACTCGTGCAACGAACTGAGATGGAAGGATTTCTCGGCCTAATCTATTTATACACCTAAAAAGATTCTTGGACCCGTTTCTCGAAAGTGAGAGCAACTTAACAGGACCGAAACCATATTTTTTTTCTATCTTGAATGTAATTTAGATGTACATTTTATTGCATTGAACAACACCTGGCTGAATGGAAGATACTTATTTTAGTGTTTGTCTACATTTCCTGTGTGGTATGATGATTCGCGGTGATTCTAGAGTAGGTTTTATTGGTTTTGGCTTCTCCGTACATAACTTTAATTACTGTTTTCATCGGTAGGTGCACGCTACAACTTGATTTAAACCTCGTTGTTGTCATTCTTTTAACAGTACCATGATGAAAGCTTCGACTTTAGTTTTGGTGCTCTTGGTTGTAATTTTGCTTTCATCTGTGAGACTTTCCTTTGGATATCCGAAAATATTAAAAAAGATATCAGCAAACGGAAAATCTTCATTGCAATCGCGGGGAGTGTCATCCAATGGAGATGAACATCAAGGTAGGTATATTAATGCTAACAAAAAATTATTTTTATCAATGTATGGTTTTTCCAAGCGTTCGGTAGCGCTTTTGGTTTAGTTTATAACTGATTTTGCCTCAAAAACGCACATTCAAGCAAAAAGAAAGAATGAGACTTTAAAAAGAGAAAAAAATACAGAATCCTGACGATGTAGCCTGAAGAAGCTAAATGGCCAAAATTGCATCCATAACACGCAATCTTAGATGATTCTGATTAAAAAAGGATAAAGTAATAATTCTGTCATTCACAGGACAATCAATCTAGACGTAAACTGATATAAAGGTGTACGAGAAGTAAGCGAGTCGCTATTGGTAAGCTTTTAAGAAGCGAATAGCCCTTAATCAAGGAAGTGAGATCTTTCTGGCACTTTTAGAATGGGTTTTGAGGAAGACGATGGCGGACTGTCTTCTGAACAAAGTGTGAAATGCTTATGTGTGGTGTAAGGAAACGAACGTAGAAGCCATTTATAAGCAGTCATTTTGTAGGGACGAACGAAAAAGTGAGGGGATCAAGATTGAAAACAGGGGCCACTCCTGCTGAAAACCCCGCCTATTTTATCCCGCCTGCTTATTCGTTCGCTGACCGAGAGCCTGGCACGAGCTGGGCAAAAATTAGTAGTTTCACTGACTGGTTGTTTGAGAAGTTGGCACATGTCTTCCAAACTAATCACAAACCACATCGAAGCAAATCAAATACAATCTAAAGGTACTTTTTACAATTAATCAAAAATTGCTCTCTAAAATGGCTCTATTTTGTTATAGTAGTTAAAAGACCCACTGACCTACCTTGCGTCGATGAAAAAGACAGATACCATTGTTTTTACGACATAGTGATGGCGGATGCGTGTTTAACGAAAGTGGAGGAGATGTGGAAAAATTGCAGATATTCTTGCAACTTTTGTAAGTGCTCAGAAAAGATAACTTTGCTTTAAAAATTGCGTCAGCGATAAAGACCAATAGAGGAAAGAATTATATCGAGAATTATCTACCCTGAACTGGCGCACATTTCTTAAGATCTTCGATCATAATCACCAGTTTCGATTGTGGTTCTTTTCGATCAAAGCTTGATTTTTTATTTATTTGGTCTCATTCACCTCATTTATTCGATTGTTTTTGTTTTTTACCTTCTTTTATCTATGGATTTATTTTTCTTGATTTCAGGCTAGGTGAACTCATGAAGACACAACGTCTTGTTGGCTTGTGAGACCGTCAAACTATGGCATTGGAAGCGCTGTATTTATAGATAATTGGGAATAAGTAAATATTAAACTTGTTAAATCTATCAGTAGGCGTAGACATCTTTGAATTTAAATATATCATAAATCTTAAGAAAGTGTGGTGTCTCTTGACTTTGTTATTAACAGTTTGCATTCTCCTCTAGTGAACTCGTTGCGCAGAATTTGACTAATGGACTGAAGTATGCTTTCGAAACCATATCATATTTAAATTCTCCATTAAAAAGTTTACGTGGATTAATAATTTTGACTGCGTTTTATACTGATTCCAAAGGATAAAGTAACTTTTTGAAACTTTGCATCAAAGATGAGTAAAATTCGACTTCGGGCGCCGCCATTTTGAATTTTGCTTAGCAGCCTGGCTGCCTAGTTGTGT
Source organism: Pocillopora damicornis (assembly GCF_964200805.1). NCBI lineage: Eukaryota > Metazoa > Cnidaria > Anthozoa > Scleractinia > Pocilloporidae > Pocillopora > Pocillopora damicornis. The sequence goes on along the minus strand of NC_142679.1, from coordinate 13,726,911 downwards.
CGCAACAAAGAGTTTCCCCTCTCTTTTTCCTCTATAAGAGATCTTTTTCAGCATAACACACAACAGAAGAATAATTCTTGATTCAAACAGTAATTTTTTTGGCGAAAACCAGAGCAGTGGCTGATTATCGTTTTGCGTTCATGGCCAGGTTACAGAGTCGTATTCAAAATGGCGGCGTATGTAGTAAAAGTTCCAGCAGATTTTCGAGCGGTTAGGACAACCGTTTGAATGTCAAAAAAGAAAATGTTGTAAATGGCCAAATATAACTTTTAATTGTTTAATGGTGGAGATAAAAATGGTTTCTGGAGCATACTTCTCCATTCTTTGTATATTATCTCAAACGGAAGGCCTGTTTTCTGAGACATACTTAAGAAAGCTGGGGCTGTCCTGGTGTACCGGTACACGGGGGAATTCCTATTGTTTTCATATCCGTACATGGAGTTGTGACGCAGTTCGTTAATGTTTCGTTCCTTTGTGTACCGGTACACGAGGACACAACCAGAAAGCTAATCTCGATCTTAAAATTCTTGAAGACGCCCTTTGAATTCCTATTCCACAACACGCGCCTGCGTAAGCTGTAACAAATTCTGCCTCAGTCCTTACATCATTCTTGAATGCCTCCGATGATCTAGAACCAGGGCGCACCTTTCCCTATATTGCTTTCAGTATCAGGAACGCTAGTTCAACTGCAATCTTATTGTTAATTTAGTTCTGTCACTTTAAATTTTCCGCACTTTTAGTTAGGCCCATGCGTATCTCGGTTTCCTAACAACGTGGGCTCTCTCCACTCCCCTTCTAAGCGAACCGTAGTGTTCACGTGATCTGCAATTCCTTAGTTCCCACCCACCGATAATTCCTCGACATGGATGTTCACCAATTGTTCAGTAATCTTAAGAAGGAAGCTGAATGTCCATTGTGCTTAGACACAGTCAAAGAACCCAAAACGCTTCCATGCTTGCATTCATTTTGTTTGGAATGCCTTGACAAACACGCTGGATACGCAAGAAGACGGCGAGAAACGATGATCAAATGTCCGGTTTGCTTGACTGACTTCAACATTCCAAAAAGTGATACGTTCTCTGATTTACCCACGTCGTTTCATCTCAATCGATTAGTGGATATTTTAGCCCTAAGAGATGATAGCGTGCAGATTCAGACATGCAATAGCTGCGACGATAACAGCGCTGTAACTTCGTATTGTTTTGTTTGTCAAAGCTTTCTCTGTGCAACTTGTCTTGAAGCGCATCAACGCCTGAAGGCGACGAGGGGTCACCGAAATGTTTTGATCGAGAAATTGCAAGCACAAGATGTCGAAGAATTGATTCACCGACCTGTTATGTGCACGCAGAAGTATCACGAAAACGAATCACTTGAGTACTTCTGCAAAGATTGTAACATTTGTGTCTGTATGAAGTGTGGATTCGTAAGTCATAGTCGTCACACCATGTTAGATATTCAACAAGCAGCAGAAGAAAGAAAGGTTCAAATTACAAAAGCCGTAGACGAAGCAAAGGCGGAAATTGTTGTTGTGGAAAGAAAAATGAAGAGACAAGTGGAGTTCATGAAGAAAAGCACAGACGAAATGTTTGCTTCTCAAAATAAGGTCACAGCTATCGTGGACGAACTTGTCCAAATTTTAAGGGAACATGAAGCTGCTGTGAAGGCAAGATTAATTCAAATCAATGAAGCACAGCAAAGAGATCATGAGACTCGAACAGAAGAGTTTCGGTTAACAGTTTCCCGGCTCAATGGATTTGTTGAACGCGGAAATGCTATCCTACATCGAAACATACCCTCTGAAATTATACGAACAGAACTGACCGTCACAAGTCGGCTAGGAGAACTTTCGAAAGCTGCGCGAGTAATGATCCTTCAACCACTTCATTTTAGTTATGTTACAAATGAGAAACTTGAAAAATACAGGACCATTTTGAAAAATTCAGGTCCAGGCAAAGTTATTGCGAGTTTTACCGATTCTGCACAATCGTTGGCGGGATGTGAACCAAAAGTTTTGGACACAATAAAACCGTGTAGCGGAGTGGTTTTCAAATTAACAACGAGAGATTCAGACGGAAATCAGATTTATAATAAAGAAGACAGCGTGACCGTGTCCATCCACCCTCCATCCGAAGTAAAAGAGGAAAAAATAATCAAGAATTTTAAAGACGGAAATTACAGCATTTCTGTTTACCCAAAACTCGTTGGTGATCATGACATATGGATTGAAGTGAACGGGATACCGCTGACACGGAAAGTAAAGATTGCACCGCATAAATACAAAGGTTCTCAACAGGAGCTTGACCTGCCGGGAAAAGCGAATTTTAACTTTCCGTGTAGTATTGCCCAAAGCGAAAAAACAGAAAATATTGCAGTGGCCAATTATAATAGTAAGAAGGTATTATTGTTTGATGCTGGTTTCAAGTACCTAAGAACTGTGGTGAATTTAAGCAAAAAACAAAAACCAAGATGCGTTGCATTCTCAAAGGGTAACGATTTAATAGTTGTTAGCGAAGACTCCTCGAGGCAGGGCGAAGTTTTAAGCAAAGTTTCCGTGTATACTGAAGATGGAAAATTCGTGAAACATATTAGCGAAGATTTAGTTAACCCATGCAGTGTTTCTGTAAGGAGTGATGGTAAAATAATCGTGTGTGATTCGGGTGATCTATGTATCAAGCTCCTCTCCGCTGATGGGGCCATATTGTTAAAGTCTTTCAGATTAGAAAACTATGACGCTTTTCCGTGGTTTGCTGTTTACCATAGAAAAAAGTATTTTGTGTCGTATCGTATGGGTCCTTGTGTGAAGGTTTTCAACGAGCAAGGGGAGTATTTGCGTGATTTTGGACAGTTTCACTCTCCCGCAGGACTAGCGATAGACAAGTTTAACAACCTGGTCGTTTGTAACGCTGTGCAGAGTGTTGCAGTGAGGAGTAGTGTTAAAGTACTTACAATGAGTGGAAAAGTGGTTCAGGACTTAGGTTTTCAATCCATGTCATCTATGCCTTGCTCTGTCGCTGTCACTCAAAATGGTGATGTGCTCGTTTCTGATGTAGAAAAGCATGCCATTTACATCTTTCGCTAATTAGGACTTAAAGCTTGGAGTAAACGGGTTTTAAATTTGTTGCTGTAGAATGTGTATAACTCCAAATAAAGGACAGTGAAATACTGAAATTTATAATACTGTACATAGTATGCATCATTTGATCGGTAAATCCCCTTCCATGCCAATGTTTTACATCGCTGTTAAGTTCCGCAATGATGACGAGTGTAGTAGATGAATTTACATTCAGAAATACACTTACATTACGAGGGGAAAAATACGTTTTCCGTCTAAGATTTTCCACCGTTAAGAAATTTGAAGAAAAATCATAATCTTACCGAGTCGATTTTGAAAACCAGAGTAGACTTTATAGTAGACTTCAGATCTAGCGTTGGTGGAAAGTTTCGATTTCTAGATGCTGTTTGGGAAATGAGCCCGTGTTCCTTTCCAAACTCGAACAAGAGGCGCGAGAAAAAACGGGTGAAATCGAGCCTAAATGTATCATTTATCCACTGTTTAGGGAAAGTGTGGTGTCTTTTAACTTTTATATTTTTGCGTCCTCCGATCACTCCAAGAGATAAGATCGTTGGCTGGTTTGGCATTATTTTACTGGAATGGTATCTGTCGTCAATTGACCAAACCAATCCAGCTTGAATGACCCTGTCTGCATTAAAACGATCCCGGTGGGATTTCAGTATTATGTTTTCATCTGGTCAAAGAGGCAGAAAAAATTCCACTTGATCCAGTCAAATGGTTCAGGCCCAAAGAAACTTGAGGACGTTTCCTAGTAATTGCCTCGTCTCAAAAGAAAGGTAAACTCCAGAAACCATTTGATATTTACGTCACCGAGGAAGAAAACTTGAAAAAGATTCTAAAAATGTTCTTTTTATCGCAGCTTGAGATCCCAAAGTACAACTTGCCCTTTCTAAAATTTTCTTTGAATGCGCTAAGACTGCAACGACTCTATTTCCGCGCTCGTAGTCTATCCACTCTACTTTTCATTCAACTTATTTATTCCTGTTTTCTCCACTTTCTGCATATAAACCCACACACAACCCATAATTCCTTCAATCGCTCTGACTAAGGGCTAACGTTCGAAACGTCAGCTTTTTTTACCCTTTACGGTGGTCAATTTACGTTTTCAACTCAGTTGTTAACGCTAAATTACCTGCTATCCACTCTACCACTGAGCTCGAAGACTCTACACCAAGTTGGATCATATTAGTACTTTTTAGGTTCATGTTCGGCACGCATCCCTCATACTGCGAGGACAAGCAACTTTGAAAACCTTTTGTGATTATAAGAATAAGAAAGATGGTGAATTTTACGCTCGGAAATTAAACTTGTACATACATAGTTTGAAGCTACACTGGTTTGCAGATTTAATGAATGTAACCTGGTTGCCGTGTGAACTTTAATATATTTTAAACTTGTACATGTTCTCCGTCTTGTCACAAGAGTAGGACACGACCCACTTGATATGACATATGGTTTCTCCATCAAAGATTATTTTAATGCAGACTTCCCGATCCCAAAAAGATAAAATCCTGTTTTTTTGGACGAACAGGAGCCAATTGATTTTCATCCATGGATAATGTGAGCTTCTGGTGAACAGGATCACTGACTTGCTGTTCGATCTTGCCCCTAATTACTGGGATTAGACTTCTTTTCCCAAGAGTTCGATTCGTTCGCCAAGAGTCATTGAATTTTTATCATACAGAAGTGACGAGAAGGCACCTTATGGACACGCAAATTTTGCGCAAGTTACTAAAGAAATGATTGCTTCTTGACAAGGCCTCTAATTTTGTTGTAAATTGTCTTATACTTTTTCGTCCTATTTCAGAAATTTCGGATATGCTCACGGCCATTTGTCTATGTATCGTGTTTCATGTGTTCGTCACATTTAGTTCAGGGATCGATCAGAAATAGTAGCAAAGAATGAATCCAGACCTAAGTTCAAAACACTGCAATATTCAGCTATTTTGATAATTTTAATTTTTTATTTTTAAATTAATGGTACGTACTTTGTCTCGTCCGTATCCCTTTGTCCGATCCTAGATTTGTTTTGAAATGCAAATGATTTGCGGGGTGCTGTGACAGTCCCAAGAGACCATGTTGTCATGGAGTTTACGCGCTAACTGAGCTGAGAAGGGTGTCTCTTGTGGCGAAGAACTGCTCATTCATCTGCCGGTCTAAGTAAATTTTCTCGTCGGAATGCATTTAAAGTATCCAAGGAAGAGGGATTTCTATAATTGGGAAGATCTACGGTAGGTTTAAAAGCAGCGTTTTGAAATTATTGTTTTTTCCAGCAGTTAGCATCCAGCGGCTCGCATCCTGTTGATCGAATTGCAATAGCTTTGTTCTCGAATCTTCTTTCTACTCATTGGATTCGTTCGATTGCGTTGTAATAGAGCACTACTAACATCAACTATCTTGTTTTTGTTTTTGAAATCAAACAGCTGTCTGGCAAAAGCTTTAGGGGTAAGTTCTCTTCATTAGATGACTTATTTCATTTCGCAACCCTCAATTTACACGTCGTGAAGACAACAAAGTAGATGTTCTTTTCGGGTTTTCTTTGTTCTTCTTTGTTCATGAGGGGTTGTGAAAGCTAATTCCAGTGTGTAAGTAATTTTCTTTGCATTTCGGTTCCGCTAATTCTCTTTTATTTATTTATTTCGTACTAGTAAAATGTGTTTTTAGATTTCTGTGAGTTTAGGATTGGGACGTAAACTGTTCGACATGTCCGGATGCATGGACAGAAATAATTAGTCTCGAATTAGGTGACATGGTAATTTTTGGTCCTCACTAATAATATTTTTCTTTCACATGTAGTTTCGAAAGGATCTTTTCCATAAAAATGTTCCCCAGGAACTTGAGAAGGATAGATCCAATGGCCTCAGCACAAAGGTATGTATACGAGAGGCTGAGAAGCAAGAGGAGACATCTTACTTTTTACCTCTGCGTGGGTAGATATAATATTCAGATCATTAAAGCATCCGAGGCCTAGCTGAAGTGTTTGTGGGTTTGTTTTTGGGGGGGAAGGAGTGGTCCAAGGGTTCCTGTAGCTCCCACCTTGGCTAAAATTATACTTTTGAAGTCAGTAACACACAAAACTGTAAATTCAGGCAGGAAAAAAAGACAACAACGTAATCTGAGGAAGCTATGCTGCATGCATTACTCTTTGCGCTTGTAACAAAATGTAATTTTTAGTTAGACACAACATGACAGTGATGGTCGCAAAGGTACATTGGATGGTACTTGGTGTAACCCCCCTTTTAACAACCCAAGCTGCACCCGTGTACATTGTTAATCCTTCATATTAGTTCCACAGATTTAAGAAATTTTTTTAGTTGATAAGTGCCTTTAGTTCTTGGGCAAGGACCTAATAGATGCTTTCTCCTAGTGCCTCTTGCTACAAGTTTAATGGGCTACCACAAAGACTTGCCAAATGGTTATTATTAGGGAGGGGGACTGGGAGAAGTCTGAAACATACTTTTTAAGTATCCCTTCCTTTGTAGAGTAGCATTACTCTTAGTTCCTTGGTATTTCACTAGCCAGAAAAAACTTAAGCAGCCATGTGAATCTGTCACATAGATAGATTGTCTTTATTTTTAAAGGAGACAAAAAATTTGACTAATGTTCTTTTCACTTTTTTCATTGCTGGCTTATCTTTGCCTAGTCCATTTCAAACATGCTGGATATCAAGTGTCTCCATGGTGACATTCACCGTACATACAATATGCATGATGCACTGTACAACTCAAGAGTCATAGAGAAAGCTGTTGAAATGCTCTCAAACAGATATTTAAGGTAAACTGACATGATACTGATAATCTTGGGATAGGGTGAGTAATTGTGTAAACAATCTCTGTAATGGTTGCTAAAAACAGTCAGTTGAGTGATTGTAGATAAAGTACACTGGTTGCTCAAGTTAGATGAAAGAGATAAAATGGAATAAATTGGGTAAAAAATTTATTTTTACACTGTTAGTGATATATATATATATGTTTATATATGTATATATTCAAGGTGTGTCTCACAAATTTTATTTTTAAAAATTTAAAGAATCACAGGATTGGGTCTGACTTTTATATATTTTTATATTTCAAGGCTTAAGACTCTGGGAAAAGGAAATTCCAGTAGTTGCCATGAAATAAATTCTGAAATTTATGACAAAGTGAATGGTTTTTTTTTTAATATCATGAAACATTGGTATATGCCTAAACAGTGGATAGCGTTGAAGGCAAGCTTTGATTGGCTACTCAAACTCCGAATACCCTTTTCTAGTCTCCTGTTTGCAACTCACACAAAATTTGCATCTGGAAAAGGTTTTAATTTTTGCAAAGTTAAAATCATCTTTTTGTGCTATATTAATTGTGTCTCTGTTTTAGTATATTCTGAAACAACAATTGACCTCCTCCTCTGTTAATATATGTAGTTGTAAATTATTGTGATCATTACACCTTATTACGAATAATCATTAGATGTGATTTCCTATAGATATCTAAAATATACTTCTTAATACCAGACTTTGACCCCCCTCACTCTGAAAATCTATTAAAGTTCCAAACTTTTTCCACATTCCTCTTCCTTGAAATTTTTAGTGACTCTCCTCCAACTGGGGAGGGATATTTTTCAAATCCATGTAAAAAAAATAGTTAAAAAATTTGTCACAAAGTTAGAAAACAATTAATCGCAACTTTCTGTCTCAGTTTTCAGGAATTAAGAGAAGTTCGTGTAGCTTTTCAGTTGTATGAACATGAAGACATGCTGGGTTTGGTTACAGATGAGTACACTTTACTTAGAACTTTGAAGGTGATGTTTATTTTTATCTCAGTAGGAATTCATGATACAGAGTGAATAAAACTAAACCTTTCACACCCTGACATTAGTATGTATATTCTCCATACTGTTCTTGCTATATTTTCTAAGTGACTACAAAGAGAATTTGTTCAACAATCAAGGGCTTCTTTAGTTGGTGATCATATCCTTTATTCTCATGATCTTAATGTTTGATTTATATTGTAAGGAGAAATTAGAAGCTAGTCACTCTTAGGGATTTAAGGGTTAAATGCTCTTGTTAGTAATAACATAGTTTCAAATAATCTTTTTCTCCCTTAAATAACAATATTTGCATTCAACAGAGAAAGCCTGATCTTGTGTTTGATATATGGGTAGTCCTCCTCTCTTAAATAGTGAATCTGCATTTTTTTGTTTTCAGATCTGCGGAAGAGCTGTTTCACCGGTAAAGCTGAAGCAACACGTGAGTGAAGCTCTTTTAACTTATTTTAGAATTATGACTAAATTCATATAAATTCTTGTCAATTTTAAATTTTTTTATCAAAAATTAAAAATTTTAGAAACCAATATGTGATGAAATCAGGAATACTAATTTTGATTCAAATAAAAGTTGATTGAAAGCCAGTCCTACTCCTAAGCTTTTGTACATATTGCATGCCTATCCTTTAAGACATTTGTGGGGTTTTTTTTTACAGATCAAACATATGAAAAGACAAGTTGCTGATCGTGTGATGCTTTATGAATTCTTGGATCTCTTGCTCTTGTGAGTAGAAGACTTAATAAAACATTGAAGGAGCTGCCTTTTTTCCAATAGAAAAGTAATAAATTATCATAAATCCATAACTGTTTTTTTTCTTCACTTACAAGTTAAATTTTTCTTTAAGATCACAACTGATTTCTTTTTTATTATTTTAAAGTTTTCAATTAGACTGATTTACATTAATTTAATTTTAACTATTCCCTGTTAGTTTCTGTGCCACTTGCTTCTGATACTTTGTTGTGAATTTTGTTTGAATTATAGAGATTTGTGACAATCATCAATGGCTTAACTGTAAGGTTAATCATCACTGTGTTTCAGGTGTGAACGGGACACTGAAGTGCAGCTTCAGCCTCTTCCACAAGTCACTGGTGTGGACAAGAATAATTTGTACAAGGTACAGACTGAATATGACTTTCTACAGAAATGCTATTTTTTGTAATTATTTGAACTGTAACTATAATTGCATTCTTAAAAATTAGCAAGGTAAAATTAATTCTAATTATAGTTTGCATTTTTTGGGTATTGACATTGTTCTCTGTGTCAGCTGTGTGATTTTCAAGCAGTCCTTTGCACAGAAGATGAGAAGAAGATTCGTCATTTAGACACTTTGTATGAGGTAAAATTTTGTATTACAATAGTGATATGATGATGATAATAACAAAAATTATGATATTAATGAAGAATACTAAAAAACATGCACATTAACTATTTAGATTGCCAGAGTGGATGCCCACCTCCTCTCACATGTATTTGATGTTACACTATTAACTGTCTTTTTTTTTTTTTCATGCCCCATGCACAGTGAAGCAAACATTCCCCCAGAAAGTCTCAAAAATCTTTTAAGAAGAGTTTGCACATTTTCTCTCTTCTAGCAAGGATCTGTTAGATCAAGTATGAGCCATAACAAGGATGTTCCTTCATGGAGACTTCTACACCAGGATTATTTTGTGGATAGTAACCCAAGAATAGAACTGGTAGGGAAGCTTAGTGAAAGTTTGCTTGTTTGGCTCAAATGTACATAATGGGTGGGGAATCTATCATGCCATTACCATGAGTTGTAAAGTGGAATAAGGTAGTGTTTGAGCTGCCCTCTTTCACAGTGCATTCTTTTTCACAAGTCAAAGAAGGAAGAAAACTAATAGCAAATGGCAAAGGTTTTGAACAAATTAGTTTGCACTGCACTATGTTGTAATAATGATTCTTGATTTTTTGTTGATTTCTTTTGACTTGTGCAGTGTGACTAAACTCAAAATAAGGGGTGTGGACTTATTGTCTCAGAATCAGGGGTGCCTTTTGACTCCTTGTCATTTTATTAAGGAATAACTTGACTCATGTGATGATACACTACAACCTTTTCTTATTCACAGCAAACAAGAAAGGAAACATAACAGATTTTGTGAATCTTTCTAAGTACCTGTTCCTTATACTTCTTCAAACTTCTTCTAGGTTAGCAGGCAACAGCAGAGATCCTTGGAACTTTGTGATCATTTGGATCACTCAAATAAAAAGGTACATTTAACGAAGAGAAATGTTTGGTTGTTGTTACTATGAACTTCTGTATACATCATGACATGAAGCCATATACTGTAGGTATGTAATGTGTGCTGAGAGATACTGACACATGTATACATTTGGTCTGCTAGTTTTATGTTGTGGCTAAACTTGTTTTCTTGGCATAAATTGTTTCCTACCAGTTTGTTTTTTATTTTTCTTTGGCTAGTAATTATGTGATAAATTTTGAATCTAGAAAAAATTTAAACTAGAACCTGTGCATACATTGCCTTACATTTCTGCTTATATTTGCCAGGTGATGCATGCCAGATGTGGCTATACAGGAACTTCCCGAAGAACTGCTTTTGTTGACCTCAATGATGTCAGTAGAAAATTAAAGCCACTGGAAAAACCTCCCCTCAAATTTGTAAGTTATCTGAGAAATTTGACAAAAATCAATCAAACTCTCCTTGCTGGTATCATTCATTTTTTTCCTGATGTAATATGCTGGGTACCATTCCTTGTCTCAGATGTTCAGGTACCTTAAGTGCTGTAATTGATCATATAATGATATGTGACACCTTGAAGACATATCTGCTAATTAAAGAATGGCCTGGAAATTTGGAGAATTTCATCATGCATTTGAAAAAAGTTGAAAGTTTATTAAACCTACAAAACATAGATTTATGTCCATGGGACATTTTTTAAATATTATGTTGATTATCAATCTCTGTTAATGTTAGAAAGCCCAACAGCACAAGGAAGAAGTTGAAGGTAAGAAATATGATCAATTTTGTCACAAAGAATTGATTCAAAAATTGGCTTGTGGTGATTAGTTTTCTGAACCCTTATTCAGGGTAAATTTAGGCTAGAATAGCCAATTTCATTACCAAGCCTCAGTGAGTGTTTTCTCTTAGTATTTTAAGCACTACAGGTAAACTGAAATTTTCAAACCAGTAGTCAAGAGCAATCTTTTAGCTGTTGTCATTTTCAAGAATTTCAAGCAATCTTTGAGTAATAAATTAGGTGGTAAATATTACTGGTTACCACCTGAAAGGGAGAACACTGATACCTTGCAGTAACTTTTTTGCTTGTTCCTATGACATGACTGTTTGCAACAGGCTTTTAAGAGTGTTTCACTTGTCCAAAACCCAATTTCAAGAGGTCTCATCAATGATAGTTATTGTCACTCGGCTGGTATTCACTCTGATGTTTGTGCATTTGTAGATGAAGGAGTTACAAAAGAAGAGGAACAACACCAGAAAATTGACATCACAAGATTAAGTGCTTCATCAGTAGGATCTTTCAAGTTTTATAGAGAATTTGATGGAACCACTTCAGCAAAATTATCAAGGACTTCAAAACTTGGACATCAGGGAATCCTAGTAACTCCAAGGGTAACGAAATATTTGATTGTACAAAGGCTGTTATTTCTAATCTAGGTTTGAATTTTTAGCTTATTTTCTATATCTCCTTACTGTGCTAAAGAATGCATGTCGGAGAGTCCACATTTCAATTCCTTTTTTTCTTGAATCATAAAACCCCCAGGAGTGACCAAAAAGGAATTTAAAAACAATTTCAAGCATAAAGGTATCAAGGAGATAAGAATAATATCAACTTGGGGAGTTTTCAAATTTAACATCAAATGCTCGGTGCCAAAATGACAAGAAATGTATGGCAGACAGGGTGAAGAATTTATTGTCAGACCTTGGGAGTTAGGGGTTTATGTAAATCAAATTGGAGGAAACATAACACATTTCGTAAAATAACTGTCTAACGTACAAAAATTTAGAAAGCTATCAGCTTACGAGCAATCCCTCATTGTTAGCGCTGCAGGACGGTCGTTTCTCCGCCTGCAAGAAGATTTGAGACAAGTCGGGGGAGAAGTTCGCTAGGAGTTTGGCACTAATAGTGAGGCTACACTCTTTGCGGACTTCTCGCCAGCGTGCGTTGCTTAAGCGGGCCAAATACTTTCATACAAAAAAAAAAAACACGTTCGTGCTGGAGCGCTGATAATGAGGGCCTGCGAGAAAAATATAAATCAAAGACTTGCATCTAACAGAGGGTCTAAAAATGGGTTACCTTGATCACGTTTAGAAACAAGTTCAAGTTAAGTTTTTTGAATTTGTTTATCCTCATAGGACCTCTACAATTCACATGTGATGTCACAGAACTTACAGTGGGACATGGAAACACAGGTTTGTCTCTCACAATCTGCCATGCTTTCATATTTATCCAATCCTAATGGCAAAAACTTGTAAGGTTATCAAAAAGTGGATTATTCTAAGTGACAGGTTACACAATCCATCTTTTTTCTTTGCAGTCCCAAAGGTTAAAACAAAGAAGTGATAAACACATGAAGGAGAAGTACTCTGGTTATTACAAAAAGCTGAAACTGTTTCAAGATCCTAGCGAAAATCCGGAAAATGAAGGTAATCGAGGTATTGTTGTTGATGATCTCACTGGCAAATATATATGATTATACGGAAATTCCCTCTTGAATTGTGAAATCAGAGATTGTATCGGTTTAATTTTTTTAGCGTTCCCACAGGTAATATTTTTTGACTACTCGCCAATCAGAATCTTTGTTCTGTCAGAGAGCTTTTTGATTGAATAACGTTGAAACAATATTATTTACATGAGCGCTATTAAAGCAGTGTTCTCATGACGTCTTTTCTGGTGACATTCCGCAGATATCAATTTGGTGTCTGATTTTAACTTTCCACGCACAAAGAACAGCCAATCATGAGTACCAACTGAATGACGATCAGTTTTATCTCTGATCTGTGTACATCAGAATGTAACTTTCCTATTTGAATACGATTCTAAAGAAAAAGAAAATCAGTGTGTAGTATGTTCTGTTTTTCGAGAAAGTTACAGATAATGTTAATAAACTAGCTGATTTATTTAAGCGCAAAACACTCTCGTTCATTTATGTTACTTTAACTGATATCCATGCTGTTATTGAGAAACATTTGCTTGAATTTTAGGTTCCAGGCAGTCCAAGGTTAAGGTATTTATGCCATTTTATCATTTGAGGCCAGAGGCCAAGTTGACGAAGTGTAAACGACAGTGTGCTTCAAAGTGAATTTGTGCGATTGCTGCATTTCTTATTCTGAAAATCTCTAGGCTGAATTCTCCTTTGATCCCTCTCCTTGAAAGCTCGCAGTATTCAGGATTTGAGGAGCAGGCGGTTAAAATTTAATAGATAAATTGTTATTAGTGATTCAAAACGGCGCGCTAAATTAGCGACGAGACTCTGCGCGCTAGCCTGTGTCACAGTTATTTCCGTTTCCCTTAAGTCAAGCGCGTGAGTCGTGAGGTGATCATAAGTCGTGAGCAGGCCCTTTTCTTTTGGTCTGCCATGGTATTTATCAGGGAGGAAGTGAGCTGCTAAAGCTAGATTTTCCAATGTTTCAAATGCGTGTCCCTCTCAAAAAGAGAGTGACAGTACAACCTCGTTTGTAAGGTCTCTCTCGTCTTTTCTCTTCGAAAGAAACGAGGCTTCTGAGAACGAGAAAGCCCCCTCCAGCTTTCGGTGCAGGGAAGAGAGAAAGCCTGGGCCGACGAGGTTGAGAGGTAGTACTCTAAAGTATGTTTGAATTCGTGATCTAACAGGAGATGCCAGAAAACAGTACAACTGCGGTCAAACCAGCAGATTCCGCTCCAGTAGAACTAGTCATTACACCACGAAAACAAGTTCCGGAATTAGATTCAATATACAACACGTTAATGGAGAGATTACAGAGAACGGACACCTTGTTAGACTTCGGCGAAGTCCGAGTTCAGGAATTTGGTTCATCAATGCCATCCAACATCAGCGATGGTCATTCTCTGACGACCCGAAAGTTGCGCTCAGAGCAAGTGACTCCCCAGAGGTTTGGAATGACAGGGAAGGTTCGACTTCAAAGACTAGGTTCCCTGAGGTCAACTCAACCGAAGGAGAGTGATGCTACAGAGAAACAAGACGAAGTTGAACAATTGCTGGAGAAACTTCAAGAAGCGAACCATGTAGCGAGTGGTAAAAAGGGTTTTTTAAATCCAAAACCCTTCGTTTTCGCTAAATGATGAACAATTTTTTGACTCGACAGAATCACGCACAGGCTACGAAGTTGTGCAGGGGTGTGTGTCAATATTGGATTTGTGCGCTCTCCTAGTGATTGGATGAGAAGACTCGCGTGCCCCTCCTCCCGACCAATCAGCAGACCAATTAGATGCCTTAACCTCTCTTTGCTTTCCACGCTCGAAGCAGTTGCTGACATCGCTTTACGTTGAGTTCTCATAAGCTTCTTTCAACTTTTTTCTTCTTTTTCTGACTGGCAGGTGTATAGGTGTATAGGTACATAGTTTTGGTTTTAAGACACACTCGAATTCGCTCTATCTTGAAACAGAAACATTTGGAGGTACAAGAATCCTGTCGTTTGTTTCAACAATTTAACCCTCGTAATGCAAATGACCTCACATGAGAAATGCTGTGTAAGAATTAATAGCCGAGAGAAATGTATGTAGAAATTTATCAAGAACACCTTAAAACACAATTGAGTTTCTACTGTAAAAATGTGTATATTTTTTCAGAAAATTAGAGTTTTAGCAAATATTTAACTTGTATTGTAATTCTTAAAAATATTAATGCACATAAATGAAATTAAAAATTTGATACGCAAAATATAAAGACGCAAATTGTAGGCGCTTGACTGATCATAACCCCCCCCTTTTTGCCCACGGCAGGTGCAATACCATATTTGATATTTTTGTTTGAACTGTTACCTCATATTCTGGCAAAAATAGCTTCTAGGCTATGACAATTTATATGATTTATACGAATCAGTGTCGTGCGAGGTTGCGCTTGGCGCTGGCGTCAACTATCCTTTCAGAGACACGTTAAGACCCCTCTAAAGTTTCTCTTCATACCAATAGTTTGACTTCGCCGAAAAGTCTACTCGCTTAAAAAGTAACAAATCAAATAAAAAGTTCCACCGTATATCCTTTACTACTTCGCCGTCCTCGAAATCAAGCAAGCCGCTGTATTTTTCTTTTCGTATTTATACGATTAAACGTCGCAGCGTTTTCTTCAAGAGAGGTGCCCATTTATTTCCGATTCATATTTCTGAAATCACTGACATCACAGTCATAAATAGAAAGTAAAATAGACTGAACATGTTCAAATTCTAATGTTTTGGGTTTTTTTTAGTTGCTAAAAACTGCAAGGGCTCTTTAAAAGATGGTTCATATTGTCGGATAGAGCCTTACCATGGAGCTCATACCTGATCGTACCTGTAATATTCCAATAAAGGCCGCTTTATTATGACTTGATGGGGTGTTTATTCGAGGTTTTTTTTTTGTTAATTTTGTTTCTTTAAGTGAGGCCAAATCAATGGGCAGCTTTTAATCGAGTATGACGGTGATGAGCAATTTCACGCTACGACAAGAGTTCACAAAATATTCTTCACCTCAATCCCCCGCCACGCTAACAAATAAAATATGATTGAAAAAAAATGTGAGGAATTTCGAACTTTCTGAGAAAATACAATCCGCGAAATATTGCAAGATAACCTGCCTAGTGCCATAAACCTTATTCTAGCACCGAAAGGCATAACTTCAGGTAGTTCTTAGCCTTCAGAGCAGGCGTAATTTTGGCGGTCGAGTGCTCAGCATCTTCTTGGCGAAAGTTATGGCCGCTTCTTAGGGCGGAAGACTAAGGAGAGAAATAAATTTGTACCAAGAGGGCGAGTGACGGTCAAAAATAAGCAGAGGATTGGGAGTGGTGGAGTGCAGGACAGGCGTAATTTTGGCGACTGTCGACTCTATTTCCAAACAGACATGGACGGTTGAATAAATGTTCGCGAGCTTCCCAACGCCAACTCGCCCTTATAGGACGCCTATGCTGTAGGTTAGGGAGTTCTTGTCTCCCCTCCCACTCCCCCGGTACGTAACAAAAACCGCTTTATAATTTTTGACCAATCCGGAAAGAGTTTACTGAAACGTTCGAAATTCAAATTTGTTGTCGTATGGATGCTTGGCCGATCAATCGCTTAATGAAAGAAAGATAAGGAGAGAATTTTAAAGCGTATTTTAAATTATAAAAAGCAAGATGGTCCAAAACTCTGACAACTGTCTCCGTCGTAAACGATCGTCAACTGCAAGGCGATCACAAGTGAACGGTGTAAAAGACAAAAATAACAATATGAAAGTTGTTGTGCGAGTAAGGCCTGCGAACGAGATGGAACTCTACAAGCAATCTTCCACGGCTGTTCGTGTTATGGACGAAAGAATGCTGGTTTTTGATCCAAAAGAAGAGTCTGTAGATTATCTGTCCGGCGATCGACCCCGAAGGCAACCACAGTTCCTGACGCGAAGAGCTAGGGATTTGAGATTCATGTTTGATCGAGTGTTCGATTACGAGTCCAGTAACAAAGATGTCTTCGAACACACAACTAAAACGATCGTAGATGGAGTTCTTGGTGGCTATAACTGTTCTGTGTTCGCCTACGGAGCGACAGGGGCAGGAAAAACTTTCACAATGTTAGGAGATCAATCTAACCCTGGAGTAATGTTTCTAACGATGATGGAATTGTACGGCAGAATCAACGCTTCGAAAGACGACAAGATCTCAGACGTAGCTGTCTCGTATCTTGAGGTACTGTATGTAAATGTATAATACGTGTTCAACCAAGCCAGAAGGACCAGTTCTTTAAAGGAGAGTCGAAAGTTGTATACAGCTTTGATTTGCAACTTCGCTGCCGGTAATACAAACTTATAAATGAGTGTGAGACCCTGGCAAGGGGAAGACGTAATGAGCTCAGGGATTCTCCCTTTTCACTGACAAGCAGAGAAGAGGGGCTGTGGTTTTCAGGGAAATGGCCAGGTAACCCCAATTATTTTATTTACCTGACCCCTGCAATTTCTCATGTGCCTGCTTTTTCGTTCATTTCATCGCAATGAGGACCCAGCCATGAAGGCTACACAGGCATGGGCAGCATTTTCACTTTAGAGGTTGTGAGGTGCATATCCCCCCCCCCTCCCCTTTGGCTTCACTCTTGTGTGCTGTCCAACAATTTTTGAGATTTAGAGGTCGTTAACACAGGCAGGAAATACATATACATGTACAGCTGTATGGTACATGTATAGTGTAGGATCCAACTGTAAGTTTGACTGTTGCCACTGCAGGTTTACAATGAAACGATCCGAGACCTCTTAATGCCTGGCAAGCCTCTGGCTGTGAGAGAAGATCCACAGAGGGGAGTGTGTGTCAGTGGCCTTACACTTCACAAGGTAAGTGGCCTTATTTGCATCACTTTTTATCCCAAAAAGTGAAGTCATCACCAATTTCTGAGCAGTGTTGTTAAAAAATTACCTATTGCTATTCACCTGTCTCCTTTAATGTGATCATTAAGGTTGATATGCATGCAGTGAAAACAGTGAAAGGGCCAAGGAACAAGACCCTCAGATATTTCTCACCAAGGGCAAGCCACAACTTAATGCTATGAGTCAAGATTTGATCTTTTACCAAAATAGTGAAACACATTTGATGTCCTGGCAGGCCAGGTGCAACAGGGACTTTGGATGATTAGAGCCTTTGTGCACTGGCCAATTCTTCCACAGCACAGCCTTTAAATTTTGGAACGTGTTGGGTGCCAACTTTTCATGAACTCAACCCTCAATCCTCTTAATTTGAACAAATGGACTGGTTCTGAGCAAACTGGTTGCAAGAACAAGTCAAGTACATGTAGACCTCTCCCCTGTGTTTAAAAATTCAATAAATACTAATGTTCCTTGTCTTTTCAAGCCAACTTCTGCTGAAGAACTGCTGGGGATGCTGGAGTTTGGAAACAACAACCGCACTCAACATCCCACAGATGCAAATGCACAATCTTCAAGATCCCATGCCGTTTTTCAGGTAATAATATAATTCAGTGTTAGGAATGTCAACACAGTGCTGATTTAAAAGCTGCTAATTTGCAACCTAAAATCATAGTTGCAATAAATGGTTTCAAAATATTAAAATTTTACTCGGTGGGAAAAAAGTAGAAAATGACATTTTTGTACATTTTTTGAACATATCATTCCAAGCAAATGTGTAATACCCTCTGACTTTCACCCTCACACCCTAACATAAGTGTCCATATTCTCCATACCCTTCTCTAACAGGGAGAATTTGTTTAACAATCAAAGATTCTTAAGTTGGCAATCATAATATGAGTCAGAATATCATAATAATGAGAATATTTAATAGTGTAGTTTGATCATCCAGGTGAGTGTAGTCCTGAGAAGGACTGTTGTCGGTAGTGGTGACTGACGTTTTGACAACCTGAGCGGAAGTGACCACTGATGATGACTTCTGCTCAGGTTGTCAAAACGTCAGTCACCAGTGTGCTGACAACAGTCCTTCTCAGATCTACACTCACCCAGACAATCAAACTACACTATTACATGTTACCCCCGGGTTCAAACCATTTACTGAAAGAGAATATTCTCATTATTGTAATAAGTGATTCGGTAGTATTACTGTAAGGGGAAATTAAATGCTGGTCACTATTAGGTTTTAAAGGGTAAAACCGTAAATACTGAATGATTATTTAAAAGTTACAGCTTGCTTCATGACCCCCAAGTGCAGGCTGCCAATTTGGTAGCTTTTGCTCAAAATTTAATCCCCAAAGTTTTAATATTAAGCAGATAAGTGATTTAATAATTAGTAATAGATATATAGGATTCTCACATTGTATGTGGAAACATTTTTTCCTATATCATTGTGTTTATTAGGTGTTTGTTCGACAAAAGGACCGAACTGCAGGATTGCAAACAAACTTTACCATGGGAAAAATGTCCTTGATTGACTTGGCAGGGTCAGAGAGAGCAATAGTGACATCCAACAGAGGTGAACGATTCCGAGAGGGGGCCAACATCAACAAATCCTTACTGGCTCTTGGCAACTGCATTAATGCACTTGCTGATAAAGAGGTAACTCAAATTACTGTGTTGCCATTAATGAGCAGCTAGGAACAGGCTCCCTTGTGCTCCAAGTTCATTTTATCACAAATTCGCCTTTCAGTAACCTTCAATTGTAAAATGTTTGTCTCAAAAAAAATTTGGTCATAGTACGAAATGAAGTTTATCTCAACAAGATTAGTTCAACTTGATCCCTGCTCATTTTAAGTTGCTGTATATTAGGATTCTGTGACTATTTGCATGCATTTGTTTGTTTGATAATTTGAACAAAGAATGATAAATCTTTCTTTCTCTACCTTTTTTTTCAAATCTGTTGGTCACCACTTAAAGACTCTTGTCAAAATTTTAGTTGCTGGATATATTTTTAACTCCCCACAGTCACCAAAATGGTCACAATTAACTTGGGGCACTCCCCTTGGTGAATTGGCACCACCAAGTGATCAAAGAAACTTTTTCCTGTGACTTTCCATTTTTTAATGTCTTTTATTTTTGGTAATCACAAGCGTAAGGCATTTTTTCTTAACATGAAAGGAATGCACTGTTAGCACAGGATCAATACAGAATCACTAGATAAAAATTACTTAACACTGAATGAAATGACACTGAAAACACTATGAATAGTTCTGTATATTAAGCCCAATTGAAGCAAAATGTTTGAGCATGTATTTTGAAGAGGTGATGAATCAATATTCTTAACTTTTGATCTTGCATCTTGTATTTTGAATCTGTTGTAAGATAAAAAATGAGAGAGATTCATGAACAATCAACCATCAATCACTAGATATTATGTGAAGTACAACCAGTTCATTCCTGGGAGTAAAAATTAATGTTTTTTTTTTAAAGAGGAATTATTAAAACATTTTTCCCTTAATCATCAGCTAATAATCAAACTCTGTCTAACACTTGTGCTCATCTCCCCAAATGAACTTGGCCCTAACTCCTTCCCTATTAACCTTTGAACTTGTTTGTGATTCTGTAGAACAAATCTGGGCACATTCCATACAGAGACAGCAAACTGACAAGACTTCTAAAAGATTCCCTTGGAGGAAACTGCAGAACTGTTATGATAGCAGCAGTCAGGTAGACTTGCAGGTTCTTGGTCAGTGGAGGAACAAGTGAAAAACCCTGACTGTCTTAGAAACAACTGATTTTCTTTCCTTGAATACCACCATCTTTCACAGACTTAAACCCTTTAATAATTACTATGACTGATAAATTATTTTTTGATAATGAATGATATAAAATATTTTAATAATATTTAATTCAAATAAAATGTTGTATTGAAATAATGTTATACAAATAAATAATAAAATATTAATAAATAACAAAATGACAACATTCATTTGGGGTTAACATTTTTATCACTTTTTACAGCCCATCAGGCCTCAGCTATGAAGATACATATAACACCTTAAAGTATGCAGACCGTGCAATGAACATAACATGTAAGGTGGTGAAAAATGAAGTGTCAGTGGACATGCATGTGAGTCGGTATGCAAAGATTGTGGAGGAGTTACGACTTGAGGTAATGCACTGGTCTCATTTAACCCTTTAACTCCTATGAATGACCAAGACAGAATTTCTCCTTACAATATCAACACAATATCAACCAGATAAGTGATGAGAATAAAGAAAAATATCAATTTGGGGATAATAAGTTGATCCAGTATTAAATTCTCTGAACTAACATTATAAGAGTTGTATGTAAGAAGAACTACAAATTTGATCTGGGAGTTATAGGGTTAAATGCTTGTTAAAATTGGCTGAACTTTCTTTACTTGTTGCGTTGATGGAAATGAATTGAGATAATTTGGTGTGGAATCCTTGTTTGCCCAGAGCTTGAAATTAGTTATACCATATTTTTCAGATCTCTGAGCTTAAAAAGAAGCTTTTTAGTCCTGAATCAGGACCAGTTTTACCAATTAAACCTGCAGACTCTACTAAACAGAGGGAAGAAGTGCAAAGGTAATGAATTGATATCATTTTAAAAAAAAAATTTAATTTAGTTGATATTATTTATTGGTAATTTATTGCTAACAAATTATAGTATCTCTTAGAGGTTATACTTTTTTTTAACCCTCTAATTCACATGACTGACCAAGACAGAATTTCTCCCTACAATATCAATACAATGTCAACCAGATAAGTGACAAGAATAAAGAAAAATATCAATTTGGGGATAATAAGTTGATTTGCTACTAAATTCTCTGAACTAAACTGAACTGTATGGCTGACAGTAAGGAGAAGTACAAATTTGATCTGAGAGTTAAAGGGATTAAATTATTTGGCAGATTATGCTCAAGCCTAAAGAGTGTCATGAAAGAGAGAATGGCAGTACGAAGAAATATAATAGACATTGAGGCAGCTGACAGGGACCTTCAAATCAGACTGCACAGAAAGGTTTGAATTTTATCATTAATTATTAATATTAATAAAATATTCCAACAACACTTTATTACCATTTGTATTTAATTTACTAACCTTATCTGTCATAGTAGTTCAATCAAGGTTATATTGTACTATTTCAAGTCAAGAACTGAACTGTCAAAATTTAGAGATAAATTGAATCAATTTGAGCAATGTACCTGTATTAAACTAAATAATTTGCTTAAATTCTGCTTTCTGAAAATTTTGACATTAGACAAGGGTGAAACAGATTTTCCTGTTAGTCAAGGATTACCATGTATTTTGTAGCCAATCACCACTCACAAAAAAGGAAATTTAAAAACCTTCTTGAAAATTAAACATGTATGTTTCTTGAGAGGTCCACAACATGACATATGATTTATATATTAATAAAAAGAGCAGTTACCAAGTATTTTTCATTCCGTATAACTTCATCTTATACTTGTTTAGTAGATCAATCAAGTTGCCATTAACAATGTTTCTCAGCTATTCTTACTACTCATGTTTTACATGTTTGATCTATTCTAGGAACGTTCCTTAAAAAGAATGCAGTTTGTGTGTGTTGAAGGGCAGAAGCTCAATGAGGTATCAAACACTTTAAGCGCACCAAAACTGCTCATTAAACATGCTTGTTGCCAACAGATCTCTAAATAAATGTAAAACTTTGATTTAGCTATGGTAATCAATCATCTTCAAGAATTGATTCACCGGTATCTTACTTTAGACTTTACTTCCATCTTTATGAAAACAGTTTTGCTCTCAACCAACTAATGCAATCCAAATTTTCCACAATTAACAATTTTATTGTGCCTTGTGAATTACATCTATATCAACTTTCTGTTAGATGTACGTGACACTTTGGAAAAATGCTGGATGGTGCAGTGTTTTCAAGCTTTTGAAACTTTTGCAATAATCCAAAATCACAGGCAATGAGTTGTATGCATTACTTGTTTATGAATTAAAAATTGGGTAACAATATTTTGGAATCAGGGTATATTTGAAATTTAAATTGTGTTCCATGCATTTATCGCATTCAGTGATAAAACATTAAAGTTGTGCTGGGTGATCAATGCTAAACATTTAATATTTGATAACCTCTCTTTCATTCCCACTTCACAGGTGTTGTCTAAAGTTGAAACATGTATATCTTCCACTAAATCCAAGCAAAAATACCTCGCCTGCAAAAAATCTGAATTTGAGGAACAAATAGCAAAAAACACTAAGTGGTTGGACAGAATTAATTCAGAGATGACACATCTTGACTCTGACATGGGTGCAAAAACTCAACTTGATCAATGCCAGTCAGAAGCTCAGTCAAAGCTAGATGATATGGAGCTGAGAAGAAACTGTCAGCTTTACAAGAGACACATTCATGCTTTAGAAAAAGATGCTCAGAGTACAGAAAGGTGAGCATGCCTACACTAGGGAGCATTGATAATGTAAATCACTATAATTATAATATATTACTGACAGTGACTTTCACTCGGAAAACTGTTGTAAGAAAACTAATCTCTAACCACTATTGACAGATCCTTTACCGACACAAAATGATAACTAAAAATGTAGCATTGCCTTACCACCTAATACAATGTAATTCCTGTAAATTAAAAGCCAAGGCATTGTTTTAAAGGGTAGACACAAGTCAGTAAAATAATCACAACAGAAAAAAACATTTTCCTTGCAAATCTTCAAATCCCGATGATCAAATTCCACTTTTATGTGTACAGTATTCTGCACAAATAAAAGTTTGTAAAATAAGTGGCCTTGAATTTTCTTGTACTTAGACCAGTCATCAGTCTCTTGCTACAACTGATGGTGGTGATTTCCTGTACAGTGACCTTACATACAGACATACCTCTTAAATATGTTTTGTTTCCAGACTGGTTGAAAAGTTACTAGGAATGGTACAGAAGCAGTTTTTCGCTCTAAAAGGTGTTGGTCTCACAACCCAGGAGCTGACGGATGAATACAACTCTATTATTGAAACAGTTGAAAAGGGCCGTGAGGTGACATGGGCTGATCAAAGCACATTGAATGATAGTAACTGCTTTGATAAAACATCATCTAATGTAAGCTTTCTGCTGCCAACTGCTGGTGAGTAGGGAACACAAAGAAAGTGTCTAAATAAAATTAATTTAGGATATGGTAAAAACTATATTGTAGTGCTAGTTGTAAATTCAGTAGCAAGAAATGTTATGTATTAGCATGGGATACTAAATCATTACTTTCCAGTTTATAGAAACCTGGCATGAAAGTTTTTAGTTCAGTGAGGTACTTTCCCTGACTTACCTAGACCAATATTTTCTCACTATTGTCTGCAAAGGTTTAATCTAGAGGTCTAAAAAATTAATGGCTATTAAAATAACTTACAGTGTTTTTGATAAACTATGTAAACTGCCAAGTTCAAACCACAATCTGCAAATGATAAAAACAAGTGACATCTTTCTTATAACAATTATTTCTGTCACAAAAGGAACACCACCATCAAGAACACCTATCAGAAAACGTCAGTTCAACACACCAGTCGGTAATGTTTATAGTGACATGACACCTTGCAGAAGCACTTCTAAACATCAAAAGATCATCACAACCAGTTCTCAACCAACATTAGAGAATTCTGATACTTGCATTTCTTTGATGAAAGAGTATGAGGCAACACAGTCACCAGGAAAATCAACAAACTCAGTTGGAGGAGGGTTTGAGAGACCCAAGATGGCTACACCAGGTGTAACCAGTAGCATTCCAAAGGATCAAAAACTGGCAACACCTTCACGAGTTCCATCAGCTTCACCATTCCTACCTTTAAACAGTAACAACTTTTTAAAGTCACCAGCAATGTTTTACACCAAGAACAATGCAAATGAGCAATCAACATCTGCCCCAAGAAAGGCAACTCCCCATCCCAAAGTTTGTTGGAGTGAAAGTCCTGTTGAAACAAAGTCCTCCTCACTAACATGTAATACTGCACATAACAACTTAGGTAATAGCACACCTGTAAGAGTCTCTAGAGACTTAAATCTGTCAGGAATACAAGCTCTAGATGAAACTCCAGCAGATAAAAAACAACAAAAGGATGCAAGAAAGGTAATTAGCAGTATTAATATTTACTGCACTTTTAAAATGCCATGCAAATTACAGATATAAAAATAACCTGTATGTACTGCGATCAGTCATGTTGTGAACCTCTGAAAAAGATGCTGCCCTTGAGTTGTGATCCACACATTTTCATTTTGCTTTGGTTTCTGCTCTTAATTTTCTGTTATGACATTGACTTATGAGCAGAAGTCATCATCAGAGTCGAGGAGAGTCAAGAGTCATCAGAGTCACTTGACTCTGATGATGAATTCCGCTCAGGTTGTCGAAACATCAGTCACCACTACCGACAACAGTCCTTCTCAGGACTACACTCACCCAGATGATTAAACTACACTATTACATGTTACCCCCAGGTTCAAACCATTTACTGTATAAAATGTATTTACTTCCTTTTCCTGGCCACAATAACTTTCTTACTTTCTTGGTTTAGAGGAGAAATGAGACTTGAGAGTTGTCTTACAGAGACAATGCTCTTTAATTCAAAATTTTCTTTATGTCATTATTGTTTTCTTGCAGATTACACCACTTCCATCAAGAAGCAATACAACACCTCTCAAAGAACTGTCAATAAATACAGTAAACAATCTGAAAGATCAGTTGCCATCTGTGCTGAGTCAAAGTGATCTTTTGAAAAAAGGTAAAGGTTTATCAAGGCTGTATTTTAGAGCTACCACTGAATCTGTCACAGGCACTGAGTCCTACATACCAGGAGCCTGTTTCTCAAAAGCTGCAGTAAATTAATGGACCCAAAGCTATGTTTTAGAATCAGAATTTGAAGAATAGAGAAGCAGGTTGTGGCTCCCTGGGAAGTCCATTTTGTTTATTTAGCTGAAAGTTTTATTGTATAATTTTCAAAACTTTTCAAACTCTTGTCTTGGATGAAAACAGAATAGCTTTTCTGGCCTAATAAGATACATAAACCTTCGAGAAATGAGTCTCAGTGGTATCTAATTTCCTACACAGAAAAATCACACAGCGGCCAGGAAGTGAAAGACATGCTGCCAAAGAGGTCAGTTAAAAAACACCATGCTTTGTACCAGTATGGTCCTTCCAACAATATTATGAATTTTGCCATTGAAAGCAAATTTCTTGTGGTTGAAATACTCAACTCTAGAGTGGAGGAAAAAATGGGATCCCTTATATCTAACATCTCTTGATTTCACTATTCTTCATAGCATATGCAAACAAGTATTCATATTCATTTTCAACATGTACAACTGAGAGGGTTGCAAGAACAGTGACTGCAGGATAACCTCTGTCTTCTCTATTAACACCTTAACATCAGTATGTACATTCTCAATACTGCACTCTATACATTTCCTAAGGTGCTGACAAGGAGAAGTTCTTTGACAATCAAGAGCTTCTTTAGTATGTGATCACTTCCTTTATTCCCTTAACCTTAATGAGGGATTCAGTGGTGGTATTGTAAGGAGAAATTAGATGCTAGTCACCCCAAGGGAGTCAAAAGGTTCACTATTAGTCCCAACGATTGAAAAACACTTTTTTTCAGAGTTTTCAGTTCCACAAAAGAGAATGTCCAAGCACTCAGAGGACCATCAAGATCATCTAGCGCTTTGCAGCTGGACAAGGTACATTCTAAGAAAGTCAAGAAACACTTCAATAGACTGAGAAGGGCAATGAGCAGCACTTCAATTGGAACAAGCAGAAACTTTGCACCACGTACATCGTAAGTGGTTCATAGGACTAGTACTGTCTATGTAGCTCATGACAAGTGTTTCTGGGACTGAGGCTATCCATTTTTTAAAAGCCCCAAATCACTTTGAAATATTTTGTTTCACTAACCAATTGGAATACTTTGAATGGTAAAGAAGTTCTATTCATAAACTTTTTGCCTCACAGCAGTTTACAAAAAAATGGAAAGCTCCAAAAAGGTGTCTTTGCTTAAAACAAATTCATATTGGTGAACAGTCACTAGTTCATTGATAAAGGTGCTATGAAAAAATTACAGGTCAAATATCTTGCTTCTCCAGCAAGACTTCAGAGTTGTTAGTTTAAGGTTAGTTAACCCTTTAACTCCCAAAAGTGATCAACATACAACTTCTCCCTGAAATATCTGTACATTTTTCAGCAAACACATTATGAGAATGTTCAAACTTATCTGGTAGAATTTATTGTAATGATTTTACACCAAATTCTCATTACTAATCTACAAGGGAATGTGTAGCAGCTGGAGGGGAGAATTAATAGTCAGATCTTGGGAGTTAAGGCCTGGGTTAAATCATAATTTTGTTTTGCAACTATTTTTCTAGAGCCATTTACCAAAACTTACCAAAAACAAAGATTTGATTAAAATGTTAGAGGGCATGTTGAAACAGGTGTGTGACACAATAAAACCTGGTATTCTTTCCATGCATATTCAAGGCTGACCATAAATTATCCTGTCTGGTTTTTGGAAATGAAGCATTACTATCACATTCACCTCTCCTTGTCACTGACCATTAGGCCCAGTTGTTGAAAAGTGCAGATAAATCACTATCCAGTGGTTAAGTGTTAACCAGAATGTACTGCCCTGTACACTAAATAGGGATTTATCCAGTGGACAGCATTATCCACCCTTGAAACAACCTGTGCCAGGAGTATAAATTATGTGGCATCTCTTTTATGTGACAGAAAACTGAAAAAAAATGCATGCTGAGTGAGCATGCAATTGACTACAATTCTGCAACTAATCTGACTGTTTTGAGACGACGCTAATACATGAAGTACAAATGTATTGGGCCCATTGAACTGGGCCTTTCATGGAAAGGTTTTAAAGTTTAGTAGGTAGGAACTCCAAACAGCTGTCATGACATGTATCCAAAGCTTTGGACCTCTTACAGTATTTATTTAGCTTACAGTGCAAAGCAACATGAAACACAATAAGGACAAAGATATATTATTAGAAAATTATCTACTTGATAATTATAACATTTGCAGCTCAGTTTAAAAACAATTCATCAAGTATTCAAACTAAATTGTATGTTAACTGTAGTGGTATGTTTTTAGCCCAAACATGTTTATGATTATCCATTGATTTCACCCTTCAGGCCGAAAAAAGGAAATTCAAGATCTTTCACAGAGAGACCAAGATGGCAGTAAAATTAATTCAGCACAACAATATAGTACTTATCAGCAATAATGATGATCATTCTTGACTATAATTTGGATGTATGTATATAACCTTGGTTTTACAAATGCAGCTGTAATTTAAAGCAACAACCAAAATAATGTCACTCTGTGATTTCAGGCTAGTTCTTCTTTTTTTAAAATGTCACTTTTAGCTGCCACTATTAGCACTATTTCAAGTTGACTTTTTTTCCCACTGTGTAAATTTACCTCGGAAGTTATAGAATTTTGTAAATGGTTTGTATGGTAGTTCACAAGTTGAGAGTATTTTAATTTTATTAATGGGTTGCTTGGAAAGGAACTTGGCAGAAATTTAGAAATGTGAACATACCATTTGGATTTAAATATTTTTAAAAAGTTATTTTTCATACATGTCTCGTTCAATGTGAAGGCTAGAAATGGTTGATGAACTGTAGCCAGGAAAATTTTAATTATAGGACAACTAACAAACTCATTGCTTTGTTAAAGTCAGTTGTAAAATGAAGACAATAAAATTACAACTTCAGGAGACTTATATGATTCTAATGAAAAAACTGTGGTGCTGGGACAAGATAATTTGGCTTTATCAATTGAGTCTATAAATTGTAAATTGGCTACTATTGATAGCTTTTATTAGAAACTCTTTATGGTGGCCAATTTACCTCATAAAATCAGTTGATGAAACCAGATTATCTTGTCATACTTATCCTTTAACTCCCAAGATCTCATTAGTAATTCTCCTTACTGTCTGCCATACAGTTCTTGCTATGTTGGTTTGGAGAATTTTATATTGGATCAACCAATAATCCCCTAATTGATATTTTTCTTTATTATATACTCAACAAAATATCGCGTTTCTGATTGGTCAATGATGAATGCATAAATAGGTTATAGAGTGCAATAGAGGTTATAGAGTGCAATACGGAGAAGTTGCCATGGAAACACCGATGGAGTAATTTTGTCGAGAATATAATAAATAAAAAATCGTATGAACCTGCTCGTGCATTTCGTGATTTATGGTCACTCGTGATGTTTTGAAAGTTCTCAAATTGCACGAGCCTATGGCTCGTGCAATTTTGAGAACTTTCAAAACATTACTTGTGCCCATAAATCACGAAATGCACACGCGTTCATACGATTTCCTATACTTATTGTTATTATTTCTCTGCTTGATATTGTAAGGAGAAATTCTGTCTTGGTCATGCATGAGAGTTAAAGGGTTAAGGTATATCTACAGCTGAGATGTGAAAACAAAGAAGGTGAACATTTAGTTAACCTTATTTGTCTTCACATGTCAGCTGTTGGAAGGAGAAAATTACCTGACTTACAAGTTACTACTGACAGAATTTTTAATATTAGTGTTTCAATCTTAATGACAACAGTGATCACCTTAAACTTGGGGGATTTCAATAAAAATTTCACAAATGAAAATCAGTGATAATGACAGTGCTCAACATTCTTATGATTCCACATCATTATTTTCAAGTTGGTGTATGTTAAATGTTGCCAGGTTGCTGCATGTCATATATTAGCCTAAATAATTTACCATCCTCAAAAAGAGAAGGTGTGGAAAGTTAACTTGCTTAATTTTAAAGAATGATTTCATCACCAAAACAAAATCTAAACTAAAATTATAAATGCCATAATAAATATTCTCTGCATGTCACAATGTATTATCATCCTATGCATTTAAAGTTATGCACACTTCTCCCTGTAAACAACCCCCTGCCTTCTTCTCTTGATAGATTTGAAAAGAAAGACAATAGGTCAATGAAATGTTGATTGCATTATTATAATCCTCTTTTTTCATTAGGGTTCATTTCATTTGTCCCCCCTTATTCAAAAATAATTTTAATAATACATTGACAGAAGGCTGGTTATATGGTTAGATAAACATTGCAGTAGAAATCATTGCTACTCAGAAAACTGAAGTTATCATGTTGTACATTATAATTAAAAAAACTTACTTGAATCAATTTTTAGATTCATATAACACTGACAATCCATTTTATAAACCCATAACAAAGCTGCCTATCTAGGGCTGTGAGTGATTCTGAGTTCAAATATGTCAGTAGGGCTGTGTGAATGTCATCAGCTTTAAATTTTGCACCTAAAAAAAAATTGCAACATTGGAAAGTTATATTTACAATTAGTTACTTGAGAAAAATGTTTACTAATGAAATAGCATTATTAAAAAAACTATGTGGGTAAATTTAACATTGGTTTGGAAAAAGGCCTCACATTAAACATTGATGAAACAAATAATTCAATTTTAGCCTGCATCTTATTTAGCAGGGCTGGGTTGTTCAAAGGTGGGTTAAGATAACCCAAGGTTAGAGTGAAATTTGATTTCAGATCTGAAAGCTTAAGTTCAGTCTAATTTCATTTGTCTACAATGTTATGATTGAATGTTCTAAAAAGAATTGGGAAAATTATCCCTAAACGGCTTTTGAACAAGGAAATATAGAAACCTGGATTAAAATTTTAACCCTGCATTAGTGCTCATTGGCCTTTGAACAACTGGGTCCTAGTGACTATTAACAACCTGTCATAGGTAAGGAAACGAGAGAAGAGTAATTTTCTCCCCCTTTCTCCTCCCTCTCCTCTTCTTTCCCCATCCATCACCCCTTTGGTAGCTATTTTCATCCCTCTCCAACCTTCCTCTGCTTCAAAAATTCAAACAGTGGCTGAAACCTTTACAAAGAAATTTACTTAGTGTTTGGCTCTCAAAAATATGCTAATTCAATTTGAAAATATGTATTTAATAATAATTAAATTAAAATGCCTAACTAAAGGTGGTTAGTTACATGCAAAGAACAAGACTGTGAGGTCAGTGTTCTTAAACCTTGCTGACACTTTGTTCCTCACCTTTCAACCCCTGGACAAGCTTTGTGAGGAGTGTACACATTTCCTTGTCTTCACACTGGATATTAACATCTTCAACTAAACCATGGTAAGAAGTGATTTCTGCCAACTGCAAAAAATTCATATGATTATCTTTTCTAATTGACCAAAGAAAAAGTTAAAATAACACCAGCCAAGGAGTAAAATTACGTATTAAAAGGCCCATCAGCCAACAGAGCCAAAGATTGTGGCCAGGCTCAAGTCCCACTTGAACAACCATGACAACAATTGCTCACCCTTGTCACATTGAAAAGGGGAATAAATTGTTCCTGTCTCTACAAAACATCCTCCCACTGCAAGCAAATTTACACATTAAAACCAAGCTTGCAAGTGTAATCTCAAGTGGACTTAGCAAAAGTGAGGGAGAATTCTTGTTAGTGCAGATTGTCAAATCATTAGGTAAAATCACTGCAGTAAGTTTCACTCTTACACCCAAGATCTGATTTATTTGGTAATTCTCTCCCCTCTAACTGCCTTAAATTTCCTTGTAAATTAGTTAAGAGAATTTAACATATTTCAAGAGCAAAACACTCTCCAGCAGACTGGTTTATCTATTCTAATCATGTACTAAATACTGTTGCTGTAAGCAGAAATTTTAATCAAAGTACTGAAACTGTTCCTCTTTTCTCCTGAACCTTCACACCCTCTCTCACCCCCAAATTACCAGTTATTCATATGGAACATTAATGAGAAAAAGAAAAAAGAATAAGAAATGAATACTCTTATATTGTGGTCTGGTCTATTTCATTAGTACTAATAAGCTGATTGGGGAGGTAAGATCATATAGAGATGAATGCAGTTTCCATAATTGCCTTTACCAACTTATGTACATTCTTACAAATATACTTTCGAAATGAAGACCCCACTCACCATGTGTCTGGCTGATAAAGTTGTTGAAAAAGTTACACTGAATCTTGGAGTTTTTCCATAAATCCAGTTCCACTCCTAATTAAAAATAATGAAATAGGAAAGAGTGAATTGTATTTAAAAAGTAAAGACTGGAATCAATAACACCTCCCCACAATCTCAGTTTTTACAGGTTCACAGCCCTGTTTCTAGCCAAACAAAAACTTTTAAGACAAAAAGAGTTTTCTGTACAGCAAGCTAGGGAGGCACAATGGAACAACTGTTTGCATTCCACTATTCGGCCCCAGATTAAATTCCCAGTCCAAATAACTGTATAAGTTCATTCTTGTTCTCCAGAGACATTTAAGCAAGCCAACTGTTGAAAAAAACAGTTGGTTGTAGAAAAACTGGGAAAGAAGTAAGTACCTGAAGGGCACAAGCATCTGTTCTAATAATATTTATCCCCTTTGCTTGCAAAAAGAAAACTGTCACCATCCCTCATCATTGAGACGGCCAAGACAAGATGAACCACTTCACATTTACATGAAATTTCACTTTTCCTAGACTTCCATCAAAGATGGAAGAAAATACATTCTTTCAAAAAAAGAATGTATTTCTGATGTAAACAGAGGTGTTAGGAGGAATTTTGTCAGTCTGGACCAGCTTTTGTCCCCAGAAAAAAAACATGTCTTCCAGATAGAGGTGTCTCTGGCAAATTTTCCCTAACTCAAATTTAAATTCCTTGACTTTTCCCTGACCTCGAAGAAACTTATTTGTCCTTGAAACCACTTATTGGTTGCTCATGAAAGTGAGTTAACTTTTGGAACTCTGTAACATACTTCAAGCTCTTTCCTCAGATCCACTATCCCAGGAAATTGTTCATCTTTTGATGGATCAATGTCCACCATCTCTATGTTCATCTCAGGAGCATAACGCTGACAGAACATCTGAGCAACTTCTTTTGTGACAGACTCAAAGTGTATTGAGGGATCTTTATTGGATAAGTTCATGATGTCTGATTTGACACTTTGGGTTGCTTTACTAGAGATATCTGTCTACAAAAAAAACACAAGTAAATATAAAATAAACAATTAAGATTACAATCAAATCACTGACATATGTGGTGCTAACCAAAACAGTTCCACCTCAGTAAATAGATTCAGGCCTTGGCAGAGCTGTCAGCAAGAGTTGGTAAATGGCTAAAACTGCTGGTCTGACTTTTTAGCCAGTCACTTTCACTTCATTTTACCATGAGTGTGGGGTAAAGGCTTAAATTATTGAGATAACATCACAGAAATTTGTACAGTGGCTATTTCCCAGTTTTGAGTGGAAATAATACATAATTTACTGATAGCAGGTTTGGACAAACAACTTCAATTGATTCCCTGCACAGAAAGCCTGGGACATTTTATCAGTTAGAATAGTTTCCAGTCCTGTGTGTAATCTGACAAAGCAAGGTGGCATTCACAACAACCTTGCAGCCTACCATTTCTTAACTGCCTTTAACTTTCAAACTCACTGGTGGCAAACATCTAATTTTATCTAAGAGTGACTGGCATCTAATTTCTCCTTACAAACAATGTCACCCCTGAATCACACATTAATGTCACAAGAATAAAGGAAATGATCAACAACAAAATCATCTCTCAATTGTTAAATTCTCCTTGTCAGCACCATATGAGATTCATAGAGAACAGAATGGAGAATATGCATAATGACATTGGAGAGTAAAGGGTTAAAAGAAACTTACATAACTGGGATGAAGCAGAGATTTGAGTAAGACTTCATCAACATCCAGAAGCAAAGTACAGTGGTGAAAAGCAGTATTTCTCCCAAGCTTAGATGATGTACCTGAGATGTGAATACTCTGTCAAGGACTTAACAGTAACAAGAGAGGAAACACATTGCTTCTGTCAGACCACTCCTGTACATGTAGTTCAATGCATTCCTGGGGAGGGGTTGAAAAGGGCAATAAGGATATTTGGGTCAATTTTTGCTTGGTATCTGCTGCTGGCCTCTCAGAGTTTCTTCCCCCCCCCCCCCCCTTCATATCATATTCCATTCCTTGACCAATTAGAGACCCTATCTTAGTCACTTTTGCTAATATAGTAACAACTTTTTTATTGCAAATCTTCCCATTTTTAAATACCTTCTTCCATATTTTTCTTAATCTCCAAATCTTAAAAATGTGTCACCCCATTCTAGTTTCCCTTAGTCTACTGAAAATACAACCACATTATAGTCAATCCAGTCATTCAGTCAGTCACGTATTTCAGACCATAGCATAAAAAGGATATTTTAAATTTTCCATCAATAAGTATGTCATCTCTAGGAGAAGCTTCAACATCTAGTTTCCATCTTTCATGTAATACTTTTACAATAAGAGCTAAGTTTTCTTTGCGATTGTAGAGTTCACGAGCAGTAAAGAAAGAGAAATTGACATTTCCTAAATCCTAAAAATAATCAATCAAAATTTGAACCATATGTAAGTAAAAAGACCAAACATTTAAAAATGTTATAAAAATCAGTGCTTTGTTGCAGAAAACTCTATGAACTTTGCCAGACAGCATCTTTTAAAAGGCATTCCCTAAAGCATTAACATAAAAATTTTAGTCTATGAAAATTATCGTTATGGTGATGGCTTCAGTGAAGGAGAAAGTACATCTTTCAGAATCACCTGATATTTGGCATCACCTGTCACACAAAACTGGCTTTAAATGACAAAAAAACTGATGTTTAACAAAGACAACTTCAAAGTTTTCACTTGGAGTAAATGGATGGATCAATGTTTATATGTGGGTTTTTTGGGGGCTCAAAAAAGTAGCAAAATGGGTGAAAATAGATTTTGAACAATCTTTATACCAAGAGCATTACATGAATGTTAATTAGTATGTACTGCACACATCAGTAGTACTTTTTGCACATGCTGATTGGCTAGTTCAGAAGTGATTAGCAAGTACCATTCACCTCCAGGCAACCAGTGAGACAAATTACTGCATTATGAGTTTAATTTCCAATAATGCTTTGGTGTATTGTCCAGAAATAAACTAATTTTTTTGTGTCTGTGTGGTATACACTAAAACAATTATTTACCTCAAGAATCAGAGAAAGTGGTGCATATTCACCTCACTGCTTTGCAGCTCCGTAAATATCCACCACTATTCACCCCCACTTTGGTGGATAATTACTAATTATTTATTCCAAACCTTACTTTATTGAAAGACAGAGGAGAGAAAGTCAAACTGAATCACTCACGTGGTAAACTGTCCCACCACCACTTTTCCTCCTTGCCAAATGGACATTAAATTGCTGAAGACTCTTTAAACTACATTCTGCCCAGGGATTCTGAAGGCAAAAAAAAATTAGGTCTCATCAACATCCATTATTCATTTAATAAAAATATATATCAAAAGTTATGAGATGAAATTAACTAAAATAAACAAAACACCCTCTATTTAGTGCAAAGATATGCACATATATATGTCCACCGTCCATGCAAAATAGAGGCTACTGAGTTAATCACCCTTCAGATATTTTGCAATGTGTGTGAAAAATATTGACAAACAGCTTACTGCATTCAGCATGGAATGTTTCTATTTTGAGTGCTATCAGGTACAACTTAATGATGAACAAAATAAAGATTTTCCTTCTTCTGTAGTAACCATAAAATCCTATCTCATCTTGAATAAAATTTGAAACATAGACTTATCATAGTGGACATAAGGTTTGAATGTTGGAGAATATCCCTTGGGTGATAATCTTAAATATCACCCAGTTTAAGCTGGGTGATATTTAAGCAATCAAAGGTAAGCAAAAATATTTGATGGATCATACTAAAAAATAACCACTTACTATAAGAAAATTGACAACTGTATATTACTAATTTATATCTAAAATCAATCTATCAAAAGAGCTATTTTTTAAATGTTAAGTACATATTTTTGAAAATTGTTCACACCATTAACAAGAGGATTCCTTTACTCTAGGCAAAAGGGTGTAGAGAGGGTGAGCTGAGTTGCTATTTAATGTTTTGAAAAGTCTTCTGACATACTGCTATGTTGACAACCATAATTCAAAGTTAGCTAGAGAGAGTTTATGAAAGTAAGAAATAATTTCCCAAACCTGGTGTCTGCCAATAACTATCTGAAACATAAAGTTCACAATTATTATTTTATTTGTTTTTCATTCATTTGATAATCATTGGTCACATATTTTAACCCTTTAACTCCCATGAGTGACCAAGACAGAATTTCTCCTTACAATATCAATACAATATCAACCAGATAAGTGATGAGAATAAAGAAAAATATCAATTTGGGGATAATTAGTTGATCCAATGCTACATTCCCTGAACTAACATTATATGAATTGTATGGTTAACAGTAAGGAGAATTGCAAATTTGATCTGGAAGTTAAAGAGTTAAAAAACATAAGCTACATCAAATGTGTCTGAACCATACATTATTAAGATAAAAGTGTGCAGTGTACAAGTATATTAAAAATAAAAAAGGTAGCACATTTAGAAAACTGCAGCTTGTCTTAACACCCTCAATAAAAATTAAACATTTAAAACTCAGTTGATATCTGTTGACTTTATTCAAGTCAATGCCTGTTGTTTTTTCTTTTCTTTTCTTAAAACCCAAATTGACAAAGAAATCTGATGCTATGTAAACATCACTGAAGATATTCAAAGATGTAGTTCCAACATCACCTTGTTGAATTCTGAAGGTTACTAAATGTGACAGTGTGACAGACACTAATAAACAATTAAGATTCATCATCTCTAGTAAAGCAACCCAAAGTGTCAAATCAGACATCATGAACTTATCCAATAAAGATCCCTCAATACACTTTGAGTCTGTCACAAAAGAAGTTGCTCAGATGTTCTGTTAGAGTTATGCTCCTGAGATGAACATAGAGATGGTGGACATTGATCCATCAAAAGATGAACAATTTCCTGGGATAGTGGATCTGACTGTGGCACCATGTTGCTACTGTAACACAACCTTTAAGTGTGTCAAGATAGTTTGGTTTTATTAACTGAGTTGATATTTGTAAACTGGCCACCATAAAGAGTTTCAAAGGTGATTTCTCAATCGTTAGCCTTTCATCAGAGCGAATGACAAGAGGCTAATGCTCAAAGTGTCAGCTTTGAAACTTTTTATGGCGGCCAGTTTACATTTATCAACTCCATTGATCAACTGAATTATTTTGTTATATTCCCCCACCAACACAGCACCACAGTTTCTTTAGAAACTTAATCCCTTTATTCATTTGTCCTTTAGCTTGTTGTTTTGATAAACAGGGGTTCCAATAAAAGTCAGTTATGGGCAGTCAAGCGCCACCTATAGGACTTCTCACTACCATCTGTTTAGCCTGCAGTCAGGCTCTCTTGCTTGGATTTTGGCTTATGGCTCAGCTGCCTATTGCATCTATTGGCAGCTGCTCCTCAATAAAGACATTGAAATCCCTGGATATGTGACATTAAGTGCCATTCGCTGGATTATTTTTAGTTAAACATGTTTCACTTAATTGGATTTCATAGTGACATAATCAGCTTACCGTGGGCTCATTTCTCCACAAAAAGATAATTCTCCTATTTGTTAGGTCAGTATTAAGATATAACCTATGATGTTCAAGAGAAGAAAAGAAAAACTTTGCCTTTAACTCTACAAGTTTGAATATGATTTATGTTTCAAACAATTTGATTTGTATAACTACAAGTACTTGTAATTTGGCAGATCCGCAGCTATTGGAACCCTTTGGATTTAACTATTTTAAGTCAATACTAACCACTCAAAATAAAGAAAACCCTGCAAGAGAACCAACCATACAACAAATTTGGCTTTAAGTAGACAGTGCAAGAATTTAGCAGGTTCATAAATTCAAGGTTGAACATACTTGTAATTTCAAATCAGCCTCTATACAGCATGCTCTACCAAGTGAACATTTCATTCTCCTAATTACTCCCTTGCCATGTTTTCCACAAGCATGTTGAATAATTATTTAAATATAAACTAAAAATATTTCTAAATTGTACATACCAGTCTTCAAAGGCCAAGTTTTCATAAGGATTCTGGGATATTGACCTATACACTGAAACCTAATTAACACAAAACAACTAGTTAAATGTAGTGGTATAATTAATAATTACCAAACTACCAAAGAGAAGGTATGTTATCTTGTGTGATGCAAGAGAAATTATATTTATAATTATTTTGATGTGGTGAAGATTTTCCAAACCATA
Organism: Pocillopora damicornis; assembly: GCF_964200805.1. Classification (NCBI taxonomy): domain Eukaryota; kingdom Metazoa; phylum Cnidaria; class Anthozoa; order Scleractinia; family Pocilloporidae; genus Pocillopora; species Pocillopora damicornis. Next base: position 13,689,273 of record NC_142679.1, on the reverse strand, counting down.
AAACAAAAAGAACACTGTGAAGACGAAACACCAGAGATAAAGGAAAGCTTCTGAACATGGGGCATTACATTATTTGCTTCTATCCCAATCAAGGAGGTAACTGCAGAGAACAGCTCTCTAGAAAAACCGACAGTCGACGAGGAAACTTTGAATCACCCATCAAAGAAACTTTTATAAAGTGTGCAATGGCTACCCCACCCCACCCCACCCCTGAGAACGTGTGGGGTAAGACTGCACGTTGTCAAGTCGTGCCGTAGGATTTTGCTTATGTATTTGTATGATGTTATATGAGGTTATTTGTGTTACTCTTTGAAAAAGTTAACATTACATATCAAGAACTGAATAAAGTCAAGACCAGCGAGTGATGAAACCAGCAAGCTTTCCAGTACTGACCTCACCTGTCCACTGCGATAAAGCTCGACATTTCAAGTAAGCATATTTGCAGATATTGACCTTGTTAAAAAGATGGCGCATATTTTTCTGCAGATTTTATGGCAGTTTCTGCCGCGAAAAACCTTTCGTAGACACCCAAATATATTTTCATCTCTACGATGAAATTGTGTCCGCCATTCTGCCAATCTCGTTCCCAGAGCTCGTGCTCTCCCGCAAGAGAACAGAGGAGCGTGACCTTTGATGTGCAAAAATGTGGTCAGTGTTCGTTCGCGTAGCCTCTCCGTAGTCAAGGCTAGAACTTTCTATAGGATTCGTTGTTTACCACGAGGAATTAAATTTTGGTGGGATTTCACGGATTTGCAACTGTTTTTGTCTCGTGGAAGCAAATGTTGGTGAAGAACTTGTCTCTTTCGTTCGTCACACAACTCGTGTCACGCAGCAACATACTCCGTTACGTAATTAAGAATCCTGGCACGTTGAGCAACCTTGAATAAATCGAACAGAAGTTTTGAGTTTACTCAGTAAACTAAACGGTAAGAACTTCGTAAACTAATGCAAGGTGAATAATTTGTATTCATAAGCCATAAAAGATTGTGTTAGGCAAGGTTTTAGCACTTCTTCGAGCGCTCTATTTGGGGCAGTATTTGTTTTACACATAAAGTTTCTTCTGAGCTACTTGTTTGTCTACGTGCTGTCTACATGGCCATTTCGTGACTGCACCAGTTCGTGATCTTGTACAAAGAAAATGGCATGTTAAGAGAAAATGGGCATTTCCAAACGTCTGACATGCCTACTGTGTTTTAACTATCACGCCATCGAAAATGGTGAAAGTCAATCATTTAAGATATTTTTAAACTATTGATGTATAAAAAGCCTGGTTACCATCTGTGGGATTTTTCTGCTGATGATTTACTGACAAAAAATGTTTGGCCAGAATGCAGGCGCTATGTAGGTAAATATGAAAAAGGCAACAGTCGCGTGCGTTTCTGGAAAAGCCAAAAGTAAATTAAAAATGGGAAAGAAAAAAAAGAAAGGTACTGCACCTCATCTTCAACTTCACTTTACTTTGTTGAAATCTCCTAAGGTGCATTGAAATTTTTCTCATTCGGGCATAAGTAAGTTTATTTTCTTCCGTTGTCTTCTTCGGTTTGTTTGCCGTACATTTTTCGTCAGTTTATTTTTCTCAGACGAAGCTTCGCCTGTAATGAAAACACCTTATTGGTGCTTTACGTAACGTTCCGAGAGGAACAGCGGAGATGTCTGTCGAATTGCGATAAGTGATGTAACAAATGAAACCCAGCTGATACAAGCTGATGCTCACGTAAACACATTCTCTGATGCTTTGAGTGCCTAGGGGTTAAAGGTCACACGATAAGGGCACTTTTGGTGTCATGTGACCTGATGTTGCACAATATATGAAAAGTATGTTTTTTTTCTTTCTTTTAATTCAAAATCTTATCACAGTGAAATTTACGTAAAGCTCAATTTTAAGCTTTTGTTTTCTCCTTTTAGGAGGGAAAGTTTTCGATAGGTCTTGCGATTTTTAATGGCGTCATCTGAGAACAAAGTGATTTGGATGAAAGGCTTAAATTTAATCGGTCTCTCAGGTGCAAATCGTGTCACTTAACATTCATTTCAGTGAGAGCAATAAATCTCGACTCCTGCCACGAGACGGAAAACAACCGCTAATAGTTTCGGGTGGTGACAACAGCATGCATGCAGACTGGACTTGCTGTGATCTTTCAGAACTCACTACATTTGTTTAAGAAAAAAGGCATACCGAAATACAAATTAAATTTTCTGCCTTGCATATGTTACCCTTTTTCGGGGGCGGAACTCGGATTAGAATTTTGCCTTGAAATGCGAAGTTCATTCTTTACCGCACTGTCTACTGCATGTGAATACCTAATGTGATAATAAAAAGCTTACGTAATCATTCTCTCCGATTGAAAGAATCGTTTCCTTCTAGGTTGCCAATTTCCAGATTAAAAAATTCCTTCGCTGTAGCAAGCAACCTTGCAAACTAGAAAATAATCTTCAAACTATAAACAGTTTCAGTGGACAGTGGTTAGCGGAATCATATCTCAAAATAATTTTCTGTTTGCAATGGTATGATTCAATCCAAAATTTGCACAGGAATGTCAATACTAAAAAAAGATATTTATATTGCATATTTTGTCTATATAAATCGATGCCTGCGTCTCCATTTTCAATGGTACTGGGAATCCCTCGGAGAATTGATTGTTCCGGTCTCTACGTGACCTTTCAAAATTAACCAATCATATTTGACAATTGTTTAACAAAGCATATTCACTTGCCAGGATCCCGTCTGGCCCCGAGATTCCGAGAGAAACGAAAAAATTTGCAAGGGAACATGAAGCCGTCTAAGCTCGTGCGGCCAGAGTTTGACGACAGTGAAAGTAAACGAATTGACCGCAATCAAACGGAGAAGAAACGTCGTGGTAGATTCAATGGACTAATCGACGAACTTGCTATTTACTTAGCAGACAGATGCCACACGAAAAAAAGCACCGAGAAGAGTTCCATTTTGAAACTTACCGGTGAATATTTTCTCGAGCAGGAAAAAATAGCGGCTGAGAAAGCTGCGAAAGGATGGCAAAAACGCGTGAAGCCTGCGTTCGTAGCGGACGATGAATTCAACTTTGTTTATTTAGAGTCGATGAACACGGTAATAATTGCTCTCAACCAGAAAGGACAAGTTGTTTATGTTTCAGACAATGCGCAAGCTTGTTTAGGACATTTACCGCAGAGTATACTAGACAGAAACGTGTTTGAATTCATCGGCACGCGAGATGCGTTTATTTTCCAGAGAATACTGTCCATACTCGCGACGACTAGACAGTCGCAACGTCTGGAGCCATTTTGGTGCCAATTTCGCCGCGGTTCGCAAGAGTTTGAAACGATCTACTGCGTTGGAACAATTCTTAAAAATTTTCCCAAGCCCCAGAGCAGCGTGGATATTGATGTTTCCGAGTATCTAGTGCTACTAGCGAAACCATTAAGTGGCGTTCCCTCTGAAAAAGTTCTGTCGAAAGCAGATGGTGCTCAAACAAAATTCACGGCGACTTTGACCATGCAAGGTAAATATGGTTACCTGGACAAACATGTCGCCTCGGTTCTGGGATTCTTTCCGTCTGAGTTAATTGGCAAATCTGTTTACGAATACTGTCACACGGAAGACCTTGAAAATTTGGTGGAATATCATCGATGGTTGCTTTCAAACGGAAAAATCACGACTTGTTTTTATCGACATCGCACCAAGGGACAATCATGGATCTGGCTTCAGTCCCGTTACGATGTGTCTTACAGTGAGTGGGATTCCAAACCACAGGCAGTAACCAGTCTAACATGGGTGGTTTCGCAGAGTGAAGTTTGCGAGAAACAGGGAGAAATTTTGGCACGCGATAAACGGAAATTCGCGTCGATTGAATTAAGTGTAAACGAGGGAAATGCACGAAAAAATAATTCTCCGAATAGTTCATTAATTCCCAAAAACATTGATGCGCAAAGTTGTCAAAGCGAAGTGATGGAAATCGATGGTAATAACTTGTCAGGAAAATCAGCTTTGGAGAAAACGGCGAGACGTCAAAGAGCTGGATCACTAGATTCTCAGAGTGACTGCAGTTCGCCAGTGTCTAACACAAATGGTTCAGAAGACAATCAACTAATTGATATGCAAGAAAGCTTCCAGTTTCTAAGTAGCATTAACTTTCCCTCGGACTTGACAATCGCGCAACACAGCCTCCATAAATTCCTGGAAGAAAAGTATGTACAGGTTATCGAAACGATCAACAAGCAATCGAAAGAGCTTCTTACGATTCAAAAGCAAATAAGGATTCAGGGTGAATTGCGAGATTTGCTTGAACGTCTCGAAAAGGAGAAATCTGCAGAGAAAGTCGAGAACGAATACAGAACGATTCAAGAAATGATGTCAAAATATGGAGAATTGCGGGAAGTTTGTTATGGTTCGAGAGCTGAAAAATTAACGGCAGAAAGTTCTGCCATTTTATCTGCGAGAATTGTGGGGATGGAGGTGAAAAGTTGCTCCAGTGAAGCTCAAGGTTCTACTGCTAATTCAGAACAAAACCATCATGAGATCGCCGAGAGACAACAGAGAAGTTATTATGATCAAGAACGTTGGCTTCAAAGACAAGTTGACCAAGTTCAGTGGCAGCAACAGACGCCAGTTATACAACAAATGCTCTACTACGAATCAACACAACGTACACCGCAGGACCAAGTGATGTTGTACCGGCAACAGCTTCTAGCAGAACAATTTCAAGAACAAATGAATATACAACAACGCACACAACAACAACAGGAACAGTTTCAGGGGTACCAGCAACAACAAAAACAAGTACGATTACAACATTTACCACCACAACAATTGCAGCAGCCACTTGCACATCATCAAATGCAACGAATACAACAACAGCAACAAATGCTACGATCGCAAACAAATCCATCGTCCAATTCAAATTGCACAAGTCCTCTGGACTCTAACTTTCCACAGGACAGACTTCCTGTTGCTAATAGCTCACCACATTCAAACAAAACACAAGAAAACTCCCCTTTTAACAATCACTTTGCTCAGTCTCCTTGTAGTAATGACTCATTGTATGATTATCAGTGGTTTTAGAAAGAATTATTTCGTATTTTGCTTCACTTCTTTATTCCTACTGTCATTATCAATGGTTTGCTACCTCTAAAATTAAGATTTTCTGAGAAAGATTTCCATCAAATGTATATTTTGATTTAAATTTAAGCACCTTCTAATAGTAAAGTCTTTTACATAAATTACATTAAATTACATAAATTAAATTATCCTATTGCAGTCGACTTCTGTTTACTGGGAGCTCAGCTTCCCGTAATTGAGAGTTAACGATATTGGGAGTTGTGAACAATTGTCTAGCGAAAAACGAATAAAAAATGGTGTTCACTGTCTTACATTTGTCGATATCTTCGGGTATTTTAATCGAGTCTAATCACGGGGTAACAAAGTCGGTTGAAAATGGGGAATTTTTGAAAAGGAGAGCAAAGCAAAGCTATGTGCGGATACCTTGCATTGTAGGTCGAATATGCTCTAAGTAGCGCCACAGAAAAAAAATGAGAAAAACACGAATGCTTGGAATAACTTTCTGCTTAAGACTACAGTACTGTAACGTTTGTTGTGACTGTTAAGTAGGATTTATAAACTTGATTCAACTGATCGAAGCTGAGATTCTTGAAAAAATAAAGAATAATATCCCAAAGGGATAACTAGAACTGGTTGGGACTAGATAAGGAAAAGATGATTGTAATTGTATCAAGGAAACCCAGGGGATAGTCAGCAGAACAAGCGTTATTTTTTCGTTTGCCTGACGCGCGCATTTTTTCCCGTACCCACTTTACGCTTGGTCGTATGGACCGAGAGCCTAGGCTTGGAGAGCAACGTGATAACAATTGTTATGCAGACTATGTAATTGAAATTAATGGATTTTGGTTCGACTTGCCGCGTAGTTCGAGTCGGGGGAGTATACTTTGTTGCGATCATTAGAAACAGTTCTTTGTGATTCATAATGTATTCAGATCAAACTTAAACGTTTTGTTTTTTAACTGATTTTGCCGATTTCAATACAGCTTTTTTTTAGTCTATCGGAAATGAAATGCGTCATTTTTAACGAACAAGTTTTTAACTACTGAGTTCGTATAATGATAGAGATGACGGATTATGTACAATGGGCAAACGCTTTAAAGGAATCAATCTAAAATGCAAAGTCAGGGCAGTTTCTAGAAATTATTCGTCATTACCTTCGCGTTGGATTTGAGCTCTCTTGATTGAGTAACTACACGGGTGTAGTAGTAATTTCAAGGGAGAGCATACGGGCTGACCGTGGGAATTGTTGTAAATTTACCTTAATCTATGCCGCTCTTGAGACTCAAGAACCTATTTTATGTGTAATTAGTTTTTCCCCAGAAAATAAATGAAATATTACGTACTTCAGCTTTTCTGGTTTCTTTTTTTACTGTCTCGAATAATTGTCCCAAACATTATCACAACATTATCCACAATTCTCCCAATCGATCTGACGAAGGGCTAACGATCGAAACGTCAGCTTAGAAACTCTTCAACCTCGGTGGTCAATTTACACCATCAACTTAGCTGATTAAACCAAAGTATCTTAGGTGCTTCCTATGACGCAAAACAATAGATTACCGCCGATCTTTAAATCAGCTGTTGAAACAAATAGCCTTGTGAAGATCCGCACGCAACGTTGCGTGTATAATGGCGAGGCGAGTGTCAAGTAAATCAAGGAGTAATCAATCACAAAGTTTTGCCAACCCATTTTGAACAAAAACCTTCTAAGTGTTTGCCCAGGTTGACCGGTTGGCATCGGAGATTACATATGTTGGAGTCGGGGCCCTCAGAGTAAAGGCAAGTCTTGATCCCATGGGGGAAAGAGCGGGGGGGGGGGGGGTTGGGGAGCATTTAAAAGGGTTGACAGACGACTGGGACGAGTCAGATTCGATTCCTCAGGAAAAAGGAAAAGGGAGAAGCCCTTAAGGAAGAGCTTAGCGACAAGTCAGAAGCTGGGTAAAGTTTTCGAGATGTTATCTTTTAATTGGGTAGAAAAATCTGCCTTTTAACTGAGTTTCTTTTAAAGTGGAATTCTGTAACTCTTGCACTTCCGAGATCTAACAAGTAATTCTCCTTACTGTTTCCCATACAATTCTTAAGATGTAAGATTGGGGAATTTGGTATTGGATCAATAAATAATCCCCTAACTGATATTTTTCTTTATTCTCGTCTCTTGTCTGCTTAATCATATTGTACTGATACTGTCGTAGTCACTCATCGGAGTTAAAGGTTAAAAAAGTGTTGGCGTCAACGATAAGCGGCCTGATGTGTGGCAATTGGCAATTACGTTTTTAATCCTAACTAAAATGATTTATCTGAGTATGATACACTTAATAGAATGAAGTCGATCTTCCACACTATACCAATTTTTCTTTTGTCTAAATTAGGGTATCAAAATAACCGGGTTTCGTCTAAAAAAGAGAGAGAGAAAAAAAGAAAGGGTCTAAGAATCCACACAAACTCTCTATCTTGCAAAGTTCTCGATGGAATATTTAACCCCTCCCCCCCTCCCCCCCTCCACCAACACACTTTCTTACAGAAGGGGAGAAAGGAAAGTATTGACATGGCAGACGCTAATTATCAAACGAAGCCACTACAGTTTATTAAAGTACACCAATGTTTGGATAAATAAAATGTCATACTACTACATGGAGTGCGATCGAGTCATTAGCATATAAAGGAAAAGAAAAAAAACCTGTTTTCACCTCTAAATAAGGTGTACACTGTTTCTTTAAACCTATATAAGTTAAAAAATTACGACTTCCTTGTCGAAAAATGATAAAATAATAAAAACATTACGATGTGGTTTAACAATCCCATCGCACTCCACCTTAACAAAAAATATTTTATCCCACGTTGCTTTAAGCAAACCAAAAGCCTTAATAACTTAAATTTGCTCGTCAGCTCAAATAAGTAGTAAGATCTCTCTAAAATTATTACCTGCAATCTAAAATCACAGATACACCCTATGACATTTAAACGAGGTTTCAGCCTCTGAAAGAAGGTCTTTCCAGCAATCATGCTTCAGAGCACGACTGAAAGATTCAATTTGAATGCAATGGCGACCCGATAGTGCTTGTATTTTTCATGAAAAAGTTAAGAGTTCTCGCTTGACCAGTTCATTAAAACGTATTTTTCTTGAAGCACTTCTAAGCTACAGCAAAGTGAGAAAAAAAGAGTCTAGCTATTTAATTTCCGTTCACGTATCAGTGTCAAGCGCGGAAAAGCGCACTTGAAAAAACTGCATCATAGAGGTCAAACGTAAGGCACGCGCAAGGAGATCAACTTTTACTGGCCACGCACCCGCTAGCGCCCGCTAATTTTTCAGTATTTAATCCACAAATTCGCTCCAAGGAGAAGGATTGCGACCATACTGAAAGATAAAACATGAAGATAATGATATCAGGGTAACACTTGTTAAGAAGATGACGCTAAGAAAAACCCCTTTGTGTCTGGTAGAAATTTGTCTTTTCAATCGCTAAAGCCACGATTTTTCGTGCCGGCTAAAGAAGCGAGCCTGCGATAGGGTTTGTGAAGAGTCTGGCACGAGAAATTCCGTACCACATGGTTGCTACCGTTATACATTTTTGAAATTCCCAGACGTTTCCCTAAAAATACGTAAAATGTCCTTGTCCACCTGAATTAATAATTTCAAAAACGAGTCTTAAAAATTTCCCGTCACACCATTCCTCTCCACTAATAAATCTATGCTTTCAGCAAGTAACAAACAGCGTACATGAAGAGAAAGAAAGGATTGATTTTCTTGGAAAAACAACGTCACCTTGTCGTTCAATTTCATAAAACAGTATCGTGGCAATATCCAACAATTTTCAAGTCCGTGAAACGTACCCCGTTAACCATAAACATACCTGTATCGCAGTTAGTTCGTCGTAAAATCTCTTAGTGACTTCCAAGTTTTCCATGGTGGGAATCATGATATTCTAAACAACGACATAGAGAATTACAAGGACGAATAAGTCCCTCAAGAAAAAGAGCATCTATAAAATGAGGGCCAAAATGGGAGAAGTGCCAGACAGGTTATTGGAAAGAAACCATCAATGGGCACTACCGTTTGAACTGTGCAAGTAGTTTCGACTCTTCTGACTTGCTGCCGCCAAAATTATTTGGACTTTATTTTTACGCTATTCGTTTTTCGCCTTTGTCGCTTTTTCATTAAGTTCTTTTGTTTTCACGTCCATTACTTTCATCGATGCTCTAATACTTTTTTTTGTGCATAATTTTTCTTCGTTTGTGTTATTCGTATAAGTTCTTAGCCGAAACTTTTATTCATTCGGCTTTATCGTTTGACTTGCACTGTGCCATCGTTTTCTTAATCATTTTTTATTATCTTTAGCCAGCCAGGATCTCGTGGTTGTCCTTAATTTTTCTTTTTCATTTGATGATTTCTTTGCGTATAATTGTGGTAACTTGTTATTTCTTATTTTATTTTAGCAAGCGCCTCAAATGTTCATTTCGTGCCAATTGTTACCTCTGCTTCAAATATATATTTCGCTCCAATTGTTACCTTCGTTTCAATACTTCACTTTATTTCGTTTGCTGAATAATATCAAAAAGTGTGTTGGACAAGTACGAGTGACTTTAGCCCCAATATGACTGTTACCGATCACGTCGCCGACATATCAACTCGCCGACAACCAACTCGCCTACACTATTAGTCAACTCGCGTTCACCTTTTGCCAACTCGCCGACACCATCAGGATGTCGGCGAAGTGACCGAGGATGCCATCGAAGTGACCGGTATGTCGGCGAGTTGACCAAAGGCATCGGCGAGTTGACATGTCACCGTAGTGACCGGGTACCTAAAGTTCACACTGGTCTTGCAATTCAAATTTCAAATGTTTCTCTTATTCTCCTACCTGTCCCTCGTAAAGAATTCTGTTCACTGGACACACCACACAAGCTGTTCCTGCTCCAAACATTTCCTTTATCTACGAAAGGGTGGACAAAATATAACATTAAGTTTCGCAAAATAAATAAGAAAGATGAGAAATCTTGAGCTTGGTAATGAAACGGAGAAAGACGTTTTCAACCTTGTCACGAGCGCGGAACAAAGGGAAAAATGCTACAGCCTCCCAGTGAGTCAGACCTTCGGATTTCAGGATCCAACGCTCTTCCACTGAGCCACTCGACAGTTTCAAACCAAAAAGTGGCTTAACAACAGATTTATGATGACTTGAATTAACTTACAAATATATACCAAGGGCGTAGCCGGGGTTTTCAAAGGGGAGGGGGGGGGGTGTGTTACACTGAATCAAACAGAGAGTAATCACCAGTTTTCGCCACCTAAATATTGCAAGTTGTGCAAGTTGTTTGCTTACAAAGGGGGGGGGGGGGTGTCACGGGTACAAGCACTTGTATTCTTTCCTAATTCTTAAATCAACATCACATCTGCAATGAGAGCCTGTCGCGTTTTGCCTATACTTTTTTCCACAAAAACGCTATCATAACTAAATGTTTATGAACTAAAGCAGTTATAAAAGGCTAGTTAGGTAGTGTCAAGAGTGAACTTCTTTACCCTATTTTCTTGTGAAGCTTGTATAACATCGTCCATATTAAATTCCTTTTCTACAACTTTGAATTCTCCCTGTGGGAAAAGAGGAAATACAAACTTAGTTACAAAAAGTATACTGAAATGTACAAATATGTTGTTTTCCTATTTCACGAAAACGTTTGGTTAAAAAAATTGAGGCAATATGACATAACTTTAGAACGATTCAAAGTCCATAAGATAAAATCTCAGTGAATAACAATAGGCCATTTTACAGTTGTGTACTTAGTTGCCAAGCCTTTGATTTGGAGTGAGCCTGAAGGTGACCTTGTTGTGTTAGAGACCAGAATCTAGTTAGCATGATAACAAATTAATTTGCATTTCAAAAGCAGCAAGGTTTGTATCATAACAAGGTCAACCTTAGCCTCACTCCTGTTCAAAGGCTTGGCAACCAAGCACACAACTGTAAAATGGACTATTTCCACAAAGTATTACCTACTTTCAGGCCCAAATCAACCACCTCTTTTAAAACAAAATGTGTCCTACAATATCCTTTGTTGTTCCTTTCCCTATCCTCCTCTCCATACATTCTTTAAACCTTTAACTCTAATGAGTGACCAAGACAGAATTTCTCCTTACAATATCAATACAATATCAACCATACAAGTGATGAGAATAAAGAAAACTATCAATTTTGGGATAATTAGTTGATCTGATACTGAATTCTCTAAACTACCATCATAACAATTGTATGATTCTTAGTAAGGAGAATTACAAATTTGGTCTGGGAGTTAAAGTATTAAACAAAGGTTTCCTACCCAGCTTTTGGCCAGTTCTAGTAAAGATTTCCGTGTAATCCCAGGAAGAATTAAACCATTGAGGGGTGGGGTGATCAGTTCCTTCTCTGAAATAAAAACATGAGAAAAAAACTAGATTAAGAAAGGGATAAACTTCATAATGGTGATCACTTGAATGAAAATTTTAAAAACAAAAGCCTTTCTATAGAATGGCTAGAATGTTGTTTTAACTGTCTTAGAAGTTTGCTGTGTTCAGCATTTTTTCATCTCTCTGTCATTGATCATTTACTGGATGACATTAACCAATGAAAATATAGTAATCTATGCGACACTATTAACCCTCTAGCTCCCAAGATCTGATTGTTAATTCTCCCCTCTGTCTGCTACACATTTTCTTATAAATAAGTTATGAGAATTTGGTGTGTGATTAAGATAACAACCTCTACCTGATAGATCTGAATGTTCTCATTACCTGTTTTCTGGGTAACATATGGATATTATGGGGAGAAGTTATATGTTAATCACTTCTGTAATCCTTTTAACTCACTGGGAGTTCAAAGAGTTACCTGAAAGTCCTTGTGTTATCATTTAACTATTGTATCATCCAATATGTTTTTGGTTATCAATCTTAGCTAGGTTAGCAACATGACTAGCCATTTTCCACTGACAGAACAGCAAAGATACAGTAACACGCAGAGATAAAATTACTTGTATTGCAAAACAGTTAGATGGTGTTACCCATGATCAGACTATTGTTTGTAAGCAGCAATTTAAAATTCACTGATCAGCTATTGGCTTATGGAATGCATCAAATGATAATAAATCCTATGCTTACCTCCATCGTTATTAATCCAAAACATAAATATATTCATGGTTCCAACCTCTGTAATCTGTGAGGAAAAAAATATGTGATCTGTGAATATCTATAAAAGTGGTGCTTTTAGAATCATAATCAGCTGATTATATTTTCTTCCTCTATGCAAAGAATTCTCTTATTTTATATTTTCTGACCTGTCGCTCTTCACCATACAACCATAGAACCTGTTGTAAGCCTTGCATTTCTGCATGTCTTTGAGCAAGTATGGTAGGACCATAATTTCTGTTATGAAAATAAACAGAACATTTTATATCTAAAATGATTGTATTTTCTAAAAATGTTAAGAAACATTTTTAAACAGCTTAGAGAGGAATCTGCTATTTTTCACAAAAAGACATGGACACAACTACCCATGAACTGAACATCATTTGAAGCAAAACTCCTAAACCATTATTTGTGAAAGCATTACTTAGCAGGTTGCATGGCATGCTCTTGTCCAGTGAGAGGGAAGAAAAGAATTCTTTGCATTGTGGGTTATCAGTAATATTTCCCAAGCCATAATGTTTTCTACAGGGTAAATTCTAAGATACATACCCTCCCATCTTACAGTCTCCAACACCTCCAGGCCAGGCTCTGACAAAAGAAGGATCAGCTAGCAGTGCAACTGGACTGAATGTCCCTGTCTTGAAGTATGGTCCAACAGGAGACAAGATGACATACAGCAGGGCTGAGGACGCCTTGTTTACACCAAGATTGGGCTTAAGATTAAAAATTTAGGATGGAGGAAGGATTAGAAATCTTGCCACTTTACAAACAGGCTATAAGAAAATTGTTTCTTCGGTGAACAACTTCTGCATTCTGATTGGCTGATGCACTCCCTGTCAATTCACTCAATTGACATACAATGAAATAGTAAAAGAGAATAGTAGAGAAGTAAAATGGTTTTAGCTGAAGAATACTTAATGAAAATTACCAAAATAGAAAACAGTTCAAGTCCAGGAATGATAGTTGAATTTTACTGTGATTTGAAGGCTTGCTATCATCACTTGACTTGGGTGTCAGAGCCTGCCAAGTTCAAGTTTTATTTATAATTTTTCACCAGCATTATTAAAAGCAGAGCTCGCAGAGCGTAGCCCCATAATTATACAAAATAGTAGTAACCCATCAAGCTGAAAAAATTTGGATGTACGACCGTATGACTGTACAACCATACAAGGTGCTACTTTTAACATGCGTGGTCAACTGTACTGCAGGCACACCAATGCCACGGTTTTGTCCAGTAGTCCAGTGGTCAGTGTTCTGGGCTCCAAGTCAGACGACCAAGGTTCTAGTCCTGGCTAGGGCAAGGCGTTGTGCCCTTGAGATGTGCAGGAAAAAAATATGAAAGCTCCGCTTTTAGGCTTGGCTAAATCTATTTATTAATTATTATAATGGTCCACCTTACCTGTGTTGCTATAAGAGTTGGTCGAATGTATAAGGAACACTTGTTTGAATAAGGCACCCATTCTCTTTCAATGCTAATAAGATGTTTTATACACTTGACAAGTTCTTCACCATCAAAACCCTGCCATGAGAAGCAACACAACAGTTCTCAAGTGAGAAAAATTCTGATAATTTTAAAGCAACAACATCCATGTTTAAAGGAGGTAAGTTTCTAAAGAAACCGTGGTGCTGCGTCGGTGGGAGAGTATAGCAGGTAATTTCGTGTTCACAACTGAGTTGAAAATGTAAATTGGCCACCATAAAGGGTAAAAAAAGCTTATGTTTCGAGCATTAACCCTTTGTCTATAACTCTGATGAAGTCAGTCATCCTCATCATCAATCACTTCAATCCACAGACAGATCCAGGAATTTTTTTACAAAGAGAGGCAAGGAAGGGGGGGGGGGGGGAAAGAATGACACCAAACCATAATTCAGAAAACAAAGAAAATATTTCCAACTTAATAAGCTAAGAAATAATCAAGATAAATAACATTTGAACACTTCATATTGACTACAAACATGCAATCCAGTCACTGCAAGACTTTTAGTGTCAAACAAGAAGTAAAAAAACCTATTGGTCTCATTAAAAGGGGGAAGGGGGGCTGTTGTTTAGACCTCGTGGCCCTCTCCCTGGATTTGCTGCTACAGTACCACCTCTCTCAAAGCAACTGGTAACATGTAGAGTTAAACTGTTCTTAATATTCAAAATATCATTCTGTCAAGCTCATTTAAAAGAACAGAAATATCATTTTGAACTCAGTTAAAAACAAAAATATGACTCACCGGTAGACAAGCTCTGTCAGCTGATCTGTTCATTCTTCTCATGTTCTCCATGGGTCTAAATAACCTGATCTTGTCATCATCTCCCCTGTAAGCCTTCATGCCTTCAAAAATCTATCCAAACAAAGACAACAAACAATTATTTCACCATTAGACTGTTTCTTGAGGGTTAAGCATTTGGGATAGTTTACAAGGTTGTGATCAACAGAGTCTGGTCTATTCAGCTTGTTTCGGTTTCTATATCCATTGATTGCTATATAATAAGCTCAGTTACGCACGCATTCTGATTGGTTCTCACTTATGATCTATTGGAGGAAAGACATATTGATGATGTCATCATTAAAACTTTTTTTCCGTATATTTTAATTCTTTATTACATAAAACAAATAGATTCCAAGTTGCTGTGCATCTGTTCACACTCAGCTGTGCCTTGTGTGCCACTTTTTTGTTCTTACCACATTTTGACATCATCTGTGATCTATTACTGAACAGACGCACGGCAACTTGGAATCTATTTGTTAAATGGCACTTTAATATGAAAGACTACAATGTAGTTTATTTTGAATTACAATGTTAGGGTGCTTATCATATTAGGGTTCAAAATCAAAACAAATTATTGAATAAACACAATGCTTAATATGAACAAAGGTAAGAACTGTGAGGGACCACTGAGAATTCGAGGTATAAACATGCAATTAAGCAACATCATGTGCAGGAAAATGTGTGCAAGTGTCACCAAATTGCGATTGGTTTTAGTTTTGTATCTACCGGTAAATTATTGAGTTTCTTCAAACCCAGTCACAAAGGATAAATCCAAATGAGCAGATCACAATTAATTGAAAATGGTTCTAAAGGAAATAACTGTGTTTCCCTACCTCTAGTGCATAGTGAAAGACAGAGCAGGATGGAGGTAATGACAAATTTTGGTATGGTTTAATTTTTGGATCAGCCCAGCCATTCTCTGCAGTCCATTCAATACTAAGCATGTGATCTGTAAACTCAGCGCCAAAGACTAATGTATTATAGTCTGATTTGGATTTTGGAGACTTGGTCGGTTCAACTACGAGCCTATCATACTTAAAAAAAAATATATAATACATTAAAAACATGGAAACTTACCATATTTACATAAAGAAATGCACAAGTGCTTAATTATTAGAAATTTGATGGGTGCTTATTGGGAAGAGGGTACTTTATTATGGGGGACACTTACTGTTGTTCTGTTCTGATCCTGCTGAAGCTCAAAAAGTTATAAACAAAGTGGCTGCAGAAAAGGTGTTCCTTATATACCCACTGAAAGCAAGGAAAAGAGGGGTGAAGAGTGCTATTTTGAGAGGAACAAATGTTTTACATTATGGCCCTGTGGGTGGGGGTGTTTATTCAAGGAAGCGTCCTTATAAGAGTGTGGGCATTTATTCAAGGAAAGAAAGTGTATCATGAATGCTCTCATAAACCACAAGGGGACTTATTATTTTGTAAGGCTTCCAGAGGATGCTGTATTTGGCCTTGTGGATGGGAACTTATTTCAGGGAGGGCGCCTATTAGAACAAGAGCATTTATTTGAGAAAATTCCATTCTCCATTCTAGAGAAGAGGGCTAATCAGATAAAAAGGGCAGACTTAATCAGAACAAATTGATGAAAAGCAAAATCATAGGAAAATTATTACAACTACTCTTCTGACCATTACACAGTATTACCAGTAATTATCATACTATGTGAAGAACACATTTCCTTGATTTCAAAACATAAAACACTGATATGGGAAGTAAATGAGCCTTGCAAAGACAAGCTGGTAAATTTGATAATACAATGCCACCTCGCAAAATAAATAAAAATACCACAACGTAAGTAAGGGAGGGAGAGAGGATTTTTAGTGATGAAAAAAAGTCTCATTATTTACTTTAAAGGAACATAAGAGGCTAAGTATTTTTAAGCAGATAGTTTGTATCAAAAACTGTTGTGCTATATTGTTGGATCACTGAAAGGAGATTTTTTAACTGACTTGCACAGTCTGTTTAACCCTTTAAACCCTGAGAGTGACCAGCATCTAATTTCTCCATACAGTAATTTGGCTAAATCATTTGTTGAGATCATGAGAATAAAGGAAATGATCGCCACCCAAAGAAGCTACAGTTGTAAAACCAATTCTCCTTGTCAGTACTAAAGGAAACGTATAAAGAAGAAAATGGAGAATATGGATACTGATGTTCGGGCAGAAAGGGTTAATGTCTCCTTTTAACTTTTTCCCAACTTTCTGATTAATTCTATTTGCATGCCACTCTTAAATTACAAAGGTGAAGAGACAGAAATAAAGAGATTGTTAAAAAACATGACATTAATCAAATAGATAGGACTTATGATCCCTAACAGGCCACCATGCCACATAGTGTGTAACATACCTTAAAATCAGAATCTGTGGACAAGCCTCGAATCTACAAATAAAATCAGAGAAAGAGGATCGGAAAACTGAGCTGAAACCTTCCGTAAATTAGAGTGATACCAGAAAATTTTCAGCTTTATTGTGTAACTAAAAGAACTAATGATATCTCTTAATTCCCTGATCGTCAATTTCAGGCACAGACGCTAATTGGCTCCTTGTAAGTATCTTTGGCCACCGTATGTAATTATAAAAGCATTAATATTGATTTGACGGTAGCAGCGTTTCGTAAAAGTGCAAATTTGAGAGGATTTTATCACTTTGAATTGATTTATTAGAGAGAAGATTTATCGCAATGAAATGACCTGTCTGTCGCTCTTTGTCTCAAAAAAAAAAAAAAGACGAGGATCTCCTACTGGAGCGAGGAATCCTTAAGAGCTCAATTGAAGGTCATGTCACAATCCACGCGTTATTTTACATCTGATAGCTAACTCAGGAAAAACTCCAAACCACTTATAAGAGAATCTTACCAAAATTTGTGACCTTAAACGTCTAACAGCTTTCCATGGAGAGGATTGAAGGTGAAAATTATTCACACAGAACTTTGTAAAACGTGACGCCATGTTAGTTTCATGCAAATTAAGTTTACGTGAGCACCTGGGCCGAGTTTTGGTGTATGCAAGCCGCAACCTGATTGGTTATTTTAGTGGGCGGGTTAGAGGTGTGGTTAGGTTATTGGGTGTTACCGGAATGGCCGCTTCTGTTCGCGACTAACTTTTTCCTAGTAGTATCCTATTTCCTAGGTCCTATTTACAACTACTAGTTTCAGTAGTGTTCTTAGCTGCGAGGATCTTCTAATTTCATCTCTCCACCGCAGTGCAAATATGTGAATTTTCATATATCTAAATTCTTCATTCACTTGGATGTTTATTTGTACCCAATTCATTGACCAGCTCCCAGTTGGCTTGTTAGTTCAATTGGTAGAGCGCTGCACCGGTATCGCAGAGGTCATGGGTTCAAATCCCGAACGGGCCTGAATTTTTTTCAGGTCCTATTTACAACTACTAGTTTCAGTAGTGTTCTTAGCTGCGAGGATCTTCTAATTTCATCTCTTCACCGCAGTGCAAATATGTGAATTTTCATATATCTGAATTCTTCATTAACTTTTTCCTTTTCGTTTTAACCCGCTACTGTAACCCTGCGCATATACTGTAATAGTTCTGGCAAATTCTCCAGGGGCCCAATAGAAACTTGAAGATGTAGAGATAATCTAAGAGGGGGAGAACGAATATGAGTTTAGTTTTCCTTCTGAGTCGTCCTCTGTCCAAGATGATTGCGGTACATAGTCTGCGTCTCTTTGGTTGGAAAAAACCTACACGCATCAGACGGAAAGTCCTACAAGCTTCCAAACAGAACAAATACATATAGTTCCACGGCTACCTCACCTGAATGAGGAAAACGGTTTTAGGATGTTATCTTTTGCATCAAATTATTATAACTTTTTGTCCTTAATTCCAAAGTCCAGAGTTTTAAATGAAGTTCAGGAACCTTACAAACCACCTAAATAATAGCATTATCACAAATCAAACGCCTGCTTACACAGCATACTATGTTTATTTTATACACAACTGTACAAAAAATGTCTATTCTAGATTTCACATATCAGTACAGTGATATTCCCTCCCTATGTAGCATTTACAGCAGACAATTGAAGCTGAGAACTGAAACACTTTCAAACAATGAGATACAAGACTGCTAAAGGACAATAAAATCAATGACCATTCCGTGTCTCCTAAATTTAGCTTCATAATCTGATCAAGTGTATTTTTATAGATAAAGACTAGAAGAAAATTAGTATCTTAGTCAGGCGAAAAAAAAAAGAAATCTAGCACTGCATTTCAGGAACTTTATAAAACAACCTTACACCTAAAGACTCAAACCACAGATCAGTAGATGGTATTTCCTCTACTATTTTTCTGAGAAAACCCTCAAAGTTATTGATTCATATTTGAGCTACTAAGCTGTACTTTTCAATGATTATAGCAGGGCAACAGTTTCTCTGAATTCTGTCCTGCTTAATTTGGGAGAAACTTAGGAAATGCTATCAACCACAGGAGTTGAAGTTTGCCTCCAGATAATTTCAGGTAGAGTAAAGAACTAGGGGTTTCCAGTCAACTACGTTAACTTTGAAACGTGATTATTTCCATAGAAAGAAAATGGTAACATTCAAGAGAAAAAGAAGGTTAAAAGCTTGGGCTAAAAGGGGGATAAAGCAAAACAAATCTGGATCTGGAAAATTAAGGGTCTAAGATTTGTTTATAGTAACTTTAAAGTCCTCCATCTGTGCCCAGTGTCCCTTGAATTGATCAAAAGTGCCTGGTACCAAACTCCTCTTTGGCTTTGATTTTAGCAAATTTGCACTGCAACAGTTTTAAGTGTTAATAAATAGAGGGTAAGCTCTCTGGAGTGTCCAATGAAGGCATCACTTTACGAGGCAACGTTCAAAGTAGACACTTCCTACATATCCTCCTCTCATGGATTTCCCCACATTCTGTTCAAACAACCGCCTGTTACTTCGAAGAACTTCAGCAGCATCTGTGGCAAAGGAAAGACACAGTGAAGGAATGAGGCTAGTACACAGCAAGCTTATTGACTTCTATCAATATTTTTTTTCAAGAGCTTCAACAAAACTAATTCCTCAAGACTGGTCTACATCCTTCAACATTACAACTTTGTTTCCTGGCCCAACACCTAGAGTTGGGGGAAGTGAAAACTTCACTGTCAACTTCTACTTATATGCACCACCCAATTATGATGGTGGTTTTGGAACTTCTAATTCTGCAAAGGGTAAATCTGAAGATGTCAAATCTCCTCTTGAAAATAAACAAAGGAAGTATTAACCTTTGTTAAGAGGATCCTCTGGATTTGGTTCCTGCAATCAAAGAGACAAGTCAAGTTATTTTATTGGCTCACACCTTAAAGGAGACATCTAAAAGGCCCATTTTTCGAAAGTACCACTAACTTAACAACCTGAAGCCATACTTTAAAAAAAAAATTAAAGAATAGAGAAGCAACTTATGGCACCCTAGTCAGTCCACTTTGTTTCTTTAGCTGATAGTTTTATAGTATAATTTTTAAAACTTTTGAAAATCCTGTCTTGATTGGAAAGAGGGGAGCTTTACAAGCCTGTTAATTTACCAGGACCTTCAAGCTAGGGGCTCCAAGATTGAGTCCTGATTGGTTCTTTTGAACAATACCAAAAATACAAAGTCACCCACTGACAGACTGATCAAATGACTCAAAAATTCACCTCATAGGGTTTATTACAAGCACTCACCAAAAACAGATATTGTAATCCAATTATTATTGCATTTATTGTAAGAACAGGTTTCCAGTCCTCTCTGCAAATACAAAAGATATTGGAAGCTTAAGGATTTTGCATCATGAAGTAATTTTAAAGGAAATGAAAGAACATATAATATCAGTAATCATCATTTATCTATACTTACCTCAAGATGTTCAAACAGACATTTCCTTCTAGATCAATGTTAGGATGATAAACCTGAAAAAAAGGGAGTCAAATTACTTTTAAAATCCAAATACCATGAACACCTGAAATATTTTGAGGAGAGGAGTCCAACTGTTTCAACCAACCAAACTGGAAATTAGTAATTAAGAGCAAATCTTGTCCACAAATAACAACTTCAATGCCATTGCTGCCAATACTGCCATTATTGGTTTTTCTTTTCTTTTCTTTTCCTTTAGAACTCCTTTACAAAGGCCATATTGTGGTATCTCATAAACTCTTTGATTCTACTTGAACACATTTTATCATGTATAATCATGGATAGAAAAGTTGCACAAAGCAACACTAATGCAAGAACTTAAACCTTTGAGGTTACTAGGTTTATGGTGACAACCAAGAGTAGTGAAGGGAAATGTCATAAATAATGAACTCAAAGTAGTCATCTGTTTCAAATAGAACTGGTCCTGCTGGATCATCAAGTTCCTGAGTTGTTTCTGCTGTTCTGTTTTGATTTTCAGGAATATAGACAAAATATCATGAAAAATCTTATCCACTTTTAAACTGAAATGTCTGGCCACATAGTTTAAAACTTAGGCATGCTACCCATGCAAGAGTTTTTTTTCTTTTTTTGTATTGGTGGTTTGAAAGGGAACACTAAGGAAATGATGTTTTCACTTTTGTAAAAGAAAAAGGGCATTCACTTTCAAATAAATAATAATGGAGAGCACAAAACCTTCAAGTTTATCTGAAGTAAACTCAGACATATTTTTTGGCTTATTGCCACTGGTGTCTGAAAAATTGCACAAATAAACTGCATTAGTGCCATGGTTCCTATAGTCTCCTTCACAGCCCATGCAAAGATATTTTGCAGGTGGTTGTTGCCCATCTGGACTTTGCTCCATGTTTGCCGAATATGTGATAAAAAGCAGGTTGTTTACAAGGAATTGACTAGTAAAGTCCAAGGTAGCTAAAAGCTAATTTGATTGTTAAAAAATGTCTACACATGTGAGAATTGCATGAAAAATTGACTAACAGTAGCATTTAGTTTCATGTGAATTTTTTAGTGCGGTTGGATTAAGACATTAAATCTATGTTGTTTATCAGAAAATGGTATTTCATCTGATAAAGTCTATTTCATAGTGACAAGTAGACACATAATTGTATTGGGAAAATACAGTTTAAACACAAGATGTAATTCATGGAGAACTTTTAAAATTATAGCAAAAAAATGGATATTTAACATGGCAGTCAAAATAGTTTTTCTGTGATCATGCCTGAAAGTAGCCATCTGATTGGTGCAAGCAATATACCACTTGATATGCTAACATAGAGTTGTTGTAACAGTTGCTTTTTTTTTAAATGAAAAAAGTAACTCAACAAATGGCAGGTGCTCTTAAACTAGAAACTCACTTTTGTTTCACACTTGACTTTTGGAGCATCATGAGGATATCCTGGACCAACCTTTTACAAATTAAACAGACTGGTATTGATTAAGGGATAATTAGATGTGTCGGAGCAAGTCATCAACATTCATGGAAAATGTTGAGACTTCCTAACCAATATGATGCATGGTCACTGTGGGATCCCAGAAAGGGTTCAGTGGCTTCAAAATCTAGGAAATTTATCTTTAGGATTTAAAGTCAAAAGATGTGTCAAATTACAACAAAATGAAACAGTAAAAAGAACTTCAAATGAGCTATTAGAAATTTCAAAAGACAGCAATGAGTCCCTAGGTGTTGGCTGAATGTGTTTTCAACTACCTAATGCATGTTGTCACCACTACAAGTTTTCAAGATAGTTTCCTCTGTCTTTCTAAGATCTTATAAAGGGAGTAACTCACCTTAAAACTAAAGATAAATCTTCCATTTCTGTAAAATCCCTGGAAGTTAAAAATTAAATTAAAAGCATCACTAAATTCAAAAAACTTATATTGGTTATTATCATTGAAACTTATGATGACTTAAGAAAAATGAGAAATCAGTTTGAATGCTGGGGCTTAAATTTTTTCAAGCAAATGAACAAAGTTATTGGTTTCTTAAGAAATTGTGGTGCATCATCCATGGGCAAGTCAGTCACAGAACAATGTCTGACTAAAAATTGCACGTGTCTGATGAAATGTTTTGTAAGGGAGTACAAACGTTTGAACAAATTTTAAAAAGAAACATTTACACACCACTTCAACAAACATTTTCTTCATGTATTCTGGTAATAAGCTTTTACTGCAACAACAAAGAAGTGTGACTTACAAAGCCTGTTTAAGGCAACTACTTAGATATTAGTAAAAGACTAGGATAGTCTCTAAATGATTATAGTACCTCATCTGGTGAAATATTGAGCTTGAAATTTAGAAGATCGTCTGGATCAGGAAATTCTATCTGACATGTTTTTGGTAGCTCAAGATCCCGTACATCTGAAATACAACACATTTTGCTTGCAACAACAATACAAACTTTAGGTGGCAAAAAAGTATTGTTTTGGTTATATGAAGAGATTAGTGGTATTGCCTTAGTAGTTCTTCTGGGAAATTTGAAAAACAAAACTTCTTGAATATATCATGTAAGTGATAAACCCTCCCTCAATGAGAGACAATAAAAAAAATTAAATTAAACAACTTCCAGACTAAGCACCCAGAGAGAAGAAAAACCCCAGTATTCAATTTCAGAATTTATGATCAGATTTATGATGACCTTTTAGAATTTCAAAAGGTGTCCCTGTGGTATGTGTAGCCTAAATACCCATAAAGAGAACACAGCACTGCAAGAGGAAAATGTCAAAGCCAAAAATACTGCACAGTAACCCTGACCAGGGCATTTCAAAATGGTACTTAGTTCTGCATTTCATGCATTATTCCTGAGACCTATGTGTTTCCATCATATTTAATAACAACTTCCTTCTTTCACTTCATCCAAAAATTATTGAAGGAGGCATTTCTGTGGCACTTTCAACCTGTTGCTCAAAAATTATCAAATTTCCTCAAACAAAAATCTAAATTTCTGTCCATCTGGGATACAAAGATCTTAAAGAGCAGACCTGCAACAGCCCTAACCCTTATCACCTTAATTAAAAGTGGACTTTGAGTCTCTACTTCACTCTAGACAGTGATAAAGTGATAGCGATTTGTCCACCAAGCTCGTGAGATACAAACAATGTTTTAAAAACCAACCCTGAACAAGGACAATGAGGTATTGTGGCGGTAATTAATCGTAACTCGAGACCGACGTATCAATCAAGCTTATCCGTGTCTCATGAAATTTAATGATTTCGGTGAATTCACGAGTATCTACCTCTTGGGCCTGTAAACAAAACAAATTCCACACTGGATGTCCTTCATGTTGACGGCGTTTTTGAGGACGAAATTAGACAATATACAGAATCCTATTTACGGTTTAAGAGGCCAATGTGGCAACACGGTGAAAACGTGAAAATGTACCAGAAATCAGGCTTTATTTTCGCACAAATAACAAAAAGATTACTACAGAAGAGACTCTAGGAGAAACTCAAAACTGTCAGGATTGACTTCAGGACGAAACAAGTAGTGAGCATGGCTAATACGGCAAGAATTACAATGGGCTATTTCTCGCTGTTTATTCCTTAAGTCTTCAAGGATATACTCATACAATAACAAAACAGATCACAAAACGTACCATTAAACGGATAAGATACATGATGCAATGGCAGCACAATGACTAAGCTTCTTCTACAAGAAAACCACACCGTAACACACCTTTCGTTATCCTTAGTTGCGCTGCAGAAGCCCTCTTCGTCCCTGTCTTTGCACCTTCTCCTTCCTTCTTTTGTTGCTTCAAAGAGAAAAGCTTGATCATGGCTCTAATATAATACAGACCGAAGAAATCACCAACTTCCCTTTATGTGCTCGAATGTAATCGAGGAAAGAGCCGCGAAGACTCAGCGAAAATTTTGCTTCGGCGCTGGCTCACATAATCTGATTGGTTCAGAATTCACGGAGAACTCTCGCCGAGTGTTCGGAAGTATGGAGCGAAAGGCCGAGCAATTATTGACTGAAATTGACTGAAATTACTTGTCTCCAGTCCTTCACTGTTGCGCGACGCGGTTACCAAAATATGGCGCGCTTTTTGATAACTTCGCGCGAACTTCGCGCGTAGTAATATCCACAGGGAAAGGGAGACATGGGAGACAAGTTTTCTGACACCTTTGGATCAACCTCTTTCGTCTTTGCTTCGGGCTGCACTCTTTCAGGTAAGTAGTCTCGATAAAAGGAAAGTAATCAAGTCAATTCTTTTATTTCTTACGAATTTAAGTAAGTTTTCAAAGGTTTTTCTGGTTAGCCAAACAAGTGGAAGTCATTTCAAAATTCGGTTCAGTTTGGAAGCCATTTCACAGTACGCATTAAAAACTTAAAGCTATGTTTTTTTAAATCGCTTTTTACGAAATTCATTCTATGTTATTTTGCACTAATCATTTCTTCTTATCTTTCGAAACGTCAACGTCTATTTTCAGGCTACCAGCATTTGGTGCAGAGAAATCTCTTTGCGAAAGATCATGTCTCGATCAGTTACAATGTATCATTACATGAGAAGTGTGAAAAAAAACAAATTCAGTAGGCATGGAGCACTGAAGTCGGCAAAAGCTGCATTAAATGACATAAACCAAAAGCAGTCCATGCATACAAGAAGTCCTTTTGGTCTGTTTGCTTTACTACCCCGAGAAATGCGCTTTAGAATATTTGGCTTCACTCCACTTTCCGATCTCGGGCAACTTTCCTTGACATCGAGACTTCTCACGGACGAGGTTGTGAACTACATCCACAGCAAAGACGCTTTACACGCCATTGTTCCAAATATCCAATTCAAGAATGAACAGGAATCTTCCGAGCTTTTCATAAACGCGAAAACGGAGTACTGCTGGAACCACTTTAAAGACCTTGGTGAGACTTACAACTGCATCATATTTCAGTATTGGAATAGCCTATAATTCCACTATCATCCTCTCTAAAATGTATTATACAAGCGTTTTTAAATTATGCGCTGCCATTCTTTAAACTAAAAGGGGAAGTACAATTTATTTAAACAAAACAAAGTGGTTTATCCAGACCCAAGTATAGCCTGATTCTTAGACAGTCCAAAGTCACTCGCTCAACGGAAGTAAGGCGGATGACTTCGGATCGATTGAATATCAGGGTACAATCCGCTCGTAATTAACGCATAACATTCACGCAAAGACTTTTTAAGAAGTTTTAGGAAATAAAATTACAAAAATTTACTAAAGTTTGCTACCGTACCCACCTTCAACCATTCAATGTTGTACAATCAGAAAAAAAGTGCAATATTGTACGGGGAAGAGGGGGGGAAAGTGAGAGTGTTAGGAGTAAAATTGGGAGGCTATTTCAGATTTTCGCAATCTCAGTGGTAATTTGCCAAAAAATTAATCACTGTAACTCAGCCGTAAAATTATATTTTTTACAGGGATATTACTTAAAAGGGCAACCTGCCTCTTTTCCACTAAAGAGAGGTTAAAGGAAGTCGGAGTAGTTTTGGATAAGGTATGAAATCAAGTTATACCGCGTTCCTATAACTTACCCGTCATAAATGATGATAGGATCCAGTTAAGATCAATAATTCTTGCTTTCCCTTTGCTCATGTCGCTGTTTCATCGCAACCGACTTTAGGTCCCATCATCCAAGGACTAGCATTTAATTCTAAACCAGTTCTAATGGGCTGTGTATTTAAGCATTATTTTCTAGACATGCCTAGTTAAACAAGTGTTAAAATGTGATAATGACAGAAATCCTTACAAAAACTTGAGCTAGGCAAATAATCACATGGTATTCTGATATCTGGTGGTTCACTGACCGAGGGAAAGTAAGCAGGATACATGAGCTTGATATGAGATTTCCCGGAGATTTTCCTCTCTAATGAGATTTCCCTCTCTAAGTCATCATGTGTTTAACAACTCAGTTCTCTACGACAAATTTTGCGATTCCGATATCATGAAATCATGTAAGGACATTTACAATAACACCCAAACTTATTTGACCGTCTGCAGCTCAAAGACACACACTCAAAGATCTGCACCACCCTTGGAAGTGATACCGCCTACAGCTGTTACGGAAAGTTTCTTCACTCCTTTGTTGCAGGATGGGAGGATGATGAGAAGTTTAAAGCCTATCTTGCTATCAAAGGTATAAACCGGCTTAAAAAAGAAAGACACAGACAGACGAACCGACTTAAAATTCCGTTGAACTGTTCCGGTAAACAGGAGACTAACTGACTACTGTTTAGCTTTGGTGGATTAGATGGGGTTGGCAAAAACCGGACATGGTATCTGGAAACGTTGGGTTCCTAGTTATCAAGGATAAAAAATGAATGACTTTGAAGTGAAGATATTCACTTCGTTTTATGCTCAAGCGAGCCAACGCTTAGATTACTTGCTTTAGAAAATCCTCCCTCTAGGTCACTCCTCCCGGCTCTGTTTGAATTTTGTTAACATAGAACCCAGGGCTCGTGCCTGTACTGCTGGATGTAGAGTCCAAGGCAGTGTAGCACCTGGGCGTTCCTCTTCTCACGCACACACCTGCATTTTATTTGACTTCATAATCTTTTAAAGGTGCCTCATGTTTGGATGACAGAATTAGGCAGGTGCTTCGCTCCCCGCCAGGATCACAACCATGGTACGAGAGATACATAAGAGTATTCTGTCGAGAGATATTCTTGGACAAGGCTAGCGATCCCACTGAGAGAGGATTCTGGCTTTGCAAAATACTAAAACCATGGCCCCTTGTTTTCCAAGCCCGACTAATTTACATTCTATACGGACCCGTCAATGATGAAAACGGTAAGTATTTATCAAACTGTCTTAATATTCACTGATGACGATCCAAAAATCTCTGACTAAAAATTGGCTCCTTAGGACCTACCTATTGTTCCGTCGCTCATGATTTTACCAAACGCATGAAATTTTCCTACGACAACCATACTTTGTCTTACCTGGTTTTAACATGTGGACTTATAATTTGCAGGAACTGTCGCCTGGAATGTGTTACAAAGTTGTCCAACTTATTTTGGCGTTGAAGACGCCGAACTAATGGACCTTGCAGACGCCCTCAAGATCTTACATGTGTATTGTGACAGCAAGGACTGGAACGAAGATGATTTTATCAGCGTGTTCGAGGAATTAACCGGTATTTGCTTTTAACAGTACAGTACATGTCTGTAAGTGAATGGAATTTGAAACATATGCTATAGGCGCGGCTTGATTTAGTGTAACCTTTGAGGTACACCTCACACCAATTGATCAACATGTACTTTCCGTTTTTTTTCTCTTTGGGATAACCGTCAATCGAATTTGATATCTCACCGCGTCAAAGCCTTTGGACTGAGCAGTAGTATAAAAATGAATTCAATCGCATAGCGTTGCGTTGAAGCTGCCTTTCTTTAAACAAATTAATGCCCCTTTCTGTTTTCTTTAACTTCAGGTACGCCGTCTGACTGGTGCTTGGAAAATATCGCCAAGCTGCTAAAACTGTGTGGAGAATCAGTTTGCTTTGAAGTGCTAGGAAATAAAGCTATGAATGGGAGAGTCCATGAATTATCATACTTAGGTTACTACCTTGGTCAGGTAATGTTTCCATGATATTTAGTCAAAGAAGTGATTCTGTAACACGTTTAAATAGGTTTGTTGTATGGATGTTGTTTGCAAACTTACAGTATTCTGTATTTCTTGTATTCTAAATATCACAGGCTTTAGGACAAGATGACATGATGTATGGCAAAGGGAATGGTATTCAGTGCTTTTCAAACACCATGAGACAAGTTCTGGCTGTCATGCCAAGCAGCAAAGATCAAGCTGCCTTGACATCATCCTTGTTCAATGTATGGGAAGAGAACATACTAAGCCTTGGAGAGGGACTCCAAGAAGACCTAGGTACTTAATGCAACAACTATTACATTCAAATGTTCATTTTCAATATAATCTTAAAACAACTTCCCTCAAACAAACAAACAAACAAACAAAAACAAGTTCATTTATTGGAAATAAATTGTTACCTCAAAAAAAAAAAACAACAACAAAACCAAGTACATTCATTGAAAAATGTTAAGTAAAAAAGTTGATTTTGATCATTTACTCCAGTTTCACTCTTAAATAATTGAGATAATGTAGATTACAGGGAAACAAAGAGGAACAGGAAAAAACTTAGAGGGTGGACATAGGAAAAAAAAAGTTAAGTTGTGAATTTTTTTTTTCTGTAGGACTCCCCATATTGATCTGTTTGCTCACTTTATTCCACCTCTTTTTGATTGCCCCTCCCTCTGGGAGCCTGAGGCAGTGCAAGGAAAATAATCATGCCTGATAACTTAATGAGTCTTAGGGAATATAAGGGGTCTTGAAAACCAAAAGTTTAGAAGAAAAGTAATCATGGAAATTAATATAGGAAATTGATATAGGAAATTCTGAAGCTAAGGAAAAGATATTTTAAGTCTGCACAAAGTAAAGAAACCCAATTAAACAACAATTACAGAGTACAATAAGAAAATTAATCATACTTAGCAATAATTGACTCTGTTTTTTATTTCTAGATGTTACTACCCCAGAAGAGCAAGAACAGGTTTTTGCTGCAAGTATACACAACCTAACTAAAATAGCAGCAATCTTTCTTAAAGAATGTACAGTAAAATGAGACCTCACAGAAGAACAGTTCTAAAGATCCTTTGAATATCATATTGAGAAAAAAATCAATTTATAAAAGATTTTGACATATTGCATTGCATCTCTAAAAATATTAAAATTTACATTTTTTGTGAAAATTTATTGATGGATACCTTAAAAAATGTTTAATATATTGTTGATAAATACTTTGTTTATGCTTTTTTTCCTTTGTTATCAATGTATCCTGGTAATATTACTCAAATCTCAAGACAATAAATGTAATAATTAAAAATCAGTAGTGATTTTAATCACAACAAGGTAATAACGACCCCTGTATTGGTTATAAAATATTATTGAAAGTAAATGTGTCACCTGCCAAAGAATTTTTTTACTTACTTTTTATGTACTTGTAGGGATTTGCCTTTTGGAGTCCATCTCTTTACTTTAGCTTTTCGTCACAAAAGTTTCATAGACCCTCCCTTAAGAGTAACTTTTCACAAGGTTTGTTACTCTTCAACACTAATCTAAACATGTGCCCAGTGTTTTTATTCATTTTGTTGCAACATTTTACTCATTTTAGGTGTCACTTTACAATTCATTTGTGAAGAATTGTAACTAACTTTTCACAATAAAATTGCATTTACAAAATAATCCTCTTGCCAATTTTTTCCATGTTGAATACATTTTTGCAATGATAAATAACTTATGATTACAAAAAAATACTTGTGTGGAACAGAACCACTATTATGCATAAAAAAGGAACTGACCGGATTTCCTCACCATGCTAAATTATTTCCCTATGAATAGTTGGTTCAAATCTTCTAAAACAGGTTTAATCAAGTTTCCAGATTTGTTTCAATAGCTTATGAAAAAAAATAATTTATAACACAATAGTTTCTTGCAATTCTCCTGTTTCATGAATGACTGGATCAAATTAATTCCTTACATGAATTTCCTATTACTTTACTTTTGGTATACTAAGTCATTGGTATATTCATTGTCACCTTTCAATCAATTATAACACCTGACATCCAACAACTCACAATCTTAATTTTAATTAAATTTATTCAGTTAATCCCATTATGTACATTCAGTGTCAGTTACCTTGACTAAACGCTATGCAGACCTAAATGATAAGACGAGACAGGGAAATAGTTGCAATGCAGTATTATCAATAATTTTTGTCACATGTACAGCTTCAAGAAACTAGGGATACCATTGTTGATGAATCTATGTGAGCCATTACCCCCCCCCCCCCCCACCTCTATTCCCCTCCGAAAAAAAAACTGGCATGCATCACAAGGTAATGACGTGAAGTATCAGCACCTCTACCTGCAAAAGAGAGACATAAGTACAACTTGAAAATGAGGAGAAAAATGGATGCTTACTACGGGTCAAAACCGTAATCAGAACTGCCAGGCAAATCCAAATTTTCAAATGAATTATTGCTCAACTAAGGAGATCTGAAACTCGTTTGATGTGATATTATTTGATCTCTCCAAATTTGGGAGACGGAGGAGACGCGACGAGACGCGACGAGACGCGACGTGATGCAATGTAATTTGCATAATGCGTAAGAGCAAGAATTTTGACAGATCGCGATTGTTCTATTACTTTGTTCTGTTCGACATTTTGTTTTGTTTAAAAAGTTAATTGAAACTACAGGCGTTAATCAACAAAATGTAAGGTAGAAATTAACAAGCGCTAATTTTGATTTGTAGCCTTTAAGACGCAATAAATTACTTACGTAAGTGTTTCCGGTGTCAGAGAAATGATTCAGTTGTTTCACCAGGATATCATGCGGGTCAAATAACTAGTAACCTTTCCTCGACGTGAAAACAATTTCATACCCAAAATTCATGACTCTTCGAAAAACGAATGTTGAAAACCAGTATGTGCCACCAATAAACTATAAAATTTGTTATCTCGCGATGACAACTGTTCTTGACAGCCTTCAATTGATAAACAAGTTACGCGGGTATTCCATGACAAGAGACTGTTTGTGTTAGTGACGTCACTGAGTCAAAATATACTCAGTCGAAACTATCGATCTTCGGTAACTCGACGACCTTATTTGTTGCTGCTGGTTCAATTTCTCGCCGACTATTGAGTAACATGGGTGGTAAACCTGATAAAGACAGAAAAGACAAGATAATCGAGGATGATTTTGTGGATGTAGAAAAGTTTTCAGGACGCCACGATGAATTCGGCGAACGGAAAGGTGAAGGAGCGTATTTCTTCGATAATGGGGATATTTACGATGGAGATTGGAAGAAGGGCAAGAAGCATGGCTATGGAATGTATACATATGCAAATGGTAAAAGGTATGATAAATTTTCTGGGCGACGGAAACATCGCAAGAAAAGTCTTTTGCGTTAAATTTTTGCCCGGCTTTATCTTTACTTCCGGTAGTACTGTTTCGAACGCTTCATTGTCCTTAAAGAACAATACACTGCTCTTTGAAGAATTGCGTTGAGGTGTAATATGCTGTTGTTTAATCTATGGCCTCTCGAAGAGATCTAACGTCGAAACTTGTAAAAACAATACATTGCAGTATTTTCCTTCCTGGTAATATCATCTGCCGAAGATACGCTATACCATCGAGAAATTCGCAAAATGTGCCCGACTAGTCAGATATGATGATGAAGGGCTTTCGCCGGAAACTCGGAAACTTAATAATACGAAAACTCCAATTCTCAAAGTTATAAAGATCATGGTCCTTCTCAAACGAATGTCACTGAATGTAAATTTAAAATTTATAGTGTGC
This sequence comes from Pocillopora damicornis, assembly GCF_964200805.1. Lineage (NCBI taxonomy): Eukaryota > Metazoa > Cnidaria > Anthozoa > Scleractinia > Pocilloporidae > Pocillopora > Pocillopora damicornis. The sequence continues at coordinate 13,657,560 of NC_142679.1, read as the reverse complement.
TTGTTGCTGTTTGAGATCTCTAAGCTGGTTTGAAATCAAGCGAAATGACTGTAAATTACAGGATTACCCACGGTCTCATTGCAATTGACATTGCTAATCAGGCAGATAAATATTTTAATTTTGTTGAAAAGAATAATTCTGAAATTCGTTGATAATAGATTTCACGAAAGTTAAAGTCGTAGAACAAAACACTCCAAACGAATTTTCTCGTTCTCAAGACTGTGTTAGAAGAGCAGTCACTACTGAGATTAGGAATTTATTTCGTACCTTTACTCAACTGGAGAGTGAATGGGAAGTACAAAAATGTTCTTCTCTCCAAGAAATCTTGCGAGTGATTATTGAGACGGTTAATTAAATTAGTCACACTAATCAGTCTTATGCCTTTCAATAAGGAAACTCAATATTTCTTAATCCATTTTGATTATCTTAGTTGGCGCTAGACGGCCTGTCACACAATCTTCGTCGAGGGGTGCACGGCAGCGTCACGTAAAAATTACTTCCAAGGTTCTTTTTACTTGTTGGTTGCTTTTCAGTTAATACCGTCTTAGTAATGCACATTCCTTCTGTGTGTAGCTGAATCCAATATTTTGTTTTCTTTAAGCATTAAAGGATGGTTTTACAAGGATCAATTCATAGGATCAGAGCCAAACGAAAAGTTAAAGAAAAAATTGAAAAAAAAGAATAAAAAATGTGAAAAGGATGCCGCAACACTTCCTCCACCAGCAAGTCTTGCTTTGTAAGTTTATCTCAAGTTTCATTTAATTTTTATTTTGATAACATGGTTATCTATAATTCATAACATGCAGGAGCCTGATGGACTCCTGGAACATTATCATAAATAATATCAGTCACTTCCGCCATTTGAAAAGGGATTTTAAAGACTGCTCGAAATAATTTGACTGTCGTTTTCAACAAAAGGAAACACTTGGAAACTGCATCAGAACTATATAACAATCTGCAACGACAACTTTTGCGCAAAGTTGCTGCAACTTTTCGTGGAACGTCACAGATGGGTGAATTCCAGAAACTCGCAAAATGTTGCCAAGCGTAACAACATCTTTGCGATTTCTATGGCATATTAAGGTCCGTGTTAACGGTTTCAACATTTGCTTCAACATGTATTCAACACTTTGTTGAACCAAATGTTCTGTGCGTTTGAACAGGCCGTCCAACATTGTTGAAAACGTAAAAAATGTTGAAAGCTTGTTGAAAGCGTATTGAATCACGTTTAAATCGGTTTAAACTTTCATTCAACATCGATTCAACTTTTCCTTTGTTCTCGAAAATGTTGAATGGCCGTTTAAACGTTTTCAACATTTGCCCAACATTCGTTCAACTTTTAGTTGAACGAATGATGGTCAAATGTTGAAACCGTATAAACGGGCCTTTACAGTAGTTGCCGTTTTAGTATAAATTGAACAAAAATGGTGCAACACCAGTAATGTTGAGTCTCCCTCTCTTCAAAGAAATGCACCTTTATCTTAAGAGGGCGTTTGGTGGAATCATGGGTACCCTTGTATTCGATTTACAGTCACTTATTTTTTGCGTTTTTCGTGTGTATTGACAAAGGCGAACGCGAGGAAAGCGCGAGGAGAGCGTGAGGGACGAGTGGGAGGACATCGCAAAGGGCGAGCGTGAGGAGAGCGTGAATTAGGGAGCGCGAGGAGGGCGAGTTACGCGCTTCCCTCGAATTTGCCGCTTATATGATAACACGCAAGTATATGACAATGACGCCTGTTTCAAAGGCTAGGTTTGCATACTCCGTTCAGCAATTAATCCGGAAGACTTTGAAAAACGAGGCTTGCACTGGATAATATGATTTGTCCAGTCATCTTTTGAGAAACCCGCCTAATTATTGAAGTTTGCTTCCCCATAGTTTCCAGCCTGATGAGAGAGACTCCAAGCCCTTCCCTGCAATTCTTAAATCCAACAGCCTCGAAGACGTTTCAACAGCCGGCCGGCACGAGCCTGATGGATTCCGACGGACAAAAAGTGAACGCCGAGCAAAGAGCGCCTTTAAGAGAAATTACAGACTTCCAAGCAAAGAAGATGAAAAGATGGAGAGGAAGATGAGCGTGAGGCTAAGGCAGTCAATCCGCGCCAAATATGGTTTGCCAGTACCTTCAAGAAAAAATCCCTTGCTTAGTGGTTCTGACTAGGATTGAATTGATATTAATTCCCAAATGCATTTATTTATGAACCATTTAGATATATATAAAACGAACTGAAATTAGAGCGCGGTGATTGGTCGTTGCCTCTGATCTTTCGGTGTGCGGGCGCATAGCTAATGTCTCGGAGAATTTTTAGAATCAAACCAGTTTTGCTGGGGCTTTATATGAGCAAATAAAAAAATCAAACAAATCAAACAAGCCCACAAAAATACAGAAAAAGGGAAAGAGTCTGAAAAACCACGATTAATATTATCTCCACTTGGAGCCTTCAAAAATCCCAGAATCTGGAACAAATCTACAAATTGTCGAGCCACAGGGCGAGTAATTAACGTCACTTATTTTACTTTCTGGTCAGGTTCTAGAACAAATCGATCACATGCTTTGTGTCTTTGGTTGTAAGAATTTTGATTTCAGATAAAAAACCTTTACCTCCGTTGGGTGGGTAAGATACGAATCCGTTTTGATCTATGAGAAGAACTCGGTTCCAAATCTTTTCGCTACCTATAACACAAATTTCTTCTGCCAGGATAACTCACTCCTGGGACAATAGACTAAGGTTTACCTTTTTATATAAACAACGCGTTTTAATAAAAAATGAGTTTTATGACTTTTACTTTAAACGAAACATTTTGTCAACATGACATGAAAATTGTGAGATTAAAAAAAAATACAAAGAAGGGCCACAAAATGCAAAGGAGGCACCCTGCAGTATTGGACGAAAAGAATATGTATGTATAGTTGATATATAGTCTGGGTAGCATTAAATAACAAACGGAACGTTAATTGAATTCTGGATTTATTTGTTATTCACATCCCAACCATCCCCACTGCCTAGTGATACAATTATTTAAACGGTATTTAAAAAATTTACGTGTGTGGTTTTCTCGTGAAATGTCATATAACTACACTACAAGCACTTCCCTTCTTTTCGGCGAGGTCCGTCGCGCGAGTCAAGAAAATAAGCGAGGAAAAAAAATAAAAGTGGCGTTAGTGCACTGCGCGGATTTCTTGGAGTGCGCTTTGCTGACATTAATCATTTTCTCTTTTTCACTCGCACGATAGTCTTCGCCGAAAAGGGGCGACTGCTCGCAGTCTACCGTAAAGGTAGAACTTGACAAGACAACTACAACAACTAACGCGTGAAATCAACGGGTCGATATGCGAGTTAAAACTTGGGAACACCTGGGCGCATCTGTGTTCTTTGCAGATGACAGCACGAAACCGTTTCCCATACAGTAAAGACCTCAGTAACTCGGGCTGACTAATGCATCTAGTAATTCCAGTGAGCAGGACGATGAATTCCGAATCGATTTATCACAACTTAGGAGAGTTTCACTCAAAGGGAGTATGTTTGTAACCGGTTGATTATCGTTTAACATACAAATGGAAAACATGAATAAATATTATATATTTGACTTCCTGAAAAATAATTGTTCCCCTCCCCACCCCTGTAATAAAATACTCTTTAAAGAAAATTACGCACTAGTTATCGCGTACCCAAATCCTACCGCTTAGCCGTGGAAGGTCTGGGTGCGAGACTAAATTACTAGGATCATTTTTGAAATTTTAATTCCTCCCCAAGCAGGGCGGTTACCGATGAGGTTGGCCGCCACTTTATGTTCCGGGCCACCACGAAGCTGACTGGACTTTTCTCACTTGACTCAGCTGCCGTAAGGTAAAACAAACAAACAAACAAACAAACAAACAAACAAAAATCACACATTAACGAAACAGTCATGATATTCTGAGTCACTTTTGGCGCTATGCTATGCAAAACTACCCTCAACTTAAATGAGACGACAAAATATCAATTCTGTTTAAAAAAAAAAAAAAAAAATCGCACAAACATAAAAGGTAAAGAGAAGAGGGACACGGGCAGCAAATGACGATCTTGTATTCAATGCACAAGAGGCCCTCCTAATTTTACCAACGCTTTGAGAGCAAGGTACCCCACAAAGGACCTGAGTCAGTGGTGAGTATGGCTACCGTGCAGATAGACGACAAGTAAGCCCTCTCTCCTAGCTTCGTTCGCCGCGCGAGGCGAGCGCGAAAGTACGGAACGAACCATAAGCGGGAGGAGTAGCTTCCCTCTGGTTAGCTGAATGCGCAACCCCCCCCCCCTCCCAAAAAATAAATAGAACAAAAAAGAAAACCCAAAAAATGACTTGTTCTGCGCGTTAAACGGAACAAATTGCTACGTGCTTTCTTGTTTAAATAAAAAAAAGGAAAAAAAATCAAAACGAGACGATGCTCTACACATTCCTATTGTTGTTATATTTTTCCAAGGGAAAGATGTGGAAATACCTCTTTGGGACTGAATTCCAAAACGGTTGCTATGGCAGTGATCATCTGCTGTTTGACAGAGTAACTGGTGCTCATCATAAACCTAAGCACGATATTCTTAAGGTATTCCAAGTTGGCACTCTCGCGAGATCTGAAAAATAAAGCAAACGAGCATTTATTTAGTAGCAGTTCGTAATTCAACTTGTTAAACGGATATCGCACCCTTGACGTAAAGCTTCCTGGAAATAATGCTGCATCTACCCAGAACGTTAGTTGCATGTTTTGGTGAAAAGTGAATGAACGCCCCGCAGGTTGACAAAGTGAGTAAAAATCCCTTCCTAGGATGTTTGCAAGTTCATTGCAGATCACCCACCCATCCCCTCTCGGTAGAACGACACTGTGAGAATAAAGCAATTAATAGATGCACATCCCTCTGTTATCCAAGTTACGATTATTTTATCGTAAAAAGGTTTATTACTTCCTTCCCAGTTTTTGTGCCTCCTTTTACTATTACCTTTAGGAAATGCTGGGAATGTTTGCACACTACATCAATCGAGGTTTCACATTAACGATCCACTAAGAAAGGATAAAACTTACCTATCTCTTTCCAGTTTTCTGATTTCTTCCTTGAGAACGTTGGTTTGATCAATCAGCTTTTCACCTCTTTCAAAAAAACAATCAATGTTGCTTAGAAACGCTTACATAAATAGGATGTTTCGGGATATGCTGTCATGTAGTTAGTTTGCTTGCATTCGCTCTACAGTTTGTTCAGAAATACACAAGTCAATAGGAAAATGCATGACATGAAGTCATTCTTAAGAAAAATATCGTGCTCTTCAAGAGATTTAACACACGTACCACCATTGAAAAAAATAAGTTCACATAATATTATCAATGGGGCTACCTGGCGAGAAAGAGGAATAAAATAATCCTATGGCAAAGGGTTCAGTGCAGTAAAAGCCCAACTGACTTAGCAGCTTACTGCAAATGTATGACTAATCTCGACTTACGACCTAAAAATTTACACCAACCTTAGTTCAGCATCCCTCAGGGACGTCTCCAACTCGTTCTTCTGACGTCGTATCGCAACGCTTTCTGCATCCCTTCTGGCTTGTTGTTGAGCGTAATGTACTAATGTGCTTTCACTGTTGCTAACCTAAAAATCACGTTCTATTCAGTTTATTGGGAAACGTAACAGAAAGGAAAATAAAGAAATATCGTGTGTTATCACAGAACTCGAATGGTCATTACTTTTGAAATGTTCTAGATTTTTTAAAATAATTCCTTGCTCATCTAAAATAATTTTGGGGATGAGTTAAACACACGTACCCCAGAAGGCTTGGATAAAAGTTGATGAACAGCTACATCCGCATCGGAAGACTGGGGAGAGTCCAAATTGGCCTGGGACCCACTGCTCACCTCCACAAACTTTCTCGGGTAAGAAAACACTTGCCTTGTTTTACCCACATTCTCTACTGAAGGACTACTTGAAGGACTACGGCTTCTCAGCGTCTCAATCTCTGAATCTTTTTCTGCCACTAGCGCAAGAGTTCTTTCCCTTTGATTTAAAACCTGTCTTTCCAGTTCCTCAAGTCTTTGTTTGTAAACAGTACTTGTTTCTTCTTGTTCACGTTTGTGTTTCTCTTCCAGCAATTTGACTTGATCTCGTAGGTTGGAGATCACTTTTTTATGATCCCGTTCCTTTTCAATGCCCAAATCTTTTAACTCTTCAGCTTGCTGTTCCAAATCCCTGTTACGTTTCTTTAATGCTTCCAAATTTTCCAACTGTTCACTTAGTTCTTTAAAAGATTTGTTCTTGTGTAGGGCTTGTGTTTTTACTTTATACCGTTCAAACTCTTCTTTCAGTTGGCGCAGCTCTTGTTCACAAACCTTGTGAGACGGGTCGTTGGCAAAGAAGGACTCTAACTCTGACTTGCTTAGCTCCTCTAATTTTGAGAAGAGAAGAGAAAAAAACAAAATATCAAAATGATGTTTACCCACTCCTTACCAATCCGTCGAACTGAAAGGATCTGAGAGTTCCATGACAACATTGCTTACCCAGAAACCCTTTAAACCCTAACAACAGTATTCATATTTTCCAAACTCTTCTCCCTAAATTTTCTGTGGCAATGGCGAGGAGAATTCGTTCAATCAAGATTTTCTTTAGTTGGCGACCATTTCCACTATTCTCATGACCTTAATGAATGATTCAGCAGTATTTCAGTGAGGAGAAATTAGATGTTCGTCACTCTTAGGGTTTAAAAGGTTAAACATTAGGCATCTCCTTTGGGAAAGCCTCACACACTGGGCAACAGAATATTCAAAAACGTTTTCAGAAATCATAAAATGTAAGACAAAGCAAGAGAAAAAAAATTCAAAAGCAAATTCAAAAGTGGGTCAAAATCATACCTTCATTTTTCCCCTGTTTAACATGGAACCCAGTTATCAACTGAGTACCTTAGTCAGGGTCAAACACTGTAGAGGGTGGCAAAGAGAAGGGGCCCTGATCCCGTTTCACGCACGAATTTTAGAAAAATTCACGCTTCACGTGTAGTATTTCAGTATTTCACGCGTCACGAATTTAAAAGAGAAAACCTCAGATCTCACCTCAGCTAGCCTTACTGCAAAATTCACGTTTCAAGTAACAAATTTGTGCTTAATTTTGTGCTCTCATCTAGAAATACTACTTACCTAAATTCACTGGTGTATCAGAAGAATTAAGAGCAATCTTGAGTAATCCTTTCAACTTAAAAACTTGCTTTTTCAATTCCTCTGGTGTTTCGTTTTCTCTCAGTTCTTTTTCATTGTCTGGCATCTGATTCTCATCTATACTTAGCTGTCTTGATAACGTGGCATTTTCTGAATCTAGTTTCTGCAAACGATCTTTCAGTTTCTGTATAGCTTGCTGGTCTTGTAGTCTGAGCTTTTCATAATTGCCAACAACTTCTGACAACTCAGAGAGTTTCACCTCTATTCAGCAACAAGAAATAGTGAATTAAAGCAATAAGGATTCTGAGAATGTACAAATACTAATGGTAAATGTAACAGTTATGTGAAGATTATTATAATAATTATCATCATTACTATTTATAGTATTGATATTATCATTGATTAGATCTATTGACAAAGGATGTACCTATATTTCTCATTTTCCTTCACAAGAAAAGGCTTCAATATAAAATAACCCCTTTTTCCTCAAAAATATTACATGATTGTACATGTACTAAAATGGATTGTGATTTATTTTTCTCTGCTTCGGAGTTGGAATGTGATAGTGTTCAAAGTTGGCAAAAAACATTTCTCTCTTCATAGGACATTTGCTCAACCAAGTCTTCATTTTAAACAGAATTGTTCAGGTGTGGTCTATGCCCCCATCCCCTTCCACCTCTCCCTTGCCTCGTGAAGTCTTTATGACCATAAACAGGAAAAAGTGAGGGGAATGCAGTCTGCTTAGGAGTTAGAGGTAGTAAAGTACCCCATAAAAGTCATTTAATTCATTACATACCCAAATCTGCTACTCTACACTCTTCTAAACTTGTAATAATCCTCAACCTTTCTTCAGCATCATTGGCTCTCTTCTGCTCCCTTATGACAGCCTCAGCATTTTCCTTCTTCATCTTGGACATTTCCTCTTGCAACTGAATCAGTAGGGGCGAAGGTCTTGTGGAAGCTTGCTCTGCTTCCTTCAACCTCTTCTGAACTCCTTGTAACTCAAGCTGCAGCAAGGCAATCTGACGTTCATATTCCTCTGTTTTGCTACCAGGTAACTTTTTCAATAGTACAATCTGTTCTTTGGCATCTTCTAACTGTTGTTCAAGATCTTCCTTTATGGAGCGTTCTGTGGACAACAGCATTTGAAGTTCACGCAGCATGAGGACATGGTTGTTTTGTTCTTCTTCACGAGCTTGCTGTTCATGTCTCATGCGCAGCTTGAGCTGTGGGCAGATGAATGAAATTGATCATTGATTGATTTTTTTTCTTGACTACCTTATATACTGCATCACTAAAAAATTTACATATGTCACTACATACATGCTTAGTTACATGTACAAAGCTACATGCCTTTCCTGTCAAGTTATGTCATTATAAATTGATGTCACAAACTGCATCCGAAGAATGCCTTTTTGTGCAGCCCCTAATTGTTTGAACAGACAATCAAGTGATGGAAAAAAAGAGGAGTCTGTGAGACTTCACTGTGCTACAGTGCCCAGGTTACTAAAAACATTAAGGTTTTGGCATCAACTGTTGTATATTACACACATTCAAAGAAAATCTTGGAAAAGGTAGGCTTCTCTTTTAGAAATCAAAACGTATCATAATTTTGACTATTATTTTTGGTGGTAGGGATAAAAATATTCAGTTTTTTTAATAGCATACTTCTTCCTTAAACAGAGAAGCATTTTCTCATACAGACCTCCTGAAGTTGTTCTTCAAGTGTTTCCACATTCTTATTGAGCTTTTCTGTTTCTTCTGCATACTCCGTAACTTTGGCCTCATGTTCTTGCTGCAATTGTTAGATTTCAAATAAAGACAAGATGATACTTTAATCATGGAGGACACATTGGAATTGAAATAGTTTTAAAGAAACCATTTAGTAACTTAAAGCTGGTAGATAGATAAATACAAATGAAGTACATATTTGACATGGCAAGAAAATGTTACAGCTGGATGATTTTAGAGATATGAAATTCATATATTTGCAATGCGGTGAAGAAACGAAATCAAGAGATCCTCACAGCTAAGAACATTACTGAAACGAGTAGTTGAAAATAAGACCTGAAAAAATCCAGGCCCGTACAGGATTTGAACCCATGACCTCTGCAATAACAGTGCAGAGGTCATGGGTTCAAATCTCATACAGACCTGAATTTTTTTCAGGTCCTATTTTTAACTACTTGTTTCAGTAGTGTTCTTAGCTGCAAGGATCTGTTAATTATGTCACAGCTTTATAAAACAGGTGAACAATTAAACATTAAATTCTGTACAATTAAAGCTATAAGAGATATACATAAAATATTCTTATTTCAGATGGAGCAATAGTTAAATTTTGGCATTAAAAAATAAAATGATCTTTTTGTCTTGATACTTGCCCTTTTGTCTTACTACAGACAATTCATGAGTACTTGTTGACTGACTTAGTGTAATTTACATACATGTTACACTCTTGTGTTTATTCTTTATTACATGAAGGTGAGTGCAGTAATGTGCAGTGTGGGTGTTTAGCAAATGCATGTCAAAGGAATGTAATGCAGCAGTTCACAAGAACGGTAATGTAGCTAATCTTCTTCCTAACAAGACTGTGAAACACACCAAAAGTGATAGTTGTTCAGATTATCTGAGAAGCCCCCTTAGATATGTCCCTGCACTTAAGGATGTACACACCATCATTTTCTTTTTATCTGCCTGGTAGCTGGCTTCCATCTTTGATTTCTGCTCCATAACAGTGGCAAGTGATGTTGTAAGAGTTACTATCTTCTCTCGCAGGGTTTCCAACTCACCATGTTCAGATGAGTTGTCTTCCTGGTATAGAAGACAAGACAAACTTATTACAAAATTAGAATTATAGCTCTTCTGTTTGAACACAAATTCAGACAGATAAAGATGCATTACTGGACTGAAACATAACTAATTTTTTCTTGACCAGAGTGCACAGACTACTCAGTACTCCTGGTGAAATTCTATCATGCAGTAGCTGTTGTTTGAGTGCAAAGCCAAAAGGAATAATTATCTCTTGATACCAGGTTAGGAAATTTATCAATTTGCAGTTAATTCATAAATTTTGGCACTAGTTCAGTTCTAATTGAAGAAAAAAAAGAGTCTGTGCTCAGGCCAAGGGGCCCATCCAGCAAGAGCTTATCCCAGTTTCTGCAGTATGAACCTTTTTCACCCTAACATCAGTATTCATATTCTCCACACTGATCTCTATACATTTCCTATGCGACTGACAAGGAGAATTTGTTCAACAATCAGGGGCTTCTAAAATTGGTCATTATTTCCTCTATTCTCATGACCTTTGCATTTGATTCAAGGTGATACTGTAAGGAGAAATTAGATGTTAGTCACTCTTAAGGGTTACACTACTAGGATTATTGCTAACTCCAGGACAGTTGGCTTGTACTTATTTGTACTCCTGGCCTCAGTTATTCAAAGGGTGGATGACACTATCCACTGGATAAATTGCTACCCTGTGGATAGTGTAGTATGTATTGTTAACCCTTTAACTCCCAGATCACATTTGTAATTCTCCCTACTGTCTACTATACAATTCTTATAATGTTATTTCAGAAAATTTAGTATTGGATCAACTAATTATCTGCAAATTTATATTTTTCTTTATTCTCATCATTTGTCTAGTTGATATTGTATTGCAATTGTAAGGAGAAATTCTGTCTTGGTCACTCATGGGAGTTAAAGAGTTAACAGTTATCCACTGGATAGTGATTTATTCATTGGATAGCGTTATCTACCCTATGAAGAACTGGGCCCTAGGTGGAGAGAGGTACTGTAAGAGAAGGGTATCTTGCCCAGGAAACAACATAAAAACCCGCCTAAGTCTCAATCCTGGACCTCTTGACCTGGAATCTTGTGTATTAACCCTATAACTCCCAGAGGTTATTGATGTGTAACTTCTCCCCATAATTTACAAACATTTTCCAGCAAAACAGGTGATGAGAATATTCAAACCAATCAGGTAGAAGTCATAATCTTGATTGAACACCAAACCCTTGTAACCTTTTTTACAGAGAAATGCATAGCAGCCAGAGGGGAGAATTAACAACTAGATCTTGGGAGTTAAAGAGTTAACTGTGAAGCCACAGCATCTCCCACTCAGTTCCAGTTTAGTGTTGATTAAGTGTTTGTTAAGTGTTCAATCTGTTTGAAAATATGGTAACTAAACTTACACAAAAAAACAGCCATTTTAAAGGATAAATTAAAGCTCTTTTCAGGACTAATCTAGCCTATTAAATTGCCTTACATTACCAATTTTTACTCCTGGGATCAAACAATTTAATATTTAACAACTAGTCACTGAAGTGGAGGTGACTTGTGGTAGATATTTAGTGAGCCGTGAAGCCACAAGTTAATTATCTACTGCTAGCCACTAACACTGAGGTGAATACCCCCTGCCCTAAAAGTTGCTTTAGTATATACTAAAAGAGTGAGATAATATAGCACAAGAAGATGATTTTAACTTATTTGTCACTGCAGCCATTAAAATATTTCTGGCTGCAAATCCCTTGTGAGTTGCCCAGAGGTGAAGAGCAAAGGATGTTCTAAGTTTGCATAGCCAATCAGAGTGTGCCTTCAACACTATCCACTGTTTTAGTATTTAGTAATGTATCACATCAAACCTTGTCAGATGGTAATTGACTTTCATCATTTCCTTCATCATCCTTAACTGCTAGGGGATGATCCAGCACCTCTCCTTTCTTAAAACCATCTTCTTCCAAAGGACTTGCTAGACCACCACTCTTACTAGTCTTATCACTACTGATTTCATCTTTGACAACTTCCTTCTGATCTCTGCTATGGGATGGTTCATTTCTCTGACTGCTTTTTGTAGGCTGGGTGTTACCACTTGTTAAAACCTTGACAGTGGCTTCTAATGCTTCTTTTTCTTGTAACAGATTCTTGTAGGCACGGACAACATCTAAAGAGAAAATGGGAATAGTAATGTTGTGGATATTGGTAAGAGCTCTCAAACAGACATCAGCCTGATTTACAGTTAATCTGTCTGACATTGCATTAGCACAAAACTCAGAGTTACAGGGAATCATGCATGTTTCATTTTAGTCATTTTGAACTGATTAAACAACTTATAGTGAGAACTGCATTTTTTGTCTCAAAAGGGATGAAAACCTCAAGCCAAACTGGAAAGATCTTGAAACATTAACCATTGCTCTAGCAAAGCACTGTCTGCTATAGAATTCTTATCATATAAGTTTAGAGAATTTGGTATTAAATCAACTAGTAATCCCCTAATTTAAATTTTTCTAAATTCGTGTTACTTTTTGGCTTGATATTGTGTTGTTATTGAAAGGAGAAATCTGTCCTTGACACTAAAGGGAGTGGTAACCAGTCAAGTTGCCTGAAAGTCATCTCACCCAAAGTCATGGGTCATGTCACCTGAGTCATGTTGCCTAAAATGTAAGTCATGTCACCCGCAATAAAAAGGAAAGTCACCCAATGCAGCAAATACTTAAAAGATCAGACTTACAGACTGTAAATAGGCTATATAGTTGAAAAATCTTTATCACTAAAGCACTGTTTGTTTGCGACAATGCCATGAATATAATGATCAGAATGGAAATATGTTTGAGTCATGACTCTAAAAGTGTTGTTTGTTTCTAACAACAAAATGAAGTGTTGTTCGTTTGGTTCTAGCATGTTGTTTCATACTCAAGGACATTTCATAAACTTAAGAAACTTTATTAATCAAGAACTGTTGGTTTCTAACTTCACCATGAAGACTTTGATTACACAGAAATCTATCATATGATCAGAATTGAAATACATTTGAGTAACAACTGTAAAAGCGTTGCTTGTTTATAACAACAAAGTGAAGTATTGCTTGTTTCTATAACAACAAAATGCAGCATTGCACTGTCTGTTTGGTATTCACTTGTATCATACTTACAAACATTTCCCAAACTTGAGGAACTTTATCACTAAGGTGGTGTTGATTTCTAACAACACCACAAAGACTTTGAATAGACAGGTGTTTTTACAAATGACATCAAAAATTGGGCAACTTGACTTTTTGTTTTGGGCAATGCAACTAAAGTTTTGGGCAACATGACCCAGATTCTGGGCCACATAACTTCCAGCGACTTGACTATAAATCATGGGAGTTAAGGATTAAAACGTTAAATACAGTCAGTCTTTGATAACCCATGCCCAGAGCATATATTTCAAGCAGTTTCAGCTCATATACTGAAAAATTACTTATCATCACTGATGACCTGCATCACAAAACTGCCTTAAGGAAATGGGCCCACATTATCTCAACAAGTATATTTTAATTGATCTTCGGTTTCTTACATCACCCTGTGCTTGATACTAACTCAGCTGTGCTTAATGTCTTTCCTCTTTTGGATTCATGATCTTATATCTCGTACATTTAACATTATCTATTCTGCTCACTGTGCCAAGCAATGTTGTCACAATCGCTGCTGGTTAAATCAATCTTGGTATTTTCATTAATTTTACTGCTATTCGCTGCAACGAATTGCACTTCGATACAATACGACACACAACGTGATAATGTAATTACATGTACTAATCGATCACTGCCGAATACTCATTCACCTAAACATATCATTCTAAATGAAACTTTAAAACATTTCCTCACCTCTAAGTCTTGTTTCATAACGATTCTGTTGCTCTTTCTGTGCCTCTACAAGTTTTATGAGCTCAAAGCGTGATTTTTTCTCCATATAAACACGAAGGATTATTCCTTAAAATATTTGTACTGACTCCTTTAGCATCATACTTCGCTAGCAGTTCATCGCCATTTAATAGGGAAAAGTCGGTCACTTGTAGACCCCACGATATTCTTAAACTATCATATGTCAACTGTTTGTTTTTTTGACGAGAAGAGAGCCCTACACCAGCGACATTAATTCTCGGTAGGAAAATTGGACTATCAGGAGCGTTCGACACGTATGTTTACATCACTTAGCGCGAAAGACTGGGTCATACGTGAATGTAACATTAAACGAAAAGAATCCGATGCATCTCCTTCTCGTCACGTGACGAGAAAGTTAATATGGCGGCCGCCCACACTGCAGGTAACGATGGAATAACAAAAGTTTTGGAGAGTATATGTCGAGAAAGACGAAGAGAAAATCTTGATAAAGAAAGTGAAGGTAATTATAACACATGTAGATAAAAAATGGATATATTTTCGGAGATCTGACGTTTCAGTTTGACCCTAACCATAGTTGAAGCATGGATGACAATCAGATGATGAGTCAAATTACTTGTGGTTGTGTTTGGTATCCTATTTTAACTTTCACACAAATCAAGTGAAACACCGCAGAGAATGCTACGATTTAGCTGCAGACGCTGATCTCGCCAACAACTAGCCGAATATTTTGAGCTCGTACAATTTTACCCTTCAGGAGCTCGAGAAAGGTCAAGCTGTATGCAAGCTCGAATAAGGTTAATGTAACAAACTCTAGTACGGATTTTCCCCATTATTAGAAAGAATCTGGACAGCTGTATCATGAAGTATGATGCTATTTTCTCTCGTCGAGTTTTACGTGTTTTTCTTCATAAAATCATTCAGATGTTTGTTCATTTCAGCTGTGTAAATACGTTTGATTTTCTGCTTAATTTATCCACCCTGTCCATTCTTAAACCTGACAGCATCCAGTTCTTGCATATGAATACAGAGGTGTCTGGTCAAGTTGCCCCCATAACAAACTCGCCACCACCCCAGAGAGTTACTTCACCATCAGTGACAAATTGACTCAGACGTTATGTTTATTGTCTTAACCCTTTAAACCCTGAATGTGACTAGCATCTAATTTCTCCCAACATTATAACCCCTGCATCACACAGTAAGGTCATGAGAATAAAGTAAATGATCAGGAACTACATTTTCTCTTGATTGATAAACAAATTCTCCTTGTTAACATCTTAGGAAATGTATAGAAAACAGTATGGAGAATATGCACACTGATGTTAGGGTGCAAAGGGTTATTTATGGAAGGTTAACTGTTAGAAGCAAGGAGAACAGCAAGCTTCAGTGTTACATAAAATGAATTAAAAGATGTAAAGATTATGATCAGTTTGCTAATGTTAACACCCAAGCGAATTTTGCTGTGTGATTTTTGCTGATGTTTATGAAACTCACAAGCTAAGATGTAGTATATTGGGAAACTAGGCATGTGCAAATACAGTGAAAGTATACAGAAAAGGGCTTGGTGTCCTTTATTTGTAAAGCAGAACAAATACAAACATGACCTTTGACATGAGTTCTGTTCCTATGAATGCAATTCAAAACCAAATCTGATTAAACTTACATTACATGAAAGCTTACATCTTATATTTTATTAATTTTTGGTTTTAACCCTTTACACCCTAAAATCAGTATGCATATTCTCTGCACTGTTCTCTAAACATTTCCTAAGATGCTAACATGGAGAATTTGTCTAACAATCATGAGCTTCTTTAGTGAGTGATCAGCTCCTGTATTCTCCTGAACTCAATGTTTGATTCAAGAGTGATATGGTAAGGAGAAATTAGATGCCAGTCACCCTTAGGGTTAAAGGGTTAATGATGCAAAATTAAAAGTGCACTCAAAAAAGGTGAAATCCAGAGAAGGAGCCTTAAATGTTGATGGTCAACAACTCAATTTGACAAGTTGAAATTGGTTTTTATCCTTGCAAGTATCTTATTTGTTAAGTTACTTAATATGAAATTATGTTGAATAAAAACTTAGATTGCCTATTTTGTAAGAATATGTTTCTTTTCTTGTTTTATACAGAGGGTTTCATTGTCTTGGCTATTGAGTCGTTTTGGACAAGACTATTCTCGCAGTATTTCGTTTGCTCTGAAGATGAAACAAGAGATGACCTTCTTTTCTATGTGAGAGGGAAAAGTTCAAATAAAGATGGAAAAGTTGATAAAGATCATCAGGAGGTCAGGAGTGGTAGTTGTTATTAGAAAGAAAGTGGATATAATGCTGTAGTGCAAAATCAGGGTCACATATTTGACCCTTTAACTCCCATGAGTGACCAAGATAGAATTTCTCCTTACAATATCAATACAATAATTATCAAACAGATAAGTAATGAGAATAAAGAAAAATATCAATTTGGGCATAATTAGTTGATTTAATACTAAATTCTTTTAACTAACATTATAAGAATTGTATGGCTGGTAGTAAGGAGAATTACTAGTTTGATCTAGGAGTTAAAGGGTTTTTATTTTTTTTAAAGTCTTTATTCCATCATAAGATAAAACTACATATCTTATGTTACAATGAATTGAAAAAGCTACAGAAATCTACATACATATTATGAATTAAAAAGTATATCATTACAATAAATGGAGCTTAAATATCAACCTATTTACAAATGTGTTCATAAAGCGCTGTGTATTAATTTTCGGGCGCGCGCAGCCTTTTTTCCTGAGATTGTGTAGATATGTCTTTTGGACAGGAATGATATCTTTCAGGGGGTGGCAATCCGTTGATTTTAGTTTCTTCAAAATGTTTCTGTCTTGTTTGTTTAAAAGGTTCTTGATAAAAACTGGAAATGAGATAAAACCGCGTTTATGACATCGGTCTAAAAAATTTTGTACAACCGTAAGATCGGACTCAGATGCCCCATAGACTGAAAGTGCATAGCTAAAATTAGCCAAAACAATCGATATAAAAAGATGATCAATCTCTGCCTGAGAGTAATGTTCCTTTCTCAATGTTCGTAGGACGTGTAAACACTTGTTTGCTTTGACAAGCTTAGTTCTTACATGCTCATCAAATTTTCCATCACTCTGTAAAGTTACTCCTAGTAAAACGAAGCTATTACATTGGGGAATATTATTAATTGGAGAGTAGAGTACATTATGATTTTTCTTTCTAACAACCAGCTCTTTACATTTGCAAGGGTTGCAGACCATTCTATTGTCTTTACACCATGTTAAGAACTGTCCTACTAAGTCGGCAGACGGGTCACTATTCCTAGTGATAGGCGAAAGAATAGTGGAATCATCGGCATATTTAAAAAGCACAGGGCAACCATTAAAAAAAATCTCCAAATCGTTCAAAAATATATTAAAAAGATACGGTCCGCTTACACTACCTTGTGTGGTTCCTCTATTGACAAGTTTCCACTGTCCTAAAAAATTATAACTAACAACACATTGTTGTCTTGCATAGAGGAAACTATGATACCAATTGATAATGTACGGATTTAGAGGTAGCTGTTTCAGTTTGGCAGACAAAATAGCATGGTTCACAAAATCGAAAGCCTTACTGAAGTCCATGGTAAAAATTCGCACTGCGCTATAGTCACTACTATCTAAATACTTGTATGTCTGGTGCTGGATAGCGAGCAAGGCATTTGTGCAACTACCCGCCTGTCTATATGCAAATTGGGTGTGGCTCAGGTTGCTCTCAATGAGAGGGTTAAGGGTGTGGAAGTTCTAACTTCCATATAATTGCACAAATAGCTCATATTATCAAAAGGGAGGTCATTGTGGTAAGATTGTGCACAGCTCCATTCTTCATTATGCATAAAGTTCTTGGATGAAGAAAACAGTGGGGAAAACCATAGATTGCCTTTGGGACTACAGCTTTGTTTTACAGTAGTATGGGGCTGTGCAGAAATCTTAACACCATTCTCCTAAGTAAGCAACAGAAAGAAACACAGAGCATGTTTATTGAATTGAAGAACAAAGATTTTTGTAAAATATTGCCAGCAATGGTCAAGGAGGCTGTTATGGCAGAATTTAACAGTCATCAAGTTATAATGGTCATAGAGAGAGGATAGTTTTGTGCATTCAAAGGGATGCAACTGAGACTAAATTTGTGCATCTTTTGTAAATTTTGAGGACATGATGAATCACTGCTGTAAGAAAGTATTTGGTGGTGATGTGAACTTTTAGTTTGTTCCATTATCAATGTTGTATTTAGTTGTGTTTTTATTATACTCTTGTGCAATGTTGGGGTCATGTATTTATTATTTCACTATTTATAAGAAATCTATTCACTTTGAAAGTTTACCTGAATTTTGAAGGGTTTCTTGGTTGCAGAAATATATTTTTGTTCCAGAATTGTAGAATCTTCTATAAATTGTTAATTTGATAATAACCATGCATTTTTCTTTTGCATTATTCCACAGTCAAAAATAGCTGTGTTCAGAAAAGACTCAAAAGTTCTTCCAAGGTTTGTTTCTAGAATTTGTCTGATATAAACAGTTTGTTCATATGGTATGGTTTTGTTTCTGATTTTGTTATATCTACTGTTAACCTTAAACATTCATGAGTGGCCAAGAGAATTTCTCCTCACAATATATCAACTATGGGATCATTAGATAGTTGATCCAATGCTGAATTCTCCAAACTAACTTTTAGAGAATAGTTTGGCAGACAGTAAGGAGAATTACTAATAAATGAGATCTGGAGAGGGAAAGGGTTGTTAGTACATTGAGTGCCATGAGTTGCATGTAATTCCATATGTTTTTAGGAGTAAACCTTTGATACCTTCTTTACTGTTAACAGCTTGGGCGACCCAGGAATTGACTGGGAAGAATCTGTTTATCTCAACCTGATTCTGCATCAAGTAAGAAATAAATTTTTTTTAAATTTTGAAATTTACTTTGTTTGCATTATCACCTGAGCTTGCTTATGTGCAAGGTACAGTGCCTTAGTAGTGAGAGTGCTCATTGCTACAAGAGCAGCATCAAGGTGATTCCTCAGTATTGCGCTGTGCATCCTGTACTGCACATAACAATCATGTGATCAGGCAA
This sequence comes from Pocillopora damicornis, assembly GCF_964200805.1. Lineage (NCBI taxonomy): Eukaryota > Metazoa > Cnidaria > Anthozoa > Scleractinia > Pocilloporidae > Pocillopora > Pocillopora damicornis. The sequence goes on along the minus strand of NC_142679.1, from coordinate 13,638,626 downwards.
ATAAGGGTGAGCGCAATCCAAAAACATGGTTATCATTGTTTTTAAATCAACGAACCAGGTTGAGAGGTACAGTGCTCTTTACCTCTTGAACAAGCACAATGACCTATAACTTTTATTGCTTAATTTCTGTGTACAAATCATCCCCTATATATTGAAGAAATTTTTTAAAAATTCATTTAAGGGGAAAAAAGGGTATTGCTAAAAGTGTGCACAAAGCCCTTTACTCAAGGATGCAAATTAAGATCTTGAAAGCAATGAGGTGAGGAATGTTTTGAGTCAATGTCGTTTGAAATTGTGTAATTTTCCTCAAGACTTTCTCCCTAAAGTATCAAGTTTTTTTCAAGTGTTACCTACAAAACCCTTGCTTCCAGCCAACATAAAAATGCACTGTGAAACAATGAAATGACGTGCACAGTAAGTGCTAGCAAAGGCTCTAATGGGGCAAGTTTGGCCCATCATATCTCTTAAACAAGTCAGGTGACTTACCTTTTTCATAATTGTATATTTCGAAACAGGCATTGGTAGGGAACATTTAAAGAAAGTAAGAGAGGAATCACCTTAAGCTTAAGATTGTGGTAGTGTCAGCAATCCAAGCTGCCACCATTTTGGCTGAATTCAAAGTGAGATAAACATTTTCCAATTTTCAGTTGCCACTGAACGTATTGTTATGCTTGATACAGAACCCTAACACCCATGTGAATGGGATTAAGTGGGGAATGGAGGTAAAAAAGTTCCCGAAATTCTCCTTCTTGAGGGATAATGAATACCAATGGTTTTCTTTCTGGTATATCATTGACTTAAAAAATAATTGCACTGTTAATACTGACTACTTTGTTTTCCTTGAAACACTTTAAATAAAATTTATTTGTTATGCTTAAAATGTGCCAGTAAATTTGGTGTTTATTTTTTGTGCAGTTTGAATACACACTAACCTGTGCAATATGTACAAAGCCTCAAGAGAAAGAAATGAGAGTACTTAGTAGAATATCACAGGTCAGTATAACTCCAAAACATAATCAACATCCATTTTAATTTATACTTACAAATTTCTTTACTTCACATGAAGATCAAAAAGTTTGTCACAGATTTTGTTACAACTTAATGATGTCCCTAAGACTGAATATCATTTCTGTACTTTTAAATCCACAGAAGGTATATGCTTCACCTAACCGAAGGAGGTGAGTTGTTTCAGTCCATTTGAACTTCAAGATTAGAGAGAAGTGCAGGGAACCTGATTGAGCAAAATCCTTTAAAAAAAATGGGATTGTGCAATAAGAAGTGGTAGACTCTTTAGAGCAACATTTAGGGCAAGTGTTGTATGGCAGCTGCCTTTGTCTCTAGTTTTGAATTATTTACAGACTGAAATTAAAATGATCAACATTAATTTTATATAGACTTTGAGAGTCCTTTTGATTCTTGTGCAATTCTGATGTCTGTAAAGTGTGACACCACTTTTCTTTAATACAGAATGGATTCAAAAGGAAGTTCTGCAGAGATTTCATACCCTAACATATTTTTTATTCTGGACAATTTTGAAGAGGTAAATGACAAGCTTGGTTACTTAATATCTGGCTCTACCATTAAAAATGCCAGCTATCTTGACAATACTGAAAATTTTGTTGTTTTTGTAACAGACATTCCGAGACTTTGCACTACAAGAAAATGAGATGGTTTGTGTGGAATTGGTTGCTAAAGATAAGGTATTGCTTTTTGAAATCAACATTCAAACAACTGGACAACAAATGAAGATGTTGTAAAAAATTTCACGTGGCCTTATTCAACTTTAACTCACTGAAAGTGGCTAGAAAGAGTCCTTACATTCTGTTACAAACACTTGAATCAGATTTCTTTGTTAATTTGTCTCTAGACTGAATCAGTGGAAGGAGTTATCTTCCTAGGATCAATAAGATATGAATCACTCAAAAAAGTTTATGATGGGAGAGTGAGTATGCAGCACAGTAATTATTTAGAAAAAGTGCAAGATAGTGTTCTATTTTATACCCTTTTTAAAACCCTTTACACTAAAATCATTATGCACATTCTCCATACTGTTTTCCACAGTTTAATCATTATGATCTGTGTTGCGTTTTTGACCCAGGCTAGTGTAGCAAGTAAGGTTGCTCGTAAAGTTTCAATGGGTTGGTGGAAAGGTCCAGCTAATGTAGAGTTCATCAAGATGAAAGGTCCAGGTGGAAAAGGCCATGCAGAGATGGCAATTACACAACACAGAGGACTGGAGGAGAGAAGTGGTTTAGAGGACTCTGAAAATAGTGAATGGTATGTTACAGTGTAGATAAACCCTTTCCCTCCTAAGATCTTACTTTTAAAAAGTCTGTTGTGCATTTTTTATAATTTAACTTGGAGAATCTGTTCTTAACCCTTTAACTCCCAGAAGTGATCAACAAAAAACTTCTCCCTATAATATCCTTACATTATCCAGCAAATAGGTGATGAGGATATTCAAACTTATCAGTTAGAAATTGTTATCTTGATATAACACCAAATTCTCATTACTAATTTACAAGGAAATATGTAGCAGCTCGAGGGGAGAATTAACAATTTGATCTTGGGAGTTAAAGGGCTAATTCAAGCACAACTCCCAACATTGATGTTGTTCTTTCTTCTCAGCACCTTTCTGCTTGACATTGTATTGTTACTGTAAGGAGAAGTTATTTGTTGGTCACCATTTGGAGTCAAAGGGTGAATGCTTACAAGTATAGTGGTCCATTTGGTTGGAGAGAAATATGGAATGGGATGCTTCTCTATCACTGTTATAATTTCGAAAAAAAAGAAAGAAAGAAAGAATTTATGGTCATGATGAAATCCTCATAGCTTGTTACAGGAGAACCAAACAAAGAATGACAACTTTCTGGCTCTAGTTGTTCGAAGGGTGAATAACTCTATCCACTAGATAAATATCTATCTGTTGGATGGCGCAGTATGTTTTTTAAGACTTATCCACTGGACAGTGATTTATCTGTTGGATAGCAGTATGTGCCCTTTGAACAACTGGGCCCTGACTGATAGATTTAGTCACCAATTTTTTTTTTAATGCTTACTGTTGCAACCAAAAGGTCACAGGTTGGAGAGTTTAAAGTTTTCAGTATTGGAGAAGTTCATATTTTGATTTTGAAATATTCACGATAAATCTAATTTGCTTTTGTTTCTTTGTCCTCAGGAGAACATGTGCTGAGTGTGGAAATACAACTTTTTCCTCTTTAACTTTTTCCTCTTCGACAAACCACCAAGTGCAAGTTCAAGATGAAAAATGCTACAATTGTGGTGTAGAGTCCAGATGGACAACAGATCTCGATGGTGCAAAATACAGTGATACAAGTCAAGACAAAAAGAAAAAAGGTTTAGCATAGCTGTTGAATCAGAAATACTGTTTTTTGTTGCAAGATGTAGGTAGTTTTGTTGTGTAGATACTAAATTAAGACAAAAATGTGAAATAAGAACAAATAAATCAGAATAATTAGGTTCTAAGGTAAACTTTTCTTTTAATTGTCATCCCCCTGAATGTCTACTTTTTGTTAGTACCAGTCTGTAAGGTTTTTTTTTTTTTTTCATTTTCTTGTCACTGCACTGCATTATGCAGAGTGTTGCCAAATATGACAGAGGCTTTTAAATTATGTAAAGCACTGATTTTAAATTTTGGCATGAGTGACCAAGCTGTTCAATCCTGACAAGTTTGATTTTTTTCTTTGTTGCCTAGCAGGTCTATTGTCATCATCTCAGCAATGGGTGAAACTCAGGTATGCTCTGATGTATAGTATATAATGTGTTAAAGTTCTGGCAATCTTAGTAAATGGTTATGTGCCCTCAAAAATAATGTGTCAGTGGAAAACAGTCACTGGAACACTAAAGGGTTGTCAAAACTATTGAACAGCTAGTGACAATGACCACCTTCGTTATTTCATTGTGTTCTTGGGCAAAACACTTAACTTCCATTGTGTCTCTCTCCACCCTTGAGTATAAATGGATACACACAAATTATCAAGGAAGCCTGATGAAGTATTAGGGGTAACCTTGCAATAAACTGGCATCCCATCTGGAGGAGTAGTAATACCCTTAGTCACTTCATGCTACGGAAACCACCATAATGAGCTTCAACTGGACAGGCTCTATAGGCTAGTATAGATTTTACCCAGCCTTAGTTCACTCTATCTTGTCATCATCTCTCTCCTCTTTAACTCCTAATTTTTATGTCTCTCACTTCTGCAAACCTTCCCCCCCCCCCTTTCTCCTGTTTTTTTTTTTATCCTCCTTTCACTCCAGCTATTGAGTATCTTTCATCATTGGTTTCCACTCTCCCCCTCTCCCAGGTTCCAGCCGCTGCTCTTTCTATTTCTACCATTGAACCCCAAGGGTTCTACTCCATTCAGACCTTAATATTGTACCAGGTAACCCTTTTTTTTTTTTTTTTTTGCAGGAAAAAATCCCTTAATGGTGTTGCACTCTCTGCATATTTAACATACGTGACACTACCATGGAATAAAATTATGAAAGGTCAGTTTTCTTGTATGCCAACTATGAAGAGTTTCTAGTATGATAAACTAAATAGTACCTGATTGGTACTCACTTATGATCTATTGGAGGACAGAGGCATAGATCACATCACCATTACCAACTTTTTGCTCTTTATCATGCAAAACAAATAGATTCCATGTTGTGGTGCATCTCTACATGAGTAGATCACAGAAGACATCAAAATGCTGCAAGAACTTCAATGATGTAATCGGCTGCACCTGATTTGCCATGGTTCTTACCACACTTTTACCATAACTTGATCTATAACTAAACAGATTTGCAGCAACATGAATTCTGTTTGTAATCAGCTGAATATAGTTCTAAGCCAGAGGCATTTTCAATTGAGAACTTATTGATTTCTCATAAATTTGTTTTTAGTTGGCTGTTGGTTTTTTTTTCTCTCATGGTGACATTTTTTTTTCTCTCATAGTTACATTTTTTTTCTCTCATGGTGACATTTTTTAATCTATGTTGCAGATATTTTGGAAGTGAGGCAACCTCCTATATTATCTTAGTATTAAATCAAATAAATCAGTCATATGGTTTATGTACAAATTCTAAATTATTTATCTACGTGCATTGCCAAATATAATCACCCCTGTTGACACAACAATCTTGTGCTGCTGAAGGCACCTTATGTTATAATTTTCAGACAATGCTTCAAACCTTCCTTTTTCTAACAAGAGAATCTGTATATGTCTTAATGGAGTTATGTGAAAGAAATGGTTTGAGTCTGCCACATTGTCAGTTAACCTTTTCACTACCAAAATCTCATTCTTTTGATGTTAGTCCTGAGAATTTGGTAGTGGATTAACTAATAATCCCCTGATTTATATTCTCTCTTTTTTTGATTTTGTATTGATATTGTTGGGAGAAATTCTGTCCTGGTCAATAGTGGAAATTAAAGGGTTAAAGCCCTCTGAAATGTGGCACATGTTTTGCAAGAGGTCCATGGCATTTTTGTTGGCAGCTTAAAATGCATATTTGCTAATGCATCTATAACTTCCTAGGTTGCATTTTATCGAAAAGCACATTAAATCACATATATAATTATGTATAGAAAGAAATCAATATTTTTTATATGGATAGCAACCTTCTAATTACCATCTGCAGTGCAGTGTCTACTTTTTATTGACCTCTATTTATAATATGCCTAGAATGCAAAACTGAAAATGCTGTATGTACACTTATTGATGTTAGAGAATCAGATTAGTGCAGCAGGAAGAACTGAAAGAGAAAGCATTAGTGAAAACAGTTATGTTAACCCTTTATTCCCAAACAGTATTGGTTTTTCCCTTACTCTTCTCTATACATTCCCTTTGGTGCTGACATGGAGAATTTTTTTAAACAATCCATGCTTCTTAGGTTGGCAACCATTTCTTATATTCTCATGATCTTATTAAATGACTTAGCAGTATTTCTAAGAAATAAATGATAAATTAAATTTTGGAGAACTCGGAAAAAATCCGAGCCCCAGATGGGATTTGAACCCACGACCCTCCGTGATCTAGTCGGATGCTCTAACCACTGAGCTACTGGAGACTCTATGGTGAGCAAGGGTCAATTTATGGGTCTTGACTGGAACCGCATCACGCGGTTACACAGCCAAGCAGTATTTCTGTAAGGAGAAATCAGATGTTGGTTACTCTTAGGATTTGTAGTCTGACTGAGCTGTTGGTGGAAAAGTGATCGTCACTGGCCATAAGAAAGAAAAAAACCTGTTTCAGGCATTCGATTAGTAATAGTACACAGCATGAAAGTAGTGGCAGAATGAGATGAAGCAGGAGGGTTTAATTACCTGGCCTTACAAACTTATACTACCTTACCCTTTCCTCTTTTTATGACCTGACCCAAGCTGTCGCTACTTTAGTGCCATTTACTGTTGTGTGAACTGATGGCCAGGAGCAAACTGACATCAAAAAGCGAGAGACCAGCCTGTGTGATCAAGCAAATAGCTTTGTTTTGGATAAGAGTAAGGCCCGACACTGGTAGATCACTTGTGAAGTGATTTATATTGTTGGCCAGTTCTGGGAATTATAGGATTTGTAGCATCTAATTTTGGTACAAGGTTAACCCTTTAATTCCCATGAGTGACCAAGACAGAATTTCTCCTTACAATATCAATCAGACAGATGATGAGAATGAAGAAAAATATAAGTTTGAGGATTTTTTAGTTGATCCAGTACCAAATTGTCAGAACTAGCATCGTAAGAATTGTATGGCAGACAGTAAGGAGAATCACCAATGAGATCATGGCCATTGAAGGGTTAAATTATCTCCCTCAAAAGTGCTTGTCAGCAGAATAATAGGCAACCAATCCCCCTCTTTCTAATGTCATTGGAGCATAAAATCCAATCAATCAATAATTTGTTCCTGTAGTTATTCACGACACATTAATTGGTATATTTAAGTTGTGTATCAGATGCAGGCATTTTTAGGTCTTAAAATGTCGTATTGTGGCTAGTAACATTACAATCAGATTAAGATTGTACCATAGAACTACTCTAGATATCATAAGCAATGAAAAGTTGTATGAAACAATGACCAAATAAAGCAGTGTATTGCTTCAGAGGTTTCCACGTTTATTTCAACACATTGATCACAAATAGTGACTGGATCCTGGTGCAACTGGGGCAGGATCTCGATCCAATCCCAATCTTATGAGGAGCAGAAGGGGGAGGGGGGCAAATCTAGTCCTGTAGTTTTGATAAAGGAGAGTAATTAGTGCTTTAACCTTCAACTTCTAGTTTTAAGTGGCATGAGCCAAAGCCAGCAGATAATAGCAACCATTTCATTTTACAGAGCTGATTAACAGAGAAATAATTCACCCATATCTGGAAATCAACTGGTTCTAATAATACACTTTATTTACAAAAATATGTTGCTGAAATAAATTATACACTTGATAATCATGGGAAACTTGTAAGATGTATTAATAAATTGAGTAAGGACTGCACACAAGAGTTTCATGCTTATTTACAGTGCATCACTGTCCACCAGTGTTCCCTTCTTTTCCATGTGGAGAGCCCAGATTTTGAATTCTGTTTTATGTCTAATTTATATCTAAATTTGGTAATAATTGAAGACTATGTCTCACAGTTGATGATTTTCAACCTTCTTACTTACTGCACTTACTCCCTGTTTCATTAAAACTATAGGGAGACTTTTCACATTGATCACTCCTAAATGTGAGCAAGTTATTGCAGGCAGCAAAGCCACAAACTAACCCTTAATCTCCCATGAGTGACCAAGAAAGAATTTCTCCTTTCAATATTTATATAATATCAACCAGATAAGTGATGAGAATAAAGAAAAATATGAATTTGCTGATAATTAGTCAATCCAATACTAAATTCTCTGAACTAACATAAGAATTGTATGGTTGGCAGTAAGGAGAATTACAAATTTGATCTGGGAGTTAAAGGGTTGAAAGGCAAGAAAAATGGTGAGAGGGCCTTCTTAATCCTTTCAACAATATTCCTCCTTTCCTCTACAAATGGACCTTAAAAACAGGAGACAAAGTAAGAGAAAATAAGTCAGGTCATCAAAGTAATACAATCAAACCCTTACTAGGCAGAAACCCACTAAAGTCCCTTCAACACGTCCACTTAGTGCAGCACGTCTGCCACTAAAACAAAAGTGATTAACTTTAATTTGTGTCTGTGTATGCTCAATGGTGCCATGCACTGAGTACAGGTTCATTTTGCAGTAAATATGGTAGGAAATTTGGGACTTATTGGTAAGGTACTGTTTTTTTGTTTTTTGTTTTTGTTTTTTTGTTTTTTTGATACAGAGTGTCTGCTTAACACAGGGTCCACTAAATTTCTCTGTCAAAGTAATATAATACTATACAATATTACAAACTAATTGTGATTTTGAAATGTCATTACCCCCTTATTTGGTGGCTAGTTGTGAGAAAGTATTTTAAAACTTCAAAACTTTGCTGAACAAGCAGTGTATTTTCAGCAGCTCAATGGGAAACCCATTTCAAAGCTGCAATGAATATTTCTAATTTTTAGCCACTCAGAGGTGGGAAATGTGAGCCCACAATTATTTTAACACAATACATTGTCATCTCTCTGGTCAACCAAAGTGAAGGAAGACCATGATCTAATGTAATACTGGAAAGATTTTATCTTTATTGTCTTTTCTTTCAGACATGCTTCCTATTTAGTGATAATTACTAATAATACCTTGTGTAATAAAGACCCCTGGATAAATTTCCATGAGGAGAGTTGACCGTTGCAAACATTTTTGCTCTCAAAGCAGACATTGTCTCACCTTTTGTGTAAAAAGTCTTTCTGACAGTTTCTTGTGTAGAGATGACAATTCAGATGTGCTGAGTGTTGACTCCACCAACTCACACACCTTGAGTAAAAATCAGTACAATACATCAAAAAGTAGTCACTATGAGGCTTTACTTACATATTATATTACACTTAAACCCTTTAACTCCCAAGATCTCATTAATAATTCTCCTTACTGTCTGCTATATAGTTCTTGTGATGCTAGTTTGGAGAATTTGGTATTGGATCAACTTATTATCCCCTAACTGATATTTTTCTTTATTCTCATCACTTGTCTGCTTGCTATTGTATTGATATTGTGAGGAGAAATTCTGTCTTGGTCACTCATGGGAGCTAAAGGGTTAATGACGAGAAATCATTAAGTATCTGTCCCTCTAACATATAACACTTTGCCTTCCAACAGTAACCAAAGCTATATTTCTCCATACAGTTCCAATACAGTTATGGGCAAGGGGGTTGAGAAGAAGAAAACCAAGAAATTATTGGATGCTATCTGATTCATAGGATTAATTCAAACTTGGCCATAAAATTTGTAAACATATTTGCTGAACCAACCAGTGTGTTGTAGACTGTAATCCTGCTTGCATAATGAACTATCTTCTGGAGAAGAGTTTCATGAGGTGCTAACATGCTTGAAACACATTGTGGAGCCTGAAGGAAAAGTGAAAAGAAAATGTTAGTGGATCAAGAGCAAACACTAAGAGCTTACTGGTTATGGAAGAAACACTTAGATGAGGCTAGTTCCAGAGGTCTATGCCCATGCTTGTGAATATTATGAAACACCATGATATCTTCTATGTGTTCATTTACATAGTCCTTACCTTAGCAGATTCAGAAATGACATCTTTTAAGAAGCTAGTAGCCACTGTGAAGTATTGATGGTGGACGTCAGTAATATTGACTTGATCACTAATTCCATCATTTTGATCTTTCATTGTTTCTTGGGAAGAACTGGGTGCTTCATCTTTTGTTTTACTCATGTTAGTTTCTGAAAACAGGATTTAAAGTGAAGTTAAGGATGCACCCAGGTCCTTTCCTCCATATAATTGTAGGAAAATTAAATTTTTAAAGGAAAGGCTAAAGAGACAGCAGGAAACCCTTTCTCTCACCTTCCACTTGATCCACAAGGCTACCTTCATGATTGTCTGCTTGATGATCACTTTTTTGTACATTTTCATTTAACTCTGCATTTTCTCCATATGCCACATGTGCTTTGTCTGTTAAAGGTTCTGAATCAGCATCTGTTGCCTTGATTTTTTCTGCATTGTTTTTTTCATTTTCTTCAGTACTTTCTTCTTTGCTAAAACTTCTTTCAAACTTGTTTTCCATGGTTTCTGTGAAAGAAAGCCTGTTCAAACTGCTCTTGCTTCTTTTGCGATGTATCTTGCAGGAATATCCTAGAAGACCCAGAAGTACCTTCATAATTCTTGGATCTGAAAAACAAACACATCATGAGAATCACACAAAAAGATTGAAGTAACAAAAACTTCTTTCCATGTACGCCATAAAAAGTAAGTCCAGCATTCTTCTGCAATATTACACTGCTGCTTGTTTACAGATTCTTGGCTGGGTATCCAACTTTTCCATACTCACAGTCATTCCTTATTCAAATTTAGTTGATTTGCATCCAGTTTGAGTCAGTTCATACTGGAACCTCAGGTCGATTCATACCTGTCCCAGTATTTAGATGTCCCTTATTGAATACACTAAGTTATTAGTGTAAAGTGAGAAAGATACAAACAAAATTCTGTTGTGTATACTTTTCACCTTCTTACAAAAATGACTAAATTATTGCCTAGCCCAAGTAAGCAGGGTTAAAGTGATATCTTGAATAGAACAGTCTATTGTTTATACTTGTAACAGCTAGTGTAAGTGTGATTTTTTTTCTCCCTTTGGTGGTCTCATATCAAAAATGGACCCCACGTAAACAAAACTTACTTAATTAACCCAGGTTACATTGCTATTAAAAATCAGAAACCAACCTTCCTTTAAACACCAATGAAAAACGCTTTATTAATTAGCAGGGTACAAAACAACCCAACTGACTGGGTACCAATCAACCTTGACTAGCTGGGTACAAAACAACTGGATACAAAACAACTAGTGACCCTTAACTGAACAGAATTTACTTAACATAAAACCCCTTTAACTCCCAGAAGTGATTGTCATGTAACTTCTCCCAAACAGGTAATGAGAACACTCAAACTCATCCTGTAGACGTTGCTACCTTGATCTAACATCAGAGTCTCGTGGCTGCTTTATAAGGAAACATATAGCAACTAGAGGGTAGAATTAACAACCAGATCTTGGAATTAAAGGGTTGAATGTTACCTTTTTCCATGGCTGTCAGCACAGTAATGGGATCTGCCACAAGGATAACATTCAACACTGAGAAGGATTCAGTAAGTGACACTTCACGACCAACAACAATGCCTCCTTCATCATGCCCACACTCAGCAATAAAATGGCACAGAAGTGGAACAACAGATACACAACTCACTGAAAAGAAGTAAAAATCTAAAATTAATCATTTGATAGCAGTAATGACTGATGGAGTACATTTCAATTGCCTGTCATCATTCTAAAGGATTTAGTATAATCTGATGATAATTATATAACATTTCACATCAGAACGTTGGATATAATTATTACCCACCTAACCCCTGGACACCTTGTTCTACAGTGGATACCATTTGAAGAATGTGAAGAAGTGTCTCTACTATATGGAGCTGTTCAGATCTGTGAAAGGTAGACATGCAAAGAATCAAAACAAAAGTAATTTCACAATTGACACAGTGTAAGGTTACAGAAAAAAACCTGTAATCACACCCATACTATACTCTGGAAACTCACTGGAAATTCTGCTAGAAAAGGGAATAAGGTCACCAAGGTGTCTTTTAACCCTTTGACTCCTGAGAGTGATACACATCTAATTCCTACCAACAGTATCACTGCTAACTCAAACATAAAACTCATGAGAATAAATGAAATAATCATGAAGTCAAGAAACTCTTGTTTGTCGGACAAATTCTCCTTGTCAGCACTTTAGAATATGTATAAAGAACAATATGGAGAAAGTGCATACTGATGTTTGGCTGTTAAGGTATGTTGAAAGGTCTCAAAAGCATTCATTAACTATTTTTGAAAGGGCTTGAGGGAGAAATGAATCAAACCTAAAATTCTGTCATGTAGGGAGCCCTGTATGTAGGATACAATTTTTAACATTTAAATTTACCTTTTAGTGCAAAAGAGGATTCAGATAGATGCACGATGTGGGAAAGAAATCTAACATTCATAGGATTTAAAACAATCCCTTGGGATGTATGGGAGATATATATTGCAACATCAGAAATCCTGAGGTGCTTCTGGCACCAAAGACTTTCAGAATGATATAGTTAGAAAAAATTTGATGAGCCAGGAAAATTAAAAAAGGCTGACATGATAAAAATTATGACCTCATATGCATCTGTTTCATGGCTTCACAAACAGCAGTAACCAAGGGTAAGTCCGCCCAGGCTCGCAACATTTCATCATTTGTATCCAAAACCTTATCTACCACTTGGGAGCAGTTAGTGAGAAGATCCACTGCAAAGCAAAATAAAATAACAGCAAGAAATAAATACTGAGTATTTCCTAGGAACACCCTCTAAACTTCTAAAATTCAGACTGCTAAAGAGTTAAAACATCTTTAACCCTTTTATTAATTCTCATAAGTGATCAAGATAGAATTTCCCCTATAACAATTATCAATAAAATATCAAACACTCATGTGATGACAAAAATTTAAAAAAATATTTCAATTAGGGGATTTTTACTAAAAAACTAAAAAAAAGTCATAAGTTTGACAGTAAGGAGAATTGGGAGAGACAGGGTTAACTTCTTTCAGGAAAATGCCTGAGATGGGTACATAATTTTCCTCAGTGTGCATAAAGATCTCCACAAGGATAAAAAAGCAAAAAAAGCCAGCCAGTTGAGGAAAAAAAAAAAGCGGAGGTTGCTACCAAATCCCTGATGATTGCAGCAGCCCAATCTTTCATTTGTCTCTTATGTACTTGAAAGCTATACAGTTTGAAAAGAATTTGAACTGGTTTGATTTTTTTCTTTGTTTAAGGACCATGGTAATATACCTAGAACAAAGGGAGACACAAATCAAACTGGTTTAAAATTAGAGTGACTTTAAAATCAATTTAAACCATAACCTTTCCAAAGACCAATACACTGAAACATGCAACTTTTTGCTCATCCCAAGTGTATACTCTAAGAAGGGCTTGATGTAGTATAGGTGATGTTGCATAGTTTTAGTGAGTCAGCCCCCTTCCGGTAACTCATAGTTGGACTCACCATTTAAAGAGTTCTCCAGGATGTACATAAAATTCTTGAAGACTGTTTCTGCCTCCAAAACTGCCATCCACTGTGATTCAACCTCATCATTACTCAAACAAACATGAATCAGTCTAAAAAAATTGAGAAAAATGGATGGTAAGTGTACGAAAAAAGTCTTTGAAATGAGTAAGAAGAAAAAAAAGTGGTTTTTCGATATTTGGCTGAAAAAAGAAGTAATTTCTAACTGTTTGCTGAGCCTCAATGGGAAAGGGAAAATGGTTAACCCTTTAACTTCGAGGAGTGACTGGTATCTATTTTCTCCTAACATCATCACTGCTGAATCTAACACAGAAGATATGAGAATTAGGGAAGTGATCATCAAAACAAAAAGCTCTTGATTGCTAAAAAAAAAAAACACACACACATTGTCCTTGTCAATACCATATAGGACATGTATAGAGAACAGTATAGAGAATATGCAAACTGATGTTAAGGTTTTAAAGGCTTGAATCCTTGCCACTTTGAACTAGACACAAAAACTCCCTCATAAAGGTTTTACAATATATTAATTCACTAGTGTACCTTGTAACCTCCACCAGGACTGGAGCATCTGGTTCATCAAGCAGAACTGTAACAATATCACTGCAAAATAAGTTCAAGGATTGATGGTGCAATAAATTCTTCACTTGTGTAGCTAGGCAGTATCTATTGTCTATTTGTTTACATCTATTTGTTTCATAATATACCACAGATGACTTCAAAATGCTGTAAGAAAAAAAAAGAGGCACATGAAGTGCAGCCAAGTCTGTCAGATTTCCTTACCACATTTTGACATCTTCTGCAATCTATTACAGGACTGTGGTCTGGCAGAGCCCAGGTGCCTCACGCAACCAAATTTTATCTTAATGGGCGACTTACATAATTTCATTTTTATAAAAGCATGTGAGAGCTGGGCACCCCAGATTCCCTTGATGATAACCTCTAGGCAGCCTTGTATTACTTTACAGACTCGCAAACACATAGAAACTGTTTGTTTTATATGATAAAGTATCAGAATGTTGTTAATGATGATGATTCATGTATGAACCAATGAAAATTCATGTAGGATTCAGTTGTACTGTACCGTACTGTAATCTAAATCAATACTATAACTTTTTTTACAATAAATCAAAGGCCATTTTGGTACCATAAAAGAGAAATATTGCAGTAAGAATAATCAGAGATCTAAATAACGGTAAGTTTACAGATAAAACTGTTAACTTACACAAGATCTTTATTACTCAACATCTTCACACAAACACCATGACTGCAAGCCATGTTTGCCAGAATTCCGACACAAATTTCCTAAACACAACAAAGAATTAAAACAACCTGTCACTTATTCTTACCAAACAAATGAAAACCAAGTGGGGAATATTCGACAGGAATTTGTGATGTTCTGGTGATGCCAAGCTTTTCAGAAGTAATTTGGTAAATAAAATCCCATATTAGCATGCATGTATTACAAAGATCTAAAATCTTACAATGAGAGTTAATTTTAGTCATAACAGTACTTCATTACACTTTGTGAATCACAGTGTTTTCACTTCTTGATTCAACCTTGTAAAATAATAGTTGATCTTTGTAACTGCACAAGAACTAAATTTACATTATCTTGGTAGTAAAAATTCTTCACAATGCCAAAAAGGGATTTGAACACCTTTAACCCTTTCAACCCTTGGAGTGACCAGCATCTAATTTCTCCTAACAGTAACACTGAGAATAAAGGAAATGATTGTCAACCTTGGAAGCTTTGATTGTCCCCAGGAAGCTTTGATTGTTAAACAGATTCTCCCAGCCAGTACCAAAAGAAATGTTTAGAGAAGAGTATCAAGAATACAGATACTGATGTTAGAGTGTAGTGGGTTTCCGACCTGAATCCAACACATCACGCCAAAGATACCAGGACTTATTGGACCTAAACAACCCCAAACAACCCATTATGGATATCATGAAGTGTGGTTCTGAGATATATTTTTTCTGTTCATAATCATGGGTGTAAAACATTACCAGAGGCCTTTAGTGTCACTAACTACTTACATATTAACCCTTTCACTTCCAAGATCTCATTAGTAATTCTCCTAACTGTGTTCCATACAATTCCTGTGATGTTAGTTCAGATAATCTGATGTTGGATCAACTAATAATCTCCAAATTTATATTTTTCTCTATTCCTATCACTTATCTGCTGGATGTTTTATCAATATTGTAGGGAGAAATTCTGTCTTGGTCACTCATGGGAGGAGGTTAAGATAAAAAAAAAAAAAGCATTCATTATCGTACTGTAACTCTTGGATTCTGTGACTTCAATACAGCATCTAAGAGGACTTCAGTAGTTTCCACTTCTTCCAAAAATGCTGCTACATCCTGCAAACAAAAGCAAAGTTATGTTTAACTTCCCACCTCATCACCATCTCGATCCTCCAGTCTCCGTTCCCCATTCTACCTTACTATTAGAATTGAGTATGCTATGAAACGTGATTGTCTATCCTGTCTTGTACTTTATTGAGTGCTCTTAGCTGGCGAAAAATTTATTTATATTGTCATAATTTCAGAATTTTTTAGGTGCCTAATGGTGACTTCGAAAATCTTTGAGATTGGTGCCCTAATAGTTGTTATCTGCTCTTCCGGACACAGCTTAGATACTTCCAGGTTTTCGCTGCTAAACGATAACCTTACCATACCCCGTAAGGTTTCTTCATGTCACGCATTCTCTCACTAACAAAAAAATCGCTACTCCGCGTATTTACTGCTCGAAAATCATTTGAGATCATTGCTTCTTTAGATTCTTACACCGTTCATTGACATATCCCATAGTTCACACAGCTCTTTTTCAAAATCATCGCTAAGCTCGTGTGATGCATTATCTTCTCCCTCGCGCGATGAAGCATGTTCGTCGTTTTGGCCCTCCTCAGAATCTTCAGTAGTGGACTGAAGAGATTGAACCAGCTTCATAAGAGTTCCTAGCACCCATTTCTTGCTAAATACTGTTTCACCGATGTTGTCGTATTGTATTAGCTCAATTTCCTCCGCGGATAAACGAGGAGGAGAAGGATTCCTATCTGCCATCTTACAGCCCGGTCTTACAAAATCTATTTTTGATCTTCTAGCGAATCAAACTTCGGAACTCTCCGGAAGCGTTCGGCAGTTCCGACGTACAGCTGGTGTCCAGTCTCCCCCAGAATGCTTTGAGAAAGGAAATACCCAAAATGTCGGACGGATCGTCAGAAAGTGCTTTGAAACGAAAGCTGGACGAAGGTGAAACTCAAACGGCAAACGACACAGATCTAAGCTCGCCGCCAGCTAAAGTGCGAGTGACAGATAATAAAGCTAGAGAGACAGTTCAAACCAAACCAAATACTGTTGATGTTTCGCAAAATAGTGTTGGACCTTCAAACATTGCTTCAAGTCAGGCAGTTGCAGAGGGCAGCGATGATGAGCGAGAAAAAATGCAGTGAGTACCAATGCTTAGCTAAATTTGAAGGTGGAAATATAGTTTGGTTTGTAAATGTACCCGTGATCTTGAGGAATACGGCTTCTGTGGCCGATGCGACTTGAAATTTTTAACATCGACAAGAAATATTTACCTTTTTCAACAAGGGGATTTCGATTATTCCTTATTTGTCAGGTTGCTTGTGTCCTCCTTCTCAGAAGAACAACTGAACCGCTATGAAATGTACAGAAGGGCAGCATTTCCCAAGGCAGCAATTAAACGGGTGAGTTTAAGACACCTTTCTTCGTTTTACACATCAGCCATTGTGTAGGGCACAGATATTGAAAAATATCACTCTGTATGTTACAGTAACTGTAGCTTCTGTTCCCAACCATGGCATTCACTTGGTAATACGGTATTATAAACTGAGTTGACAATGTAAATTGGCCACCATAAAGAGTTTCCAAGGTGACGTTTCGAGTGTTTGTACCCCGTTGTTGCTCTGATTAAGGGTTAATGCTCAAAACGTCAGCTTTGAAACTCTTTATAGTAGCCAATTTACATTATCAACCCAGTTGGTTTGTTAGCTCAGTTGGTAGAATGCTACACCGGCATCGCAGAGGTCATGGGTTCAAATCCCTTACAGTCCTGAATTTTTTTTTTCAGGCCTTATTTTCACTTCTGCACAAGCAGTGTTCATTACTGCGAAGATTGTCTTCATATTCACATCTTTATCTGTAGTTCAAATATCTGACTTTCATATATTTACAGTTGTTTATTATCAACTCAGTTAATTATACCAAATTACCTTGTTATACTCTCCCACTGATGCAGCACCACAGTTTCTTTAGAAGTGTACCCCTGTTTTCTCATGGCATTCACTGCTTGAATTAATTGTGTGGGAGAAAATAATGATGTGTTTTGCTATTCCCCTTTCCCCCCTAAAAAGATGTTTTATTTTTGCATCTGATTGGTTGACAAAGTGGCACAAGTTGGGTAAACCAACTGCAGAGTGGCACAAAACCAATGCAATCAGATTTCTTTTGAAAAAATAAAAAAAACACCCATATGGCTAGTTTTACTGTCTTATCTATCTTATTTAAGTAATATCCTGATTGAATTTCTGTTTTTACCTGCAGCTCATGCAAAGTGTCACAGGAGGAACTTCAATCCCTCCAAATGTTGTCATAGCTATGGCTGGAATAGCCAAAGTATTTGTTGGAGAAGTTGTAGAGGAAGGTACATGTAATTTTAAGTTCATGATCAAAATTCTAATCTTCTCTTTGCTTTTAAATTTTAATATCTATTCTCTTCAGTAGGTTGGCTCAAGGTTAAAATACTTTTAAAATTCTGTGCTTCTTACAAATATTCACATTTTATGGGTGGAATTTCATGGGTAATACCAAACAAAGGGACAGGGCTTTTGTATAGTACAAAGTTGAAATTGAGTTTCTGAAAGGGAATCTGTGAATGTAAAGTGTAATTTTATATCAAGGCAAAAGGGCAAAATATTCCATTTGCTGTTTCTTTTCACCACATGAATATACTTCCACTGATGCAGAAGAAGGAGCAGTAGTATTAAACCCACTTCACAGGAGACACATGGAAATTCTTAGCTTTGACCCAGATTTGAAACATTTTAGTTGCACCCCTTTATCACTAAGCTATTTTTCTGTGATGTCAAACATTAAATAAATAAACCCCATTCACATGGCTGGTCTGTTGGCTGATAATGTCAATATTTGGCTAAGGAGCAAAGCTTCAAGGGAAAATGTGAAATTTTGAGGACAATCTCTCAGCCAAGGACATTATGGCATGCCTGAAAATGGTTTATTTATTTTATAAGCCTCCCATGAATTTTCATATTGTGGGTTGACAGCAAATGTTGTTGACTTTTTTGTTCTTTGCAGAGCAGCATTTGAAATAAGTTTTTAATGTCACTACCAATGGACACAATGAAAATATTTTGTTTTCCTTCTATGTAAAGCAACAAAGATGAAAACATTGAAACTCTCAAGTTGGCTATTTCCCACTGGCTTGGTTTCTTTACAAGAGAAATAATTGGGGGACAAAAATCTCTGTAGAAGGGGGTTATTGCGTGATAATTATGCGGTGATTTTGCACCATATGGCATTAAGTAGCCAATAGAATCATGTGAAAATGAATGGGTGGGTTATAACTTGGAATATTTCATCTGTGGGATATTTGTCAGAGTTTATGGTTGGGTATGTCTATTAGCTGAAGTCCAAAGTCCCAAATTTTCAAGTGAATGTTAAGTACTGGTATAAAGCATATGCTGTTACTGTAATCTTGACAGTTTCTTGGCCTTTCTCAAAAAGAAATCCAAGATTCTATGAACTAAGCTTCTTTTTCCATGAAGTTAGTCATTAAGTGGTTATTATTCTTAATATACAGCTTGTGATATAATGGAAAAGGGCAAAGAATCTGGGCCCATTCAACCAAAACATCTAAGAGAATCTGTCAGGAAGTTGAAAAGGAAAGGTCTAGTCCCAAATACAAGATATCAGAAGAGACTTTTTCACAGGTACAATTTAATTGTGGCAAATTATGCTCCTCTTCTCTTAGATGATAGACAAAGTTGACTTAAAGTCAATTATTGTGAGTGTGTTCCCTAATAGCAGTTAATTTCCAAAGCTGTGGTCTTCACAAATGCAGGACCTGTGGGTGATCCCTATCAGTTAGAGATACAGGAATCCTAACCCCCTAACCCTTTACATTTCTTATGGCAGTGATAAGGAGAATTTGTTCATCAATCAAGTGTCTCTTTAATTGGCAAGCATTCTCTTTATCCTTATAACCTTAAGGTTTGATTCTACAGTGATACTGTGAGGAGAAATTGAATGTTGGTCAATATTAACCCTTTCACTCCTAAGAGTGACTAGCATCTTAATTTTCCTTACAATATCTCCCCTGAATCAAACATTAAGGTCCAAAAATAAAGGAAATAATTACCAACTTAAGAAGCCCTTGATTGTTAAACAAATTCCTCTTGGCAACACCTTAGAGAATGTATATAGAACAATATGGAGAATATGCATACTGATGTTAGGGTGTGAAGTGTTAAAGGGTTAAGTTAGAACGTTTTCCTGGTAATTCCTCAATTGTTACAAAACTGCAGGAGCACTGTCCAGAGAAGGGTGCTCTTTTTAGACGAATCAGATTGAAGACTTAAGAAACGTGGACACTTTTGTTTCAAATTTAGGTGTAAAAATGTCGTGTTGTCTCTTCAATTCCTAATTTTATCTTCTAGTGACTTCTCTGGCTCTTCTGATCTTGTCAAATGATATTACTTTGGTTTTAATTTAAAAAATATGATTCATTTTTTTTCCCGGCTGAAATTGGTCTTTACCAAAACCTCCCACCAGCGAGTTATTGCTTAGAGCTATTTTCTGCTCGAACGTGCTCAGTATTTTAAAGCTCATTGCATCTTAAATTCTCTTTAGGTGAAATGCTACGCCCCGTGACCTGAGGGAAGAAAGATGTGACTTAAATAAAAGCTCATTGTGGGAAAATGTCTAAACGAGAACCCACAGGTGACAGTGTTTCAGCTCAAGCTCTGACAGAGGAAGTCCAAAAGGTCCTGGATTTTCACTTAATTTGTTGAAGTAACAACAAAAAAAGACGCACAACGGCTGTTTGGACAACGTCTGAATGATAATAGAGCATAAAGAGTGGGCTGCTAGAGACTGCGGAAGTTTTTTTTAAACATAGGGGCGACGTTTATCATACATAATAAAATAAGTGATATGCAAGGAGCACCTTTAGTGGTGAAAAACCAATCGTTTATTGTACGGGTAAACCCATAGAAGATTGATGTTTATTCTTTTTTTTTTTTTTTAGGCAATAGAATGCACTTTCTATCGGTTTACCAGCGTAATAACCCTCTTGGGATGTTTAGAGAACACTCGGAAAAGTTTGTCGTGTTCTCGCAACATCCCGTGTGGGTAATTAAGCCGACAAACCGATAGAAAATGCGGTCTATTGCTTAGCTAACCCAAGTTCATGCCCCCGCTCAAAATTTCCTCAGAATTCCTTTGCGTAGGTTGTTGGCACCAGCAAACTCGTTTCTGTTGTGTTCAGTGAGTCCGTAATCAATTTTTTACAACACTTAAGTAGGCAGTTGCTCAAGAAGAGGCCAGGCGCGATCCTCAGGAAACAATTTGTGAAAAGATCACGAGAATAAGGTTTAGTAGGGGGTACTATGTAATTTTTTTTTTTTTTTTTTTTAATGGGGGAGGGTGCGTAGTTCTCATGGGAAACACTGAGAAATTGAGACCTTAGGTCTTTTCAATGGGTCGCGTTAGAAAGCAATTTTATGCGATAATATTAATGCATGTCTCGTTTGACCAAATCACTTATTTCCTTAATTAAGCGTCCGGGCGCTCATTTCAATTTCGGTCAAAAGGAGAGGCGCTTATTTGGAGAAGGTCGCCTAATTGAGGGGTTGATTATTATTTTTTGTATTGATTCCGGTGTAGTTAAAGCTTTAAAAAGTTATAAAAAGTGGAAATAGAAACAGATTTTCCTTGTAGCCCTCCTAATTAAGAAAGTCAAGGAGGAGGGGGAAGGGCTTATCGGAGAGGGGCGCACTATTTGACATTACACCTGTGGGCACTTGATCGGGGCGCTTATTCAGACATTTTGTTTGAGTGGGCACTCGGGTAAAAAGGGGTTCGTTACATAACGTGACTCGTTTTATGCTTTGCATTTCAGACGCACTGTAAAGTTGAAACTTTTATTGGATGTCTGAACTACTCATAATGAAATATTTGTCCCAAATTTGGTCTCCTTTCCTTGACGATACATTAGAAAATGGTCCGTGATCTGTAAAAATGATTTCTATGTATAATTTTAAAACAGCCCGCGGTAGAGAGTTTTGTTTCCATAGTTTTCGCCTAAAACCAAAGCAATTTGCACAGAATATGGAAAGAAATTAGAGACAAAAGTGTCGTGGAGAAACTGTTACAGAGAGAGGACAAAAGTTCATTACAACGTTTTGTTAAGGGAGGCTTGTGACAACTAATCATCAGCAATGGTTGTGTGGCAACTGGTTTAATTGAAAAGATGGACGGTGTTTTTAAGTTGCAAACAAAAGCAACTCTACCTGACGCACTGTCTATGTTCGTGTACACAGTTGTCTGAGAAACAATTTATGCATATTACGTGAGTGGTCCCCTCACGCCAAAGGTCATCATCGAAGGTATCGGTAAAATTGAAAACCATTAGTTATCGAATGACGAAAAAAAACTGATAATGTAAGTTGTACATTTGATTGAGGCGATTAAAAGTTTGCTTTTCCAATAATCACGTTGATTCTTAGAGCGTTGTAGAATCAGGGTATGCTAATTTAGTCTTTTCATAGTTGATACGATCAAGATGTTTTAACAAAGTAGGGTTTTTAGGTCTTTATTTTCCTAATTTAGATGCGTCCACCTTCCCTCCTTCAACCAAAAAAAAGCAAACAAATAAAAAACATAACTTGTCTATCTTTTTATTTTCTCTCCTGATCAGTTCAGCAGCTGAACAAGAACTAAAAAAAAAAATATAAAAACAGGGTCATTTATCTTATCTCCATTGGTTTTAACAGCTACGCATTACCACAAGCAAATAAACGTTGATTGACACGTGGAAATGTCTAGGGGATACAACCTCTTATGACTCCTTCCGAGTACGTAACAAAAGATCAAATTTTGGTATGTTTTAAACAAATTTAGTCCAAAAGTCCGTTATTTTGTGTAGCGATCGTGCTCGTCATCAGGCGCTTTTACACTTTTCATTGAGAAATTTTAAGTATTTACCCAGAGTCCGGCCAAGAAATAAGTTGTTTCAAATATAACAATCTCGATGTTGAAGAGACAATTTTGTTTGGTTTCAGCACGATAAAGAAATACGCACTTATTAATAAAACCTATTTACAATAAGTATGAAGTTTCGCACCATTCGTCGTACAGAAGATGCCGTTTTGCGACTCTTGTCCCGAAAAAGTGACGGCTACTCGCAGAGTAATTACGTGTCAGATGAAAATCATAAATACCGTGCAATTCTTGTTTGCCTAGATTCTACAAGTTTGCATTTGTCGTGTCTGTCTGGATTGATTGGCGCGCGACTTTTCGCAATTTTCCGGCTCATGTAAACCACGTGTCCTTTGTGTACGTTTATATGTTGATAGCGTTGATGGGGTTGAGCGAGAAACACGCCGGCAAGACATCAGGTGAGATTCGACAATGGGTGAGGGAGTAAAAGTAATTTTTCTGGCTTCTGTAATTATTTGGATGTCTAACGTTGTACGAATACGTGGAAAGAGGAGGAGGATACGTTGTCTAGACATTTTGAAACCTGAAGATGTTAGTGTCGCCGGCTAAGAATACTGTTCATTTTCCAAAGGGCCTTCAAACAGATCAGTAAAGTGCCTTCCCCTCGCATGTTATCACATTCACAACTAAAAATTTCATTAGTTTATTTTTCGCGATTTACACTCGCTTTTTTTCCTTTGGAAAGCAAACAGAAAGGACCCGTAAACGCATTCGAAATCACAGTAACAGAAAAGCATAGCCACAATCTTGGCCCTGCCCCCACAATACTGGAAAAGCCTGATTAGCCAGAACACGGTTGACTTTATCTTGAAGAGGAGTCGTCGAACGACTGATAGCAGAGAACGATAAAAAAAGTCACGAACAATTGAAGTAATCATGATTCCCAACAGCGAAATTTAAATCCCCGAAATTTACTCAAAATTGCGCGCTGATTCTGATAAGTTATCACATAACAACTATCGCCTTTTTAAATCAAATTGTTTACCCAAGTCGGTGTGTTCAAACGTTTGTTTATAAGAATAGTAAAAGGCTTGTTTTTTTTCGTTCACTAGCGAATTCAGTCCCTGGGAACTTAATTCACCCCGCTAGTATTATATATATCGACAACTCGCTTCTCGAAAGCTCAGCAAACGGGTCGTAGTTAATTTAAGTGGCAAGCGTTCGGCTTTTTGATTAACAAACTTGTGGCCTTTAGTTGTTTTCTGAAAAAGGAACAGGAAATAATTCTAATTGATAAATCTTATCGCGTGTGCTTTTATGTCGGATCACTGAATAGTATTCAAACTAGAAAAGCGTTTGTACCACCTACTCAAAGAGCTACATCTTTTCACCGATGTGGAGTACTCATTGTCGGAGCGAAGCTGCAACACACTTCTATGTAAAAAGACTTTCTGAGTAATCATTTCATGGCTTCCATAAACCTAACAGACAACATATTAAAGTAATTTTTCCGCATGCTCGTTTGTAAGACTGATTAGCGATATCGGGAACTGTCCTAACCTTTTTTTTTTTTCATCTCTCCTGTACGAAATTCGAAAGTGCTATTAAAAGCTCGTAGAAAGACACGTATTCTTTGGTTAATATTCATTAAAACTCGTACGGAGATGCAAAGAGAGAGGGACGAAAAATGATTCCAAAACCGTTTTACTCCTATTATGGAGAGGATTTATTTTCCTTTAGAGGCAGTATTCTTAGCACGACCCACAGACCTATAAAAAAGTTTGTTTGATTTCGTGAACAGTCTCGAAGTTGAAAATTGGTGACAAGACATGTCATGAAATGACCTTTTCTTCACCCTTAAATTGTTTATATCATAATAGAGATTTCATAATTTTCTTTCGAATAAATTACCTTCTAGCTTCGATATATGGTGATTATTTATGTAAACTGAAGGATTCCCTGCGGAGAAAAATCTCTATAACAGCTTAAACATATCAGGATTTCCAGGCTAAAAATGTTTAGCTGAATAAAAAATGTATTTGAATTAATAAAGGATAATTTTTTGTGATTTGTAGTCGTGCCAGAATCTTGGCAATCGGGGTTTCTATTCAAATGTTATGCTCATGTCCCTACATAGCAATTTTCCCCCAACGATTAGTCGTTCTTAGGCCGTTTGAGCCGGATCTATTCATTTCAATTTTCGTGATGTAATTTTTTAAGCAAATTAGTTTTGATATGATTCTCTTGGTTCCTATGAGCTTAAGAGTTTTGTGCCAGGAAAAATTAATTAATTTTTTTTGCCGTTCTATCTCAGCTGCGGCGCGTAATTTTTTCCTGTCCTATCACGTGACTAAACATTGTACATGCGCTGTTAGAATATTTTCCTCGAGTCGGAAGCGGACCGAAACGTCGAGTGATGGAGGGAAAATGGTGGTTTGGTTCTTCGAATTTATATGGCTTTTCTGGATTTTGACATCTTCTGAAGCGAGATCCACGCATACCAGAAAAATCCAAGGTTCCCAAATTGTTATTTTCCTAGTTTATTTCGCTGTGATCAATGACAACAATTTTTTCGCTTAGGTTTGATCGTCTAATGTTTGTTTCTAACTAACTTCATCAGCTGTTGGTCAATCTGCCTACGCTGGTTCGTATGGCAGCCGTACTACAGGATTTTTCCATGGTGTAGGGCAGGGAAAGCCGCCAAGAAATAGAGAGAACCTTCAAGGGAAGAAAAAGAATGAAGGGAAAAATATTCAAATGGAATTTAAGCGAAAAGTTTCCTCTTTCAAGTCGACAGAAAGCGCTACTACGATCGCTCGTGAAATCAACAGCAACCTTACAGCGGGTCATCGTGAGGACCTGCCGGAAATTTATATTTTAGTGTTGGTGAGTCTTCTTTTTGTGTTCTTTATTCGCGTTGGTGGTAATTTTATTAGTGTATCCGGAGTCTTTCCGGATTTTTTGTTTGTTTGTTGAGAAAAGGTTCTGTCCGAGCGAGCATACATTGAATTGTCGGTCGACAGGTCTACAGCTTTCATACCGCCGTTACAGTTTCCATTACGATTTTGTTTTTTTGAGAGAATTATAATAATTGTCTGTTGCTTAACAACTCGGTTCGTAGTCGAATGATGTGGATGGAATTAAATTCAAAAGATCGTGTTTTCACACAATTCGATACGTTTTGTAGCGGTTCTTTCGGTCATGCCAGACACCTGGAATAGGTTTGTCCTGGGGAAACTTTTTTCGGTGCTCTACCGCGAGAAAACTACATTTATTATAGAAAATGCGTGGGTTTGACAGAGTTTGACGATTGTATTTTTGATGTAAATTTCTTTTACTGATAGCAGAGGTTTTATATAACCGATGGACTAGTTTCGAATGAGGTCACATCGGTTCTTCGCGCGCGAAAACGAATATTTTGCGTGATCTTTCGATCTGGCATTATCTGACCCCGTAATTATGTTCATGGGATCAGTGTTCGCCACTTCTTCGCCGATTTCCATTTTAATGGGGTTTGATTCGCGGAACAATCATTTCCGTGACATGTTTCATTAAATCCTCCCACTCAAACAATAACTGGCGGATATACTGTATTGTCGGCAACTCGTTTCAAAAATATTTTCTTCGTTTTGTTGTGGTGAATTTTGAAGATGAGTGTCAACTAACTCGATCGAGTGGGAGGCCAACCCTCGACCAATTAGCGTAACACGATAACCGTGAATGTGAAGACCTGTTCGATTTTGTAAAGGAAAAAAAGAGTCGATATCTCTGACCAAATTTCATATCTAGCGTTTTGTTCTTTAACTATATCGCCATATTAACATACTGAATTTGTTAGTTTGAAGTAAAGATATCATTGTACACCTGTTACTTTAAGTCTAAACATAGTTTTCTAGAATCTATTTTCTTGATGAAAACTTGTAAGTTTTTTAGCGGATGTCTCTGCAATTTTGTAATATCCAATTGCAAACATCTTCTGTTAAATTTGAAACTTCAAACCCATTGAATTAGAAGTTTGTGACAGTAGATTGTTTTTTCCTCGGAGTACACCTGCATCAAAAATAGCTTGTGCGTGGTATGGTATTATTTGGTGTTAATGGAGTTATTTTCCATGGTTGAAGCCTTCAAGTAGTGGGAAATGGTCTATTACCGTAAGCTGTGCCGTCCCCAGCATTAATCCAGGAATTCTCTGTGGGATTTCAGGAAGGATAGATAATTTTCAATTTATCTCAATTTGCTAAGAACACCAGCAGAACACGCGTTGTTGAAAACGTTATTTTTCATTTTCCTTATTGCATAGTTGTCAATAATTCTAAGAACCAATCTGAGTCTTTGTTTTGTGTGGAAACAAATAAGAACTATTGTTTATGGCAAAACATAGTGGAGTGCCTTTCATTTTTGTTAATGTTTCTGATGGAAATGAGAAGGCTTTTTTTTGATAGAAATACTTTTGAATCCAATATTGAAATTAAGTTACTCTATACTTTTGAAATAAAAGTTTAGTTTCAGTTCTAGGGATTTGCGTGTAAATCCCTGGTACTATGGGATATCTAGAACTTGACTGATACAGTGTCATCTGAAACACTGAAGCTTTACAATAACTTGAAATATCACCAGTTGAAACTGCTGTTTTCCACCTATATTTCACTGGGTAGATAGCCCATATCACACAGAAAAACAAAGTCATCTATCATCCCTGTCCTTCATTTCCTATGGCTGTTACCAATTAGTCAATTTTTTTTGTTGTCACTGTGAACAAAAATATTTTTAAGAAGATCTAGTTTTGTGTTTTTGGTTTCTTCACTAGAAAGTAACAATATTTTATCAATTTTATAATAAGAATATAAATTTAGTTCAGTTGCTTTATTTGACACAGCCCACGTGGATTAATGATTTTAAAAGCCCCTTCTATGGGTTATTGTGAAGAAGAGCTCCCCAAAAAACCTGTCGGCCGACAGTCGACCGACAGTCTACCGACAGGTTAAGAAAAAAGAAAAACTATGTTAAAAACGAACAGTTAACGTGACATAACAATCCGTAATGGTGATGTATGACTCGACAGACTTCACCTACTTACCGATCGACGGCAAAGTTGGTAGTATGTAAAGAAACGTTTCTTCCAAAATGTTATCAGATGCGTATAGGATATATCACTTGGGTAATTTACAACACACCAGACAATCTAAGAATCGCATGGGAAGATAATTTAATCGAAAACTCAGCTAAAAACTCTGAAAACCATAAGCTACGTATCAATACAAACACTTTCGTTCAAATCGCCCAACAATGCAACGCGGCCTCTTATGGTATGTTAAGTATCCCGTTCATTGCCTTCAGCTTTCTCTTGATTTGACCTGGAGGTTGCCTGTCGCAAAAGACTTCGGCGCTACATCCTGGTCATGAGCAACATGAGGAGAGAGGGGCAGCTGTTGCCAATGAAGTTCGCGGCACGATTTTACGAGTGAAATATCTTGTATATTTCACCACGCACAAAACGGCTCCTTTAGGAGCCACCAAATCTTGAAAGTCAATTGTCAACGTATTAAACATGTTGGATGTTGTATCAAGCGAGGCACGATTCTACGAGTGAAATATCTTGTATATTTCACCACTCACAAAACGGCTCCTTTAGGAGCCACCAAATCTTGAAAGTCAATTGTCAACGTATTAAACATGTTGGATGTCGTTTTCAAGCGAAAACTGAGAGAAAACATTAAGGTCTGTGTTAACGTTTCACGGACAAGCTACCGACAAGCTACCGACAGGTTACCGACACATTACCAACAGTCGGCCGACAGGTAGCCTATATTTCAGGCAAAACCTGTCAGCCGTCTGTCAGCCGATTGTTGGCCGACAGTCGACCGACTGTCAGCCGACAGACGGCCAA
Source organism: Pocillopora damicornis (assembly GCF_964200805.1). Taxonomy (NCBI): domain Eukaryota; kingdom Metazoa; phylum Cnidaria; class Anthozoa; order Scleractinia; family Pocilloporidae; genus Pocillopora; species Pocillopora damicornis. Next base: position 13,610,333 of record NC_142679.1, on the reverse strand, counting down.
CTGTCGGCCGACAGGTTTTTTGGGGAGCTCTTCTTCACAATTACCCTTCTATGAAGCATTTTAAACTTGTTAATCCTTGATTTTTAGGGGTTTTGTCAAGTGTTAGCCATCCTTAGGATAGGCCTCCACAACATGTTAATATCATACACTCTAACACTTAAAAGAATATATTTTGTTTTGAGCCATTTTTTAGATGTTTTCCATGCATTCGTTATATGTTTTAACATCTTTCTCTTTCTCGAGAGTGACAAGCATCTTATTTATTGTTAAGAAATCACTGCTGAATCAAACATTTATGTCATGTATTGTGAATAAAGGAAGTGGTCCCCATTTGAATAAGAGAATGTTCCAGAACATGGAATACAGACTTAATTTACAAAGAACCCTTCCTTTATGGCAACAAAACTTTAACCCTATTTGAATTAAACCTTTCTGTTAAATAAAAAGAGAATCATATGTAAATTGAACTATTTAGGATATTGGTTTACGCATAACAGTGTTTGAATCAATAACTGTTTATTTTTGTAAAGTGCCCCTGAGTGTACTTGAGAGATTAAAAAATTTATCTTTAAACCTATACATTGAAAGTTCTCGGAGCATTTTGATTTTAATGCTGTTGCCTTTTTACAGAACCTGGCCACTGGGCTCAAGAACTTTAGCAAGTCAACCAGGAAACAGTTTACATCTCTTCTTTCCAAGAACTTAGGGCTTCATGAGCAAAGCTGTGTAATTCTTCATGTCTCTCCAGTGAGTACAATAAATTACAGCCAGTGATAATGAAAATTATCGTTAGAACATTAGGGGAAATTTCTGGACCAATAGGCTACGTTGAAGACACCGACTTCTACTATAACAGCAAATCGCCCAATATGTGTTCTTTTTGTGTGTACAAAATATGAAACACACCTGGTTGGAGTCAGTGACACCTGTGTTCTATTATAAGCTACTACATTGCTGTTACAATTTCTACAGCTTCTCCCAAATAACCAAATATGTCTTATTATTTTTTGTGTGTGTTTTTATAACTTGGAAATGGGCTATCAAGTCATTTCAAAATGTTATGCGCACCTGGCCAGAGTCAATATCAAAAATAAAGTGATTTGATCTGAGAGGATAGTAACAAAAACACTCACACATGTGACTCACACTGACAACAGGCTGAGCAAATAAAGCAGTTGACCCTTTAACTCTCAAAATCTGATTGTTAATTCTCTAACTGCTATGTATTTCCTTATAAATAATTTTTGAGAATTTGATGTTAGATCAAGATAACTTCTACCTGATAAATTTGAATATTCTCATTATCTGCTTGTTGGATAATGTGTAGATGTTATAGGAGGAAGTTATGAGTTAATCGCTTCAGGGATTTAAGGGTTTAGCAAATGCAAGACTTAAAGCAGTAATGGTTTTGGACTTGTACTTGAAAATGGATTAATAGAAGCCTGTAAATGATGTCTGTTTGTGAAACTGAACAACATTCTTATTGATCATGATTATTGATTAAAAGGTAATAGGGTATCTCCACTTTTTTTTTTCAGATTTCCCTTAGAAGGATCCAAATTGAACTTTCTTGTGAAAAAGACATGGTTAAAGCTATGGGTTCAGAGTGGGAGCCTAATGTATTTATTCCAGCCAACAAAATGATCCAGACCTTAGACAGCCCAAGGATGCAGCCATTTTTGCGAGAATTCAACATAACTGCTTATGGAATCAAGGTTTAAAACACTTATTAACCCTTTTACTCCTAAGATCTAAATGTAGTTGAACCTTTATTGACCCTTTACATCCTAACATCAGTTTGCATATTCTCCATACTGTTCTCTATACATATACTAAGGTGCTGACAAAGAGAATTTGTTTAACAATCAGGGGCTTTTTTGGCTGGTGATCATTTTCTTTATTCTCGTGACCCTAATGTGTGATTCAGGGGTGATATTGTAAAGAGAAATTAGATGTTAGTCACCCTGTATTACGCAGTCAGTTGTCAAAGTCCCAAATTTGTTTCCCCTTAGTAACTGTACTTTACACCTCTATTAAGGTGGTACAGAAGGCTACCTTGACCTTTTTGGGATGGTTTATATTCTCAGATATTATGGTGTTTGCAGTTCATGCAGTATTTCCTTTAGATGACATTTTTGACACATCCATTTCATTGGTAACCATTCAATAATAAAATATGTAGTGTTTTTTTTTACTATAGATGGAACTCAGGAAAGATCTCTACTGTAGATTACTACTTATATTTTCCAAGCAACAAAATTATAAATATGTTAATGTTAGCCTCCTCATTCTTAAAATTTTTAATGATATTTCTAATATTAGTGACATGTTGCAACCATAAGGAAGCAAATAACCACATATTTTATTTTGTCATGTAACATTAGATTGAAAGTTGTGACTCAGAAATGTCCACACCACATTGTATTTTTGTGCTTCTTGATGAAGCCTTTTCCCTCTTTTCACCTCCCAACCAAGTGATGTCAATTTCTTTAACTCAGAGGAAGCTTAGAACATTCTCTGGGACCTCTACTTTTGTGGTGCTTTTCTATCTCTCGCTAGTGAACATCATGAGTGCTAAGATTGTCTTTTTTAATCTCTCAAGTACACTCAGGGGCACTTTACAAAAATGAACAGTTATTGATTCAAACACTGTTATGCGTAAACCAATATCCTAAATAGTTCAATTTACATATGATTCTCTTTTTATTTAACAGAAAGGTTTAATTCAAATAGGGTTAAAGTTTTGTTGCCATAAAGGAAGGGTTCTTTGTAAATTAAGTCTGTATTCCATGTTCTGGAACATTCTCTTATTCAAATGGGGACCACTTCCTTTATTCACAATACATGACATAAATGTTTGATTCAGCAGTGATTTCTTAACAATAAATAAGATGCTTGTCCACAGGATAGGTTTCATTACTACAAATGTTGCAAATGTTTATAGTCTCAGTTACTGATTGGTTTTGCGGGAATAATAACAAGACAAATATGGTGATTATGACCACCTATAGTGCACTATTTTGCATTTTATTGCTGCAGCCATGTATCACTGGCTTACAGAAGATGGCAATCGAACAAAGGAAAGTAAAAAGGGGTTCTCTGACAAATTCGTCCAGAGATATCCCTGCTTTTTTCAAATTAGTTAGTGCAGCTACATTGTGTCATGCAACTGCAACAGCATTATCTTGGGGATGATTGATACTTTTTGAACTAAAACTGGGCAAACTAAAAGTATATATAAACAAGGAAAATTTACAGTGCTGTCTTCCATGGTCTGCCAAAAATTGTCCAAATGAGAGGGTATAGGATCGCAACCTTAAATTTTTAGTGTTTTAAAGATTAAACTGTAAAAATTGAATATTATTTAGTAGAGTGCCATAAGAATCATTATTACCTTCATCTTTGTGCCTGTGCTAAACCATTTTAAGTCGTATTAAATTGGCATGGATTTAGAGAAGCTTTTCTCCAAAAATGGCATTTTGAACACACTCCTTAATTCCATGAAATTCCACAAATTCCATGGCACTGAGCAAAATTAAATTTTTGTTCTCAATTTATGTGTAGAATCATATATCACATGTGAAAATTTTAAGTCATTCCAACAAATCTTTAATATTTTATCAACAATTTGAGACACTTCACAGAATTTAGCCTTCAGTACCACCTTATTAGTGGTCACCTCTATTAATCAGACATGTTAACCTTTGAGTGAGTTCCAATGGCTAGTTCATGATGTTTTCCACCTGTATTGAATGGTCACATAAAGTGAAACCACTAAAATAAAACTAGGAACGATCTTTCAAGTAAAATTTAATCTATGTTTCTCTCTGGAAATCAATGTTAGGAATATCTTTGAACAAGTTCTTTATCACTTTTTGTATTACCCCTATTCTGTGGAACCTGTATTTAGCAGTCAAATACAGGTTTGACTGTATCAGTTTTCAAAGCTTTTTTAAAATACATTTTCTATAAGTTTAGCTCTGACAGTGTAAAATCAAATCAATATTCCAGGGTTGATATCTTCCTTTCATCTTATTTTATAAACCCTTCTACTTAGAAATGTAATGACATTGTCACTTCTGGAGGTAAAAAGTTAAAGGAAGTACGCATGAATGTGTGTCTTGTTTTGTGCATTATATTCAGGACAAGAACCTTTTTTAAAAAATGCAAGCTTGATTCAGATTGTATTGTCTTTGATAGCTCGGAGAAACACAAGAGGGCCAAACGAAATGACAAACAATAGTTGTACAGTCATACTCGAACTGATTTTAACCAAAGATCACTCAAATATCCTTATACATGTAGCTTACATGAAATATCATTGCTTAAATAATTAAACGAAACGCAGAAGAAATGATGCATTTGTTCAAAGGGACAAGTGAGTTGCAACAACAGTTTCTTTCTCTCACCATCTGTGTTTTATTCTCTTTCCTACATTATCTTTGAAATTAAGGTTTGTTGTTGTCTGACTTATCACATTTTGTTCAAAACATTTCTTTTACCCAGGAAACCCCTGAAATAGACCTTGCTGTTTATCAGGAAATGTGGTTTCCTGTGGCAGTTGTGGCTGGTGTGACAGTTATTCTTATATTTCTGGCTATTGTTTGCCTGGTAAGTCACAGCATTCCTAATTTCCTGTACATCAGAATAGAAAGATCACCTAATTATAAGGGTAGTGACACATTTCTCCCAACTGTCTACATGTAATTCCCTAAATTGCAGATAATCTAATTTTCCCCACTGGTTTTAAGTTATTTCTCCATTTGCTAGGTCTGAAAAGTTGGGGTCATATCCAAACCATGTCTCCTCATTTAATATTTTCCTTAATTTTCATTTATATGTGTCTGTTAGATGTTTTATAGGAATATATTTAATTTAGAAGATAATTTAAAGACAAAAGATTCCTTTGAGCTTAAGGGTAAACCAGCAACTGCAATAATCATTGATGAAAAATAGTAGTCTTATGTAAAAAAAAAACTAACTTAAGGCTAAGGTTTTTTAAGCAAAATGGAACACTAGATGGATAACTATGATAAATTTCTCTTGCTTGTAGCTGTTTTGCCGACGTCATCTAGAAGCCAAGGCTGAAGAAGATCATCGTACACAACAGCTTGATCCAGAGAAGCTTTTCTATCCTGCTGTTGACCCTGCAAACAACATGTCAGCAAGCATGATACAGCCTGATGCAGGAAGGGTGTATACGATAACAGGTTTACCCCCCAAGGCAAGAAAATGGAAAGGGTCTCAGTTATCCTTATCAGACAGGTGAGATACATTTTACAGCTTCTTAACTTTCTAGTACTCTTATATCTTCAGAATCTTATTTTTGGCTAAATAATGTTTGTGTTTGGATTTTAGACGCGGCTCCAAAGCATCTCTGGTCTTAGATCTCAACAGATCATCATCAACTGAATTAGGACCCAGCTCTTCTGCTCCAAGTATATTAGAAAGGTAACAGTGTCAAATTGTAATACGATTTACATTAAATTAAACTGAAAATAAGACTTTCTTTTGTCAAAATTGTTGTAAGGGTGCTTTGCTATGGTTGGGTATTTTAAAGCTTTTTACAAAATAACACATCTTACAGAGACCATTTCTACACATCTCTTATCACTGAGGTGAGAATTGAAAAGGTAGTTAGGTACATTTTATGAAGCGGAACCTTTTAATGAGATTCCAAAGGTCCAGTGTGAAGCTATTAGACTGGAGAGCCTAATGGGATGTTTGTTGTATGGGGAAGGAGCTATTTTCTGGGTTGTCTTATCAATCTCACTGCTTAAAAGTTTTTATTGATATTTCAACATAATCAATAAACTAGTGAATTAAACAAAATTCTTTAAATATTTGCATATTTTGAATTGAATGTCACATTGTGTGTAATTTTTCTATTTGCAGTCCCACAGAAGAAAAACTAGCTTCTAAATCCAGGTCTTTAACTTGCAATGAATTGGAAAACTGTGTAAATGAACCCAAGAAACTTTATGCCGAATTTTGGGTGAGTCAGAGAACCAGTGAATTGCCTGAAATGATGGTGATTATGCATGATACTCTTTGGTGTAATTGATAAAGAAGAAAAGAAGAGATTCTACTTGGAGTCTTTTTTCTTCTCAGGATATTTTTCAATGTTAAACAATTGATTTATTTGATAGTTTGAAATTGTGAGCATACATTTGAATGTTTACAGACAAGAAGTATGTTTAAATTTTAATATTTCTCTTTACATAAAGAAAAATTAATGTATTTGTCATAGGGGTGGTACAAATAAATATTTTGAGTTCCCCACAAGGATTTTTACCTCAGGACCCAGTTTTCAAAGGGCAGATAATGCTGTCCAACAGAAAAATCGCTATCCAGTGGATAAGCATTAACATAACCTATTGCACAGATAGAGATTTATCAGGTGGATAGTGATATCCACTCCTTGAACAATTGGGGCCAAAACTTAAAATGTCATGGTGCTATGTTCCACCATTGAGGGCACATGTTGAGTGAAATTTAATTCAATTTGTTATTCTGAACCAATAACTCTCAACTTTCTCTATTTATCTACATGTAGGAAATGCCAATGAATCATCCTCCTCCAGAAGAGAGGATTCCTGGTTCCAGTTACAGAAATAGATACCCATTTGTTTTACCAAGTAAGCCACAGGCCTTTAGGCAGGTTATTTAAATGTGTATGATCATGTAGTCTAGTTGTCATGGTGAGAGTAGTCCTGAAATGGACTTTAGTCTGTACTGTTGACTTACATTTCGATAACCTGAGCGGATGACATCATCAGAGTCAGTGAGTAGTTGTTGTCAGTTAAGTGTACCATATCCAGTTCATATAAACTGATTGGTCAGTTTAGCAATGATGTTGTTGGCTATAAGACTAGAGTGGAGTAATTCAGTGGTGATTGGTCAGTTTCAATCCATCGTTAATGTTAGGTCATTCTCTTTGGTTTGTTTGTGTTGTTAGTGTTGTGAACAAGTCATTTGTGTGGTTGTAGTTCAGCAAAAGAGCAGTCTCAGCCATTACCAAGAAAGCCAAACATGTTATCCAAATGTTGATTTTTGCAATCAATGTGAAAAAGGCTGACATCATAGATATAACAATGTATTTACTCACCTGAAACAACCCAGCCTTAAAATGTATTGAGATCCATTGGTTGCTTGTGACTGTAGTCCTAGTTAGACTTCATCGAAACATGTGGCCATTAGGATTTAGCTCTGTCCTTGTTTAAGGCAATTGTGATATATTGGAAGTATTATCCACTGAAGCGAAGGTAAACAGTGGATCAGGATATTAGATATCATTAGTTAGACTTTGTCAAAATATCTGGCCATTAGGATTTAGTTCTGTCCTTGTTTAAGGCAACTGTGATATATCAGAAGTATCATCCACTGAAGTGTAGGCAAATAGTGGAGGATATTTTCTGAGCCTTTATATTTTCTGCCCCTTTCAGTCAAACATTGTGGTATTTACTTAATAAAAAACCAAAAATTGCAGACTGAGGTTTTCAGATCAATGAAAGAGGAAGCCCTGCAACAGGGTGTAACTTATTGCATCGCATCTCATTTCCAGAAGGGATCCTTCCTCTTTTGTTTACTGCTGATAAATGTTTTTAACTCAGCATATCAAGACATTTAACTTGTACTTTCTTACACCAAGAGACAATTAGTGTTAATGCAAACTGTATTCTGTTCATTTTCAGATAGTAGAAGTAGAGTGAATCTACCTGAAATACCAGGAGATGCTTTATCTCTTTACATTAATGCAAATTTTTTGAAGGTAAATTTAAAAGTGGAATTGCTGTTTTAGCATATTTTATTGAATCTCACATTATTATGTCTTAAAACTCCTGATAGATGTTAATTAGGCTGGTTTCACTTTTTTTTAAAATTCATTTTCAGGGTTATGAGGGTCGAAAGCAAGCTTACATAGCCACCCAAGGTAATTATTTTGTCAAGTTCTGTTATCAAATCTAACTTTTCACTGACTACAATAACTGCTTGGTGAGATTGGGTTGTGTATGAATTAATGAGCTCTCCAACTACGAGGAGGAAGAAGGGCAAGAGATAAAGGATATGATTACTAACTTTAGAAACTATTGATTGTTAAACAAATTCTCCTTGTTAGCACCCAAGGAAATGTATGTGGAACAGTATCAAGAATATGAATAATGATATTAGGGTGTAAAGGGTAACGCCAGATTGAGCTCCAGCAGTAAAGATGCTCGGAGGGTCTGAAGATCTCACCAAGCTAACTCTGTGTTAAGATTTTAAGTCTCTGTGATAGCTCATCCACAAACACTTAAATGGTGTAATAATTTGTAAGTAACCTTTCTTGTGTACCACTTTGAAGGATATCATTAATGTTTCTTCATCTAGGTCCATTGTCAGTTACAGTAAAAGATTTTTGGAGAATGATATGGCATCATCAATGTCCAATCATTGTTATGATAACAAAACTTAAAGAAAGAAATGAGGTATGATTTGGATGGCATGAATTACCAAGTATATTGTTTTATTATATTTACAGGGATCATGTTATTAGAAAGCTTAATATATTATTTAGGTAAATGCTTATATTCAAAATGAAATCTGCATTGATAAATCTTAATATGTTGCTTTTTAACCACTTTTTTTAGCTGTTTTAATATGAGGGGTTTACCCAAGTCCCCAAAATTCACCTCTTACTTGTGGCATCATGATAAATCATGGTCTAGGTCATCAAAATAAACCTGCGACTGGTGTATTTTGCTGTCTACTCTGAAAAATGCAATGGCTTTTCAATTTTCAGCATAGAGGTATAACATTGCACTGACTACTTTGTACCGCAGTCAGGTTACTCAGAATATCTTTTTGACAACCTTGCATGATAATACTTTAAAAATGAACACCATATCCCTCACCCCTCTTTTTGCTTCCTCATCTGTTCTTGGTTCACACTCTCTTGGTTCAGGTTTCTTGTATTCAAGTAAACACTTTACTTTGTTAGACAAAATGTGAACAATACTGGCCTGATCCAACTTTCCGAACGCAAGAGAAGTATGGAGACATTGTCGTCACTTTTGACTCTGTAATTGGACGAGATGGATATCAGATCACTTCATTTTACATCAGTCATTCACAGGTGATTTTTCTAGTAAAGTCAATTGACACTTTTTCTTTAAGAAATGACAATAATTTAAGTTCTCCTCACATTTTTAGCACATTTTCTTGTGATCAAGTGATGAGAACAGTTAAGATTATCACATGTAGGGTGCTATCTTGTTGTAACAACAAATTCTTTTGTCTATACTTAACAAGAACATATACGGCAGGCAGAAGGGGGATTTACTCATTTGATCTGAAAAGTTATTGATTGAGTCCTGAGGTATATTAAGTAAAAAAGAAAGATATGTAACTATGTAGGTTAACCCTTAAACTCCCATGGGTGACTGAGACAGAGTTTCTCCTTACAATATCCACCCAATATCAAGTAGAAAATTAATGAGAATAAAGAAAGAGGTCAATTAGGGGATTAAAAGTTGATCCAGTACCACATTCTTCAAACCAATATCATGAGAATTGTATAGCAGGCCTTAAGGAGAATTACTAATGAGATCTTGGGAGTGAGAGGGTTAACAACACAATGTAGAGCACAGTGTTAATCAGACAACATTGATTTATGGGTAATGGATAGATTGAGCTGTGGAAATTTTGTGCTGATACCATAATTTTTACTTCATTTGAGGTAATTCTTTTCCTTATATATTTATTTGTCATGTTCTTTTGTTGAATTTTTCAGTCATTGGAAGCTCCTCGGAGAGTTTACCACTACTGGTACACAGCATGGCCTGATCATGGTGTCCCTGACTCACCAAGACAATTTTTAAGATTAGTAGAGGAAGTGCATATTGCTCAGGAGAGAGAGGATGTCAAAGAAGGGCCTGTTGTTGTTCATTGCAGGTTGGTTATCAAGGTCACTAATGGCATGTCTAGCTAGTAAATTTCCTTCAAAAAACATTTAATAATAATATGCACCTTGAAGTAAATGAAATGAAAAATATAGGAAATTGTAGTGAGATGTAGGGAATTGTACACTAAGTACATGTTGGGATACCAGATACTTTTAAGTCTGAAGGTTATGAATGACAGGAAAAGATCTGAATATCAAAAAAAATTGTTACACATTATTTAAAGTGCTTCCAAATTAATTCTTTCTGCCTTTTTGGACATTTGACCTTTTCCCTGTCATTTGCATGGTTTTGTAACTTACAAAGTGAAACACTGTACCAGGATAACTGTAATCATGAGCTTAAGTCTGGATTGAAACCCCACCTTTTAATTTAGTTTATAAAGGTTTCTTAAATCTAGTTTTTTAGTGAGAAATTCTGTGGCTAAAGTTATTTTGGTTGTAGCTATCCTCGACAATTTTCAATGAGATGTAATGTGACATTTACCCCTTAACTTTTGTTTGCTTTTCTTACAGTGCTGGAGTTGGAAGAACGGGATGCTTTATTGCAGCTAGTATAGGAATTGAACAGATCAAGGTGTGTATTGTTCAGAGAAAACTTGAATGAGTGAAATCAAGAGAAATTGGTGTGATTACAAAAATTAAGAACTTCCAGAAACATTATTCATAAGTATGGGATGCAGCAAGTTTTCTGTTTTGTATGTGAGACAAATCCTCTGGAACACTACCTTCTTGGGTCATAATAGGTCCTCTTTTTATTTTCAATGCCACAAAATTTTGCTATATCAGTAGCCACAGGCAGTCTTAAATTGCCTATTCTCTAGCATCATTATACAACTTCTAGTTATTTTTAATGCCTTAAAATTTTGCTTTATCAGTAACCACATGCAATCTTAAACTGCCTATTTTCATTCCAAGCTGATGTATACGTTTTCTTTTCCACCATTAGAAAGAAGGTCTTGTAGACATTCTAAAGATAGTGAGCCTTATGAGAATAGACAGGTGAGTTGTATCCAAACTCTTAAACCCTCTGACTTCCATGATTTAAATATTGATCCTTCAAACTGTTTGTTATGCATTTCTTATAATTTGAGGTCAGAAAATTTGGTGTTTATTCAAACAGTTTATTTTTTTTTTGTAATGTACTTCACTTTACCTTTTTGCTTGAAAATGAGTTGATTTTTTTTTTATTGAGAATTGCAATTTTGGTGTTCCCTGGGAATGAAAGTTTTAACCCTTTAACTCCCATGGGTGACCAAGACAGAATTTCTCCTTACAATATCAATGCATTATCAATCAGACAGGTGATGAGAATAAAGAGAAATAAAATATAAGTTTGAGGATTTTCTGGTTGATCCAGTACCAAATTCTCAGAACTAGCATCATAAGGATTGTATGGCAGACAGTAAGGAGAATTACTGATGAGATATTGGGCATTAAAGGATTAAATTGATTCAAGTTAGGCCTTTCCTCACCAAGGCCTGGTTGTTCTAATGTGGGTTGAGTTAACCCAAGTTTAGAGTGAAATCTTATTTCATATCTGAAAGCTTTGACCCTTCAACTCCTAGATCAAATTTGTAATTCTCCTTACTGTCAACCACATAATTCTTATAATGTTAGTTCAGAGAATTTAGTGTGGAATCAACTAATTATCCCCAAATTGATAGTTTTCTTTATTCTCCTCAGTTATTTGGTTTATATTGTATGGATATTGTAAGGAGAATTCTTTCTTGGTCACTTATGGTAGCTAAAGGGCTAAAAGAAAATTCAGTATAATTCCTTTTGTTTACTAGAATAAATTGAATGATTGGATGCTCTAAAATGAATAGAGAAAATTATTGCAAAAAAAACTGTTAAACAAAGGAATAAAGAAACCTGGATGAAAATTTAACCCTGGGGAAGGACTAATCAGCCTCAGAACAACTAGGCCCTGAGCAGTAGTTGCCGAAGTAAGGGGCAGTTGCCATGGTTTTGGTTCTCCATATGGGTTATCAGATTTCAAACTAAAACCACTTGCAACTTTGCCATCAATGTTTCCTCATTATATGCAAAGTTTTTATTATTGAAATTATTAACATTCAGTTTTTTGTGCTTCTTTGTGATACTTTTCTTTGCTCTGACTGGGTGTTCTGATAACTTTGGTTTAGGCTCATTAAATTGAAAATTGTCAGCCCCTTCATAAAAGAATGTTAATTCATAAATTTATTTATTGACTGAGAGAAGGGGCCTGACAAAAAAATTATTTGGTTTGAGGTTATGACGTACAGACCCAGTATAGCTAGGTCTGTGCTTCATGACTGAGAGCTAGATATTTTCCCATCCAACCAGAACTAACTTTGTCAATGACCATTTTATCTACTGGTATATTTTCTGTCTTTTCCCTTTTTTTTCTTCCTTTCTTCCTCCAGCTCTTATCTTGCATGGCTGTAGGTCTTTTTACAGCCCTGCTTAAGGATTTTTTCAGATGTTTTTTAATAACATTGCATGTTGTGATACTCATAGTACTGTAGTAGTTACAAAAATGCACTGCAACTTAACCTTTTTTTACAAATCCTCAGGGGTGGTATGGTGGAGAATGAATCACAGTATGAGCTTATTTACAATGCTCTTTATCATTTTTGGACAACACGTACTGGGAGTGATGACGACACCCGCGACATAGCACTTGAAGCAATCTTTGATGAATAATCCATGACAAATGCAATGATTACACATACTTTTTTTGGAATTCCTCCGACATGCTGGTCATGGAAGATATAATGATTAGGTGAATTGTACAGATCAGTTATGGCTATCATCCATCAAAGTGTGCGCTGAGAGGAGTGACTAACACATCACTTTTCATAAAAAAAAAATTTTAAGATGTGGATTAAGGTGTTTTTTTATTATTATTTCAATGGGTGGATCAGCAGTAACTGAACCACTGTGAAGTTTTCATCAAGAATTTGTCCTCAGCTGTTAGCTTGTGTAAGGCTGACATGAACAATTCGTTACCTCAAATAATGATGTCTCACAACATGCCACTGGAAAAATATTTGCAAAAGCATGGAGTACAACAAACAGTTCAGAGCTTGTCAACACAGGAAGGTTCCAAATTTCTGAACTTCTGACCAGTCAGTTTATATCTGTTTGCAGTTCTGTGGAAATAGTATCAGCTGCCATCCTGCTTTTCATGTGGTTCATACCAGTTTGTGGATGGACTGTTCCATGTTATGTTTTGAACAAGCTCAGTTTATAGAAGGGTATAGTGAAGAGGCGTACAAATATTAGACATGTCCCTTGCAGGCCAAGGGACAAATAACAAATTTTTTGCAGCAAGGAATTTTTCATTGAGATGTAACTCACCTTGTTCTTAGTTCTTTTATTTGACTCTTCATCTCTTTAATTTATGAAGTTGCCTTGATTCACCTAATGCTTGGAAAACTGCAGTTTTAGTTGAACAACTGATTACTACAGCAATAGTCAAACCATGATCCATGAGAGGGATTTTCTCCAAACATTTTCTGGAAGACTTCACAGTATTTTTTATGGTTTGGATGGAACTGAGTCAGAAGTCAGGTTTCTTGATTGCTTCTAAAATGGCAAGAGTGAGAATGAAGATAAACAAGAGACGAGCTTGTAACCCTATAGTATTATCACTGACCTCATCCCCACTGTCATCATTGAGGTCATTATTTGTGTTGCCATTATCAACACCATTATCATGGCTGTAATCGCAATGTTATGGCCTAGGGACATGTTTATCACCTCTGTGTGCAGCTTCAACTTCAGCCAAGAAAACACCTCCTTCCCAGTGCTCACAGATGACTACTTCTGCATTCTGTGGTCTACCATCAACACTTCCTTGAAAGACTTCACAAAATGGCGTTTGTAACACCCCTTTGCATGTTAGCCATAATTTGATCTTGTTGAGATTTTGACCAGAAACAAATTCACACTCTTAATTTTTGATCTTTGAAAGGGAAAAAGGATCTCATCATCTTAACCCTATAACTCCCAGATCAAATTTGTAATTCTCCTTACTGTCAACCATACAACTCTTATAATGTTAGTTCAGAGAATTTAGTATTGGATCAATTAATTATCCCCAAATTTGTCTTTTTCTCTCTTCTCATCACTTATCTGGTTGATGTTGTATAGATATGATAAGGAGAAATTCTGTCTTGGTCACTCATGGGATTTAAAGGGTTAAGTATGTTATGATGACCTGCTATGCTCAATTGTACAATTTAGCTCCCTGACAACAGAAGAAGTTAATACTTTGCCTGCTAAAAATTTGGCATCAAAAAATATTTTATTTTAAAGTTTTAGTGAAAGGGTCCTTGTTAAAGTTGGGACGGTGAAATTATGAAAGAGATTATTATCAATAGTTATTGTCCTTTGGTGGCTAAGGTAGAGTTCTAAAAATATCCTCAACGAAGAAAATTATTCCATAGTAGTTATCAGAAATTATTGTACAGAATTGTTATTGAGGGATTTTTATTAAATTCTTCAATAGATATTTAATCTGGCCACAGGAATAATATTTACAAACGTTTACAATGGTGAAGAGAAAGGCTATAGAAATTTATTTAAGATGTTTATGTACATAGTATTGAATGTGCTGCATTAAAATGAAAAATTGGTTACAATAATGTTTAGCAGGTCATTTTCATCGTAGATAAAATATTTTTTTGTGATTAAAACTGTTGTTGTCACACATGTGGAGCTGAGGTGTGGTCATGAGCTAAGAAGGCTGTATGCTTCATCTTAGAAGTTATCAATGTGTAACTTCTCCTTAAAACATCAATGCAGTGTCCAGCAAACAGGTAATGAGAATAGACAAGCTCATCAGCTGAAGGGTTTTGCAACAGCAGACTGAAATTAGAATCACTAACTGGACTGTAGAAGTCAAAACATAGCTTCAATCAATATTTGAAGATGAAGAATGATTGATCATTCAAAAAACATTCTACAGCACTATCAAAATCTAGGTCATCCACGGCTGATGTAGGTAAGTAAATTCAAGGATTTTAAGGGTTTATAATCTGATGTTAAATCGTTGTGAGGGCAGAAAAATTTCTGATGAACAGATTGCATTCCCAACCCTTCCTTCCTTAAGACAAAGCAAAAGCTTGTCAAAAAAGAATTTACACATTGATTTTCAAAAATTAATTTTCTCTTCTCTTCTTAGCTCACTAGTGATATATCTGGTAAAGCACTGTAAATATGAATTTAAGAGATCCTCGCAGCTAAGAACACATCCCTTACGGTCCTGAATTTTTTTTATCTTTTTTCAGGTCCTATTTTTAACCACTAGTTCAGTAGTGTTCTTAGCTGCGAGGATCTCTGAAATTCGTTTCTTTACCGCAGTGCAAATATATGAATTTCATATATCTAAAGTCATTGTTCACTGTAAATATTTTTCAAAGCAAATTGCCAAATTCCAAGTCGTCGTCACGTCTTTGAATCTTGCAACAACACGAGAAAAAGAAATGGAAATTTGACCTAATGGAAACCAAGTTGCACTTTAATGCAGTCAGAAGAATATTCATCTGGTAAGTTCTAGAGATATTTCGTGTGGTCTTTAATGAATTTACGTCAGGCTTATCCTGGAAGTAAATTGTGTGTGATATGTTTCAGAAAGATGGACATTTTATTGAAAATGTTATAATCACAGTTACCATGTAACTACTGCAGTGAGTCTAGAATCATGATAAAGTGGAATGAGGAGGAAATGGGGTTGTACGCTCTCAAATGCGTGAGAATGAAATATCGGAAGAGTTGCTGTCTCATTCGTCTGAGGGCTCAGTTTGTTGAATCGTTTCGGGTTCCAAATTTTTACGGTACTTAGTTGCCAAGCCTTTGATTTGGAGTGAGGCTGAAGGTGACCTTGTTGTGATAGAGACCAGTATCTAGTCAGCATAATAACAAGGCAATTTGCATTTGAGAAGCAGCAAGATTTGTATCATAACAAGGTCACCCTTAGCCTCACTCTTATTAAAAGGCTTGGCAACCAACCACGCAACTGCAAAATGGACTATTGTTTTTTATGAAAAAGCAGTTGTTCGCCAGTCCAAGTTTCTTATCCTTTGTAATCCCGTTCCCAGTTTTCACTTCTCATTTTTTATTACCATTCACTCCATAACAGTTTCCGTGCCCAACTGTTCATCCTCGGTCTCGTCCACCATCCCTGGGTTAGTGTGACCCGTTTACAGCAATATGTAGCATATTTGAGGGCAGTTCACATGGAGGAATTTCTAATTATCTACAGTCCTTAAAATTATAGGCTGAATTATACAGGCGTTTTGATTGGTTCTTTCTTATGATCTTTTGAAGTTCGGACGCATAAACGACGTCATCATTGATAACGTTTTTCTTCTTTTAATCACATAAAACAAATAGATTGCATGCTGCCGAGATCTATATAGCAATATGTTACAGAATGTGGTAAGAAAATCAGTGATATACTAAGGTTGCGCCTCGTATGCCGTTTTTCTGTTCTTACCACATTGTGACGTCATCTATGATCTATTGCTAAACGGAAGCACAGCAATGTGGACTCCATTTGTAAGCCCTTTACAACCTAACATCAGTATGCATATTCTACATAGTGTTCTTTATACATTTCCTAGGGTGCTGACAAGGAGAATTTGTTTGCCGATCAAAAGCTTTCATTGGTGATCAGTTCCTTTATTCTAAAGACCTTAAAGTGTGATTCAGGGGTGATATTTTAGGGAGAAATTAGATGCTAATCACTCTTTGGGTTAAAAAGGTTAAATTGACAGTAGCTCTCGACCAATGATCGCGAAGGAGTATCAAATGCTTTTAACTAAGCAGAGGAAACTCTCTGGTATACCTTTTCTGTAACTCTCTATCCCTTAGAGTGTTTGGTTTCTAATTTCTCAGTGATTCCTTTAAATCAAAAGTTCAGATCATAACGATAAAGGAAATGATCACAAATTTAAGAAGCTCGTGATTGTCAAACTTTATCTTTGTCTGGACCATAGGAATTGTAAAGAGAATAGTGGAAAGTATAAATGCTAATGTAAAGCTGCAAAGGGTTAAATCTTATAATGCTTCCTTGGAAAAGGTCTCATGTCAAACCATCTAATTAAGCCGACACTTAAAAATGGAAGTATTGTATAAAGACAAATGAAGACCTTTCAAGTTGGAGAGGTACACAGTGTGTTGCGGAAAAAGACCAAACATCGGCTGCAACGGAGGCTGTCCTTAACTTAGCAAAACATCACAACTCGACGCTGTTACGGGCTT
This sequence comes from Pocillopora damicornis, assembly GCF_964200805.1. Lineage (NCBI taxonomy): Eukaryota > Metazoa > Cnidaria > Anthozoa > Scleractinia > Pocilloporidae > Pocillopora > Pocillopora damicornis. The sequence goes on along the minus strand of NC_142679.1, from coordinate 13,593,139 downwards.
TCTTATAACTAATGCAAAGTAATGATTTGCTAATTTACAGAAGACATTACTCCCAGAAATAAAAGTAATTTAATTTACTATTCTTCTAACACGGAACATTCATCAACTACAGCAATGCAATCAAAAGCTGCTCGCACAGTTTAATATCGTCCTAGTGCAAAGAGAAATGTAATCTAAAAAGTTCTCCACTTGCCAGAATTGATGAGATTATCCTATAAAATTTCAAGAACGTAAAAGGCTTGCGGTATAGGACTCCACACATAATCTTAACAGTTCAAAAGAAAACGCTTTATTTCTGATTAGAAACGTTATTGATCGGGATCAAATCCACAATATTCTTATGCTACTGTCAATCATTATCATAATAGCTAGAAATTTACAAGACACAATCAAGGCACAATATGTTACAGGAGGAAGAGAGAGGACCCTGGAAACGAGGTTATTACGCTTCCTTCAAATTAATTCAACCTACAAAGTATTAGTTAAGTAACACTGCGAAACGAACAAAGCAATATTTAGCCAAGAAAATACATGGATGACAAAGATTGACACAGAAGGCACATGTGGAACTTACAAAGTAACAAAAACCGCGAGGCGGCTTTTTATGGAACTCTTAAAATACCCTTCTTGTTTCCTAAGAATGATTGACAGCAGCTAGACCCGCAATCTGTGCCACAATTCCACAGATTGCATGTCATTGAATGACGCTGGTAATGGCAGACTTAAGTTTCTAATCAATACTTAAATAAAATTTAAGCTTTTCAGTAAATTATATTACTACGTTAAGATGAAAAAATGAGGTTTTCGTGGGACCAAACGCGAAAACAGACGGCGAAATTCGACATTTTGGAAACAATTTACACGCAAAACGGCCTTGTACTCGCTTCCTTGTCACAAAGTTCCATTCATACATAAAATGCATGAAAATTTTCAACTTCATCCCAATGTTCAAAAGAATTATTCAGAGTCCTTTAGTTCTATCCACAGACCTAAAGAGCAGACTCTTATTTCCGCTTAACGAGTTTGTCCTCAGTCTTCGCAAAACATGCAACCATGCAGCTAAAAAATTTAAAAAAAAAAACTTGTAGCAAAATTTGCATCCGCCTAATTTTAAGTGATACGCACTATTATAAATACTGAACTCCACTATCATAATTGTAAAACCCTTCAACTCCCCGAAGTGATATTTAACTTCTCCCTAAAATGTCCATACATCATCCAGCAAACAGGTTCTGAGAATACCCACACTTAACAAGTAGTTGTAATCTTGATCTCACAGCAAATTCTCGTAACTAATTTACAAATAAATGTGTCGCAGCTAGAGGGGAGAATCAACAATCTGATCTTAGGAGTTAAAGGGTTAAGTATTTAACAGTACTAAAAATTAATTATATACTTCACATTCTACAAAGCTTCATATCTAAAAATTCTCTTTTAGACCTGCGGAAAATACGCAGGTTCTCCAGCCATGAACTGTCTCCAATTTGCATTCCATTTTCTTTCAGGATAGCTTATTTAAAAACGACATTTCAATAGTGGATCTAACATCGTCCAGACACATGTAAGTCCCTCTCAAAATCAAAATTAAAAAGAAAACGCCATTCACAGCAGTTACGTAAAACACTGGTAATAATTAGAAACAAAACTGTACATCTTCAGAGTAATCTGGATAAAACAATTTCGGATCAAAGTCAGTATATAAGCAACAGCGCACCTACCTCTCCCTCCAAACACATCAACAGTCTGTTACCGAGTTAAGGTTAATGATAGGTTAGGGGAGGGGTAGGGGCAGGGGTAGGGGCGCAGTTGCTCAAATACTGACATTGATTCTGTGTAAATTGTGATCACAGCGAGCGTGAACACAAAATAAACGCTACAAATGCTTAAAACGAAGGAAACTACGGCGAATGGCCATAAATTAAGAAAGATGCAGACGACTGAAAATTAATTTCGTTTTTCACGAATGTATAAAGTACAACAAATGGGGTAAAAATTAAAACGGGCGTCGTTGCTTCTCCAGTTCGCTTGTTTAGAAAAACAGCCTCCACCGCAAATTCCATGCGGATGACATCACTAAGTGATACCTGAATGGTTGTAGCTTAGTTACCACGATCAATCAGTATGGCTACGTCAACGGTTAAAAGTCTCGGTATCTCTCGTTAAAGAGAGGAGGGCATCTGACCTTTAAAAATTCCAACTACGCAAAGCCACGATTATTTCAAAAAACTTTTCCCCAAGTTTCGTGGTTCACTCTCTCTAGGCTTCTCCAGTCATTATTCAAGATTCTAAGTACACAATTGGCAATTCATCGATGCCATATTGATAAACAGATTCCTCCTCCGAAGATGAAATGAAGAAATCGTTTGCACAGCGTCGAGAACAGAAAGATCTTCACACATTCATGCTCTGAAGCTTTTCTACCCAAACCTTTGCTTCTTCAGAGGAGTTACACATCAAGTTGTACACTCTCTTCGTCGTCCGCAACTGTGACAAAATCAAGACAAATTCTGTAAGTTTGAGATTATCATCCGAGTCAGGTTGGGGCGAACAGCAAACGACTGCCTACTGTAAATTCGCTGTGTATAATGATGTCACCCTATTTGCATCTGTTTTAAAATTGGAAGATTCTGATAGTTTTTCTGTTGGATCTTTTTAAAGTTTCAAGAGAGGAAAGCGAAGACAGTGGCACACTTCGCCGGTCGTGTTTTCAATAAATGAAGCTTAAATCTTTCTAGAACGTACAACCAACAAGACACAAAAGCTGCCCTTCCCTCCTCTTCTCCTGGACAGAAAATCAATGCCTTGCACTGAGGTGTAACTCCCAGACCGTGAACAAATTTTTTCTCTTTCTCATAGCAAACTTTTCCCATTACTTTATGACTATTGTCAAGAGAAAGAATCTTGAACCTAAACAACGTAACTGTAACTATATCCTAGCAATAACAAATTTCCCTTCTCTACTTACTTTACTGAATTTTACACATGTTCATATCTTTAGTCAATATGTAATTTAAACTGTCAACTCACATCAAAAAAGGCTCCTTTTATCGAACCTTTAGGTGCACCTAAAACAAATGGACAAACATTATCATAAAGAGTTAGTGTCCAGCTCAAAAATATACCAGTTTTCCCGTTTGAGTGTCACGACATTCAGCATAATTATTAAGCAACCCAAAAAGAAACCACTGTCAATAGCGCAAACGCAAAAGATCTATTAGTCTGAAATGTAATAAAAAAGAATAAAACAAAGCTCGCCTAAAGAAAAGAAACTTGTTTAATTTTCTGAGATTAGGAACACACGCAGCTCTGAAACGCACGCGGAAAAACGTTTGGCACATGCTAATAAACACTTTTGAGAGTGAAACAGGCTCCCTAAAGTTACTAAGATAAGACGGCAAAATCGTGATAAGCGCGTCTACCTTGTATAGGGGACTGGAAGAATTGTGATTGGACTCAAGTGGGAGAGATTTTTAACCCCAACTAAAGAGCGAGAACGTGGAACCGGTTTAAATAGTCGAGCGTGACGAGCCTACGTAGCCTTGTCTGTAGCCAGTGTCACACGCACGAAAACGTAAACCATGTGTTAAGCGCGGGAAAAACCTTATTCCAGCCAGTGTCAGGCGCAGAAACCCTTGTAGCCAGTTTCAAACGGGCGAAAACGCGAATTCGATGCTAAGCGCAAAAAGGAACCTAAGTGCGAGTAAAGTATTGTAGGTTAAGGCTTTGGTTCTGCTGTTCAGTAAAAAGAAGGCGACTGTGTATGAAACGGTTAATAATACATCCCCTCTTACCTGGAGGTAGGTTGGTAAGACAATGCACTGCTATCATTTCCCCGAGGTCGACAAAGCCTTGTAAATGGTCGTCGTGTTCTTCATCATAGTACCGAAGCTAAGAGTGACAATAGAACAGTTATCTGATTAAAGATGCCATTGTTCTTGTATTGATCTTCTTGAAAAAATCCGAATCCTCCACGGAAAATTTAACTCCAGAACTTGGGATTTCGTGCTCTGGTGCTCAAAATTTACAATCTCTCTTACTCACACGAAGCTTTCAACATTGCTCATCTCAGCAAAGTACAGACGAACCAAATAGTGGCCTAGCTCACCATTCGGGGTCTCTACTGCAAGAATTTTCTTTTGTCCCAAGCTCGTGACAAAACAAATACCATCTCTATTTAATCACATTTTGCTTAGTCAAGTCAACTCAATTTAGATCTAGAGCAACTTTAAAACATGCTACTATTCGATAGTTCTCAACAATTAATGACAAATAGACCAATGAAGGAAACGAAAAATACCTGATTTCTCTGCGTGTCCAGAACAAACCATCTGGACTTCCACTGCCGTAAAAGGTGGCCTCTCTTAAACAGGTATCCACAGTGAAGCTTCTTAGGGTTCGCAGCATCAGTCTGGGTTGAACAAACGGTCAATAATGTAAATTTCAAGAACGGCGTGATATTCTCCCTTCTAGTTAGTAAACATTTCTTTTAGATTAGTTCAGAGAATTTCCTGTTACATCAAGGTAACAATCCTTATCTGATACGTCGGTGTATTCTTATAACCTAGAGGTAAAATGTTCATCACTCCAGAGGGTTGTTAACACTGTAAAAACACTCGGAATGAATAATGAACAACAACAACAATAATAATAATAAGTAATAATGATGATAATAATAATAATAATAATAATAATAATAATAATAATAATAATAATAACACCAACAATAATGAAAAAGACAACATTAATAGGAATTCTAAGTACAAGTATATAACGACAAGTGTTTAAATGCAACCGACAGCGACTGCTGACCTCACTAGGCAGGCTCATAGTACTCTTAGTCATTCCAGACCCAGGCTGCTCGAGAAGATCTCGTTTCTTACACTGCCAAGGGACCTGCGGTTGGCACCGTTCATGGCAGTTGTAACCACATTCTGTACACTTCATTCCTGTAAATGTGAAAATAACTCTTGAGTTTCACACAAAATGAGATGGTGGTTATCAACACCCATGACACTGTGACCGAGTGGTTACCGCGTTGGAAGCGAGATCGAGAGGTCTGGGTTCTAGCCCTAATTGGGTTCATTGGGGCGTGTTGTTGTGTATTGTTGGGCAATGACCTTTCAACACTATCAAGTAAATAGTTTGAATCCTGAAATAACAGTGGACTGCGTTCTGAATATGACTTCCACTTCGGTTGTCAAAATCCTTTGGTTGTCTACGCTCACGCGGACGATCAGGCCACAACATTAACACTTAACCATGGCAACACCTCTCTCCACTTAGTGGTATAAACAGGTAACAATAAACTGTTTGAGAGACTTAAAGAAATTCTGGTGGGGTTATCTACGATGAACCAGCATAGAGAATCACTAGCACCCCTGGGGTCCTCACACTCCTGGTAACAAAGTTCGTTAAAGCTAACTTAACCTAACCAGGGTAAGAAATCTTCGAACACGGGACAACATCCTGGAAGAGCGGCGGAACTCTCACCTTTGCTTAAAATACCAATGATCAACTGTAGACAATGATCGCAATTTGACGGAGGAACAAACAGATGGGTCTCAAAGTTGTGCGGCTGTGAGAAGCCCTGAGCTCCACGTTCTTCCACTTGGAGCTTACCCTAAAACATAAGATAAGACTACTATCACTTCTATCAGCCAAAGTTTTCCATGAAGTATTTCTGTGCACACCGATAAACTTTTCGGGCTCATCATTTGTAATCCGTTTCCGTGTCAATCTTTCCCATTCTCATCCCCTCTTGTCCCTTCATAGTTTATCATTTCCTTTATTGGGTTTTTCTATCCCTCATCACAAATATCCAGAGCTCAATTCCAATTTGTGTCACTATTTTCCCTCCCAAATCATTCTCACTCCTCGTTAGTTTTTTATTTCCTCTTTGGTGCCTTTCTATCTCGTTAAACCAATATTTTGCGGCTCTCTTCAAATCGAGGCAACTTTTGGGAAACGCAGAAAGGAAGTATGGAGCTTTCAATCTCTAGGGAAGTTGTAATACCTTAAGAATTACTTCCATGGTACTTCTCTTGTGAAGGTTCAGTCTCTGATGATTGAACCATCTTCCATTATAGGACAAAACCTATAAGAACAAAAAAAGCAACTTGATCATTTAAAAAAGTTACTCGGAATACAATAAATTTACGACTTCTGTATATAAACTTGAAATGTTGTAAGCGCGGCAATCAGGTGTTTTGTTATCTTATTTCGTGTCTATGAATGATTGCTCTCAGTCTAATTTTTGCGTACCTTAACTTCACGTTGTCAGTGGACCTTTCGCTAAGTTTTGTCGAATTAGTCTACATTACGTTTCGTTAGTAAACGTTACGTTAAGTTGCGTAACGCACCTTTCTCTTCATGGCAGGGTAAGACAGCTTGTGCCAGTGTTGTTCCCATTTCTTAGGTTTCTGATCAGCTTCCTCCTCCAATCTGTACAGCTCTTGAAGCAGCCACGTGCACTCGTCTAGTGCAAACTGAGTGACATCACCATAGCAACCAGTCGTACAGCTTCCATAGGTCTCCTGGTCACAAATGAAACAAAATTATAATTAGGGTAATTTGGTATTACCAACTGAGTTGAAAACGTAAATTAGCCACCGTAAAGATTTTAAAGGCTGACGTTTCAAGCGTTAACCCTTCGTCAGAGCGATGGTTGTATTACCTCCTTGATAAATTCTCTCACCTATTTGCAGTCAACTTACATATTCGTGAACTATTGCAGGTGCCAAATACGAGATTCATCCAGCCTAACATTGTCATTCTTTGTTAATCTCTTCCATCCTTCTTGGTTTATCACTACATATTTTGTGATCTTCTGTTTACTAGACTAGTATTATCATATGACCCGTACGGCAACGCGCACTTTTATTGAAATGCATTAAGCAAAAATCCTCTCATGAGGACCGTACGCGATGACGTGAGCAGGGCCGCACAGAGCCGTATGGCCCAGCAACAAGCTAAAAGAAGAAAGGATCAAAGAGAAAGAACGACGGTCTTGTGATAAAATGCTTATTGACTAACTTAGATTGGGCCAGACGGGAAAATATTTGGCTCTAGGTCGTGATGCATTGAACTCGCTGCGCTCGGTCCGTATGTCCTGACCTCAAGCCAAATGATTTTCCTGTCCAGCCCTCTCAGTCATTAAGTAATTAAGTGATTAATTGATTGATCAATCACTCGATTGTAGTTCATTTATAAGCTTCATATAAACTTATAATAGCTTTTTTTCCCATACCTGTTTTCCATCAGGGCTTCCTTCATTTTCTACCGTGGTTGTCACATCATTGATCAGCTCCAAGTCATAAGTTGGGCCGGTGGACAGGTTCTCTGTTGTATAATACTTCCACACTTTCAGATTGGGTACTTTACAGAATGGTCTCAACACCTGCAAGAAAATTGTAACATCTTTAAGTTCAGTTTTGGTGTAGAACTACCGGTGCATTTAAAACAACCTCCATTCAATTTGTTACTATGCGCTCTGTGATTGGTCGATATAACTTGCCCCACCTCAACCTCAACCAATCAGATGCAAAACTAAAAACCAACCGCGACTTGTTCCCTTGCAATTTCTCGAACTAGAGGACATTTACACATATCTACAAAGTGTTCTCAGTGGGTCCTTGTGATGCTTTTCCCTGTTCTGACCGGTTGTTGCAGATACTTCGGCTTCACTTTAAGGGCACAATCATGAAGTGCCCTAACAAGACAGAATAATCGAATTTATTCGCAGTATGATTAAGTTGATTGTCTCAAGTGTATCAAAGGACAATTCCCCAGTAAAGAAAATGAATCTCGGTCAATGCCTCATGACCAAAGCTTTCTAACGGCCTCTTTTTCATCATCATGATGTTCACGTAAAAAAAAACAACCTCCATAGCTTCAAGTGTAACAACAATCTTCAAGGAAACTTCCTTAGACATGGTGACAAGACGAAAAACGTCTTTCTCTGTTTCTTTATCGAACTCAATACTTACTATCTCTCTTACTTCTATCTACAAACATGACGCTATCGACATTGCTGATCCTAGCAGTATGCAGGCCGCCTGTCAGCTCAGTGGTAGAGCATCGGAGCGCGGAATCCGAAGGTCTGAGGTTTGATTCCTCATGGGGACTCAGAATTTTTTCTTTGTCCCACGCTCGTGACAAGACGAAAACATCTTTCTCTACTTCCTTAGACATGTCAAAATCTTGACCTCAGCTAGAAATCCACAACGTGTGGAGTCGCCACGACACGTGGAATCTTGGATCAGTATCAGTATCTGAACAACTGCGCACAGACCACTCCCCTTACCCAACATTAACCCTAACGTGTTATCAATTGACTGTTGACGGGTTAGGGGAAGGGTGTCTGAGCAGTTGCTTAGATGCTTAGATAGCGACATTGATTTAGAGTTTTAATGACTCATTTTCGTTAATAAAAAATATTGTTCCCAAAACGCTATTTCACTCTGATGTTCATATTTTGTTGAGAATTCTGTTGTTTGTTTCTGTATATTCATGATATTGTCTTTCTATACCTTGGTCTGGTTTGGCGAGTACAAGAAGTTGATATAGAGAGGTGACTTGGTCTTTTGAACATCCATGTAATCCCAAAGTGATTTCCCTCTTGGTTTGTGATCCTCCTCTGTCATCCAACCAGACTCGGAACGTTCATGTTCAGAATCCAAAAGAAAAGTGCGAAACCTCATCGAGGCATGATGGTAAGCGATAGTACACAGAAAATGATCGTTGAATTCAAAGGACAAAGGAAACTGAAGCATTATCTAAAAGGGTAAAAAAGGCATTTTTATGCAAATGAGGTGACAGTGGAAGAGTGACTGAAAAGAGTGACTGAAGAGCACTCCACAACAGGGTGAGCTGCCCAACCTAGAATCCCATATTGCTGAAACAAAGCACACACATAGCCGAGAAAAGTCTCATTTTTAGCAGCTTACCAGCTTACCACTGAATTCCTTCCTTCCCGACTCTTACAATGGACAAAGTTTTACACAACAGCAATTATAAATAGAGTATTGAAAGTAATCCGAAATTGCTTTTGTTTTTCTCGACTTCACTGTGTGATTGGTTCAGAAAACTCACGCCATCCTCACAACCAAACAGATTCAAAACTAAACCCAAACGCGAGCTGGTCACCCGCGTTTTCCCGCGCTTCAAGTAGTTTCCTTGTTACATGCGATAATTTCCTCACATCTGATTGGCTGTAGTGATTACTTACGTGTGGTTTTACGACATTCGATCGAAATGGGCTCTGGGCTCTATATCCAAGGTCTCACCTAATAATACCAATATCTCGTAAAATACCTGATGCACACAATCCAAGAACTGAAGAAAGATGGGAGTAAATCCTCCCTGGGTTGAAGCGATATGATTTCCACGGTGGGTGAACCTGTGTCCAAAGGAAAGCCATTCCTTTTCAATTAAAAGTTTGAAGCCATCGATAGTTCGATAGTGAGGATCGAGCATAAGTTCTGCTAAAGACAACACCTGCGTGAAGAAAGAAAAATTAATAATAAATAAATCTGCTCTTTGAACCAGTGATTGATCACGAGTCGCATCTTATCCTCTCAGATGCAAAAAATTACAATCAATCTCGACCTCGTTAATTGCGTTTTCCCACGCTTGAAGCCAGCTTCTTTGAATTCTGATTGGTTCCCTTAAAAATTGTCCTTCGCTTTGATCGGCCGTTGTGAATACTTCGGTTTTCATTTCACGACCCTTAACTGATATGCTTTCCAGCAAACAGTAAAAGACAACAGAGACCATAAGTAAACCACGACTACGACAGCAATAAGACTCCAGAGAAACAAGAGCTTTAATGAGAAGAAGAAGAAGAAGAAGAAGAGCTCATTATTTGCACTTTCAAGACTTGTTTCTTTCCCAGCCACCCTTTGCAAAGCAGGAACGTGAAAGCCCCAAGTTTGAGAACACCGCCGGAAAACTACTTGCGTAAGTCTTTGGGACGAAACACTGCCTATCTATTTCACTTTCGAGATGAGCTCTAACGCTGTTAAACAAAGGTAAAAAGATGCAGCCATTTCGGAAATTCTTATGGAAAATGTAAATTCATTTTTTTGAATCAAAGTTTTCTCAGCATCCCCATCCTGCTGCCTAAGGTCCCTAACACCATGTGATTATGCCATTACCTGCGGAGTAGCATCCCAGCCATCTTCAAAGCAAACTAGGACAGACGATCCTTGGATATCAATGAGATCAACAAAACAGTTGGCCACCGTCATGATGGCTGACAGCTGCAAATGGAAATCAAAGGGATAATGGTTTATGAATCCGACTGGTGTTGAGACTGTTACAGTGCCAAGAATCAAAAAGGAACTGCTGCGCATATATTTTGTGCTGTTGCTCCCAAGCGACAAAACGGAGCTTCATTATCATTTCAAACTCCACGTTCTTGTACGATATATAACCAACAAGTTCGGTTTAAAATCCTAAAGTAGGTTGCGAGGAATGTGCTTTACAAGGTTTACGGCTTTTGGATCGAAGCCGAGAGCGCCACGATTTCGAACAAAAAAATACAGGGAGTTCAGACTCGTGTGCTAAATCTAACGGCTCTTAATTTCATTGAAAACCAAGGGATATCGGATCTATTTTCCCCTCTCTCACCTCGATTATTTTTTTCGAGTTCATTGATTCAACACACCTGTTGGAGCCATTCAGAGTCTTCGACCTGCCGAATGAAGCTTGAGTTTGTTTCTGTACTCGGACAAGTCGCACGCTGAAACTTCTTGAAACTTGCTCTAACTGCTCTGATGTCTGGGAGCTGACGATAGAGATACAAATATGGATGGACGTTAATGAGAGGAAAGTTCGTCATCTGGACTACAGAACATACAATACATAAACCGCAAATTATCTAAAATTCAGACAAAATCGCATCCCATGTCTTACCTCAATCGGTACAAAGTCACACTTAGGATAAGCCTCTTGTTTGACATGCTAAAGGGAAACAAAACGAAATTGGTAAATGCAGTACCTTCCTCATAGGATCTTTGTTGATCCTGTTCACTTCGTTAAATTAGGGATATTCAACAGCAATTTGCAAGTGTCCGAACTAATCCATTACTGCTTTCGTTTTCGCTTTCGCCATCCTCTTCACCAATCAGATTCAAGACTAACACCAACCGCGTCCTGGTCACTCGCATTTTCCCGCGCTTCAAGTGGCAAGCTTGTTTTATACTTCGAGGGCAAGTACACCGTTATGTAACAAAAGAAGATCAGTTCTTAACGTTCTGAGTGATACTTTCACAAAAAGTGACTATTTCAACTTGAAGCCGGTATTGAAAACTTTTCAAGTTTGTTCGAATGTTGAAAACTTTATTTTCGTTGAGTTTCGCTCTTTTTGCTTCGTGTGTTTCACGTCGTGTTCTCTAGAGTTTTACGAAGTTGCTGTTGTAATGTCTTGGTTTAACCTATGGTGTACAACCTATCCAGCCACTACACCCATCGAATAAGTCACTTATACCCTATCAATATAAACACATACCCTTAACAATGTCTTGTCACCAAAGACGTAGAGAGCTGCCGGTTCCCAGCCTTTCTTCATTATGGTTCTGTCCACAAGTTGACCTGAATCAACTTCATCTGCAAAGTAACCATCCTTAAGGAGAACGCCATGGTGTAGAGAGTTCGCGCGTGACATGTTCTTGTTTTTACTTTGAGGTGTCGCTGCCACTAAAATGTCAATGAACACAGTCAAATTAATTAACGTCAGAGATACCGCGTCTGACAACAGGCCTTAGGGGCATTATGAGGGTTATCATATTTCCTTACCATCACAAACTGTGAGTTTTCGTAACAAAGGAAGAGGGTGATAAGCACCCAAAGATACATTCCCTCCCCTCCCCTCTCCCCCTTCCCCCACCATTTAGGCACGCTCTAGAACATTCCACTTTGCTCTCCAACGACAATACTTTCGCGTACTCCGCACAATATACGCTCGACAGAAAACTTAACAGCGACGACCACGAAGTGGCTGCCTTAGCATTACCACGAGTAAGTTGTCACTTAAAATCATGTTCGTCCCCTCCGTTCTCTTAGTAACGCAATGGCGATTCAAATTATAACCGAAAGTAACCGCTTTTTAAATGATACAGTACTTAATAATTAACAGGAGCGCCCCAAACGAAACTGAAAAGTCAAAAATAATAAGTAGAGACCGACTGTTATTGAAGCAGCGACATATAAATCAACACGAAATGAGTAAATATGTAACGAAATTGTAACGTTACTTTAAGTGTTAAAGTGTCACGCAAATATCAGGGCTCCTTCATGACGTTGTCTTTAACTACTCACCAACGGCACTAAAATACTTCTCTTGTTCAGCTGAGGCAGATGAAGAGATGGCGTGACTAGCTACACCTCCCTGCCCTACATTTTTGGTCTGACGCATGATTGATCCAATTGTACTCCTTTCAATACCACCAGCTCTAAGCAGTGTGGCTTTGTTCCGCTGGTGTCTCCACACTGCAACAGGAAACCTGCCCTGGCGGTGGTTTTTGGCTATTCTGAGAATGCTATCGTCTGATATGCTTTGTGGAACTACAACCACTGATGGGTAACTGTGGAGAAAAACAGGTGTAATAAGAACAGACTGACAGGGCGCAGTTTCAGGATCCCGAACCCAGATTAAACCAAATCACTGTCACAATCAGGCGCCTGAACATAAAATCCGCCCCGTCATAACGAACAAATGAACCAAACCGGTTTTCTGCAGTGAAATATGAAACAAATCAACAAAGATGAAACTTTCCATTACCTTCTTTTCCTCGAGAAAAGACTGTAATTGTTCAATGAAAATCAACCAAGTTCCCATTGTACCCCAAGACACTATTTTTGCCCTCGTGCTTACTCTCTTTCCTGTCATATGACAAGGGATGGGTCGGGGAGAGGGGGAGAGGGAGTGATAACCTGCGATGGATTGGTCTTCTATCTGGGGCGAAATAGAGAATAAAACTCGCTTGTTTCATGCTAAAGAAACCGGGAAAAGCTCCGGCAACGATGAAAGCTAGTCAAGCACGCAGACTCTTCTCTTACTTTCACCCTAACAAACAAGACTTCATCCTCACCTTCTACACGCAGTATATGTGACATTGACCATGCAAATCCGCCAAGGTCCGAATGCAGACTCTTTGGCAATATTTCCAAGTTTAAGACGCGAGTAGTCACCGCAGTAGGACAACTTACTGAGCCGTTCAGCCCCATGAACGACAATAGGTTCGCTTTTGAGGGAAATGTCATTTACATCGACCGCAGAATCATCATCATCCGTAGTGAGGGATCCACTTGGTGATCTGTGGTCCAGACTCTGTGGATCTGACGTGTTGTGCCGGTGGCGTTTTTTTCGGAGAGATTCCCGAATCTGAGCGATGCTACCTGCCTTGTTCCGTGACGCATTTGCGAGTTTCTTCTTGGATTTTCGAAGAGTTCCTTGTCTCTCCATGTGTTTTTCAATGACAAACGTCGGCGTCCTTGGAACGCCTTTGCCGCAGAAGGCAAATGTACCGAAAACCGTAGTAGGTGAACGTCTCCTTTGCAATGTCTTTCGAAATGTCTCAACGTCTTCCGGTTGAACCTCCTCGTCAAAAACCAATTTCATCATCTGTTGGGTGAAGAAAATGAAAAAGGGATCATTTTCATGCAAATGCAGAAGAACCTCAGGTATAGTGAAAATCAAGCAAATGTTTGGCACTATTATCAATTCTGGTAGGTCAGTGTAAAATGCTAAGTGCATTTGCAATGAACTATTTGCTGCTCGCTCAAGAGGTTGGTTTGTCTCTTGCCGCTAAAAATTTTGCTTGTAAGTTTCAGAATCTGTTTTACAGGTTATGTTGCTATGGTTATCTTCTGCTTGCCTGCAAAGGACTGTTCACATATACGACACAAAAATTTAATCATTCAGTTTGCGGAGAATCTCAAGGATTCCAATGTCAGTTCAGACCAATTATCAGAACCATTACTTTTCATCCATTGCTAAAATTAGGTTAAACATTCTGTGAGGGCTTTAAACCAAAACTCGCCACGACTAGCTACAGCTAACAACGAGTAGTGTCTATCTTATTTTGTATTTCAAACTTGTCAACTTGAAATAACCTGGTTGTTGAAATTACTTTATAAACTGCAGGAATGCAAATCAAGACAAAAAAGGTATTGAATCAATAGTAACCTGAAAAGTACTAGATCTGAGCTGAATACACTCGTGCAGCCACTGTTCCAAGTGCTGTAAATACTGCACTCCAATCCTCTTCTCCCTGACAAGTGATCCCACAGGAAAACTTCTGGTCACAATCATCTCAGATGCTGAAAAACGAAAAAGGTAACTCCATTCACCATTCACCATTCACACCACTCGGAAGTAACTATACGATAACAGAAAAAATGAAGCATAACAGCACCATCTGAATTTCGGTAGATGGTACTGGCCGGTTTATCGATAATTCATGTTCTGTAATTCTTAATTGTTCACTAGGGGATTTTCGAGGCATAACTAAAGCTTACGACACACCCAATAATTTTGCGCGCGATTTTATGGGCTACTCTTAATCACGTGGTGCAAAATCACCGTACAGTTATCAAGCGATAATCCCCATCTACATCAGTATGTCCTCCGATTATTTCCGTCGAAAAGAAACAAAGCCTGCTCAAGAGTTTCATCCTTCATCTCTATTAATATACACGGAAGGAAACCGAACTCGTTTTGTAGATTTCAGTGACGGTGATATTAAAAAGCTGGTCGCATATACGCATATACGCATCCGCAATCACATCAACACTTCTTTTTTTTACGAGCGATTTTTGAAAACTTACAGGAGGATTATGAAATAGTTAAAACCCCTTTCTGGCTTGTGGTATGTCAGCTGATAATGTCCTTGGCTAGGAGATTGTCCTCAAAATTTAACATTTAACATCGCTTCTCGGTCAAATATTCATTTTTCGGACAAATTACCAGCCACGGACATTATCAGCCGACATACCAGCTGCCCAAAGGGGTTTGTTTACTCAATATCGCTTTGTTCCTTAGAGTAAATGGGATATAAAAAGTGAACGTCAAGTAAGTTTTACAGCCTAACCTCTCAAAAGCTTATAACCTAGGAATGTCACAAGATTTCCATCTATTAAAAGTACTTACTAATGATAAGAGAAAAATGTAAGGGTTTTATGTTGAAGGCAACAAAACCACATGCTCCTTTGTGGAAGTTATCGTCAGTAAAGGTTGAGCGGTCTCTTTTAAATAATTAAAAAATCAAAAGCACAAAAAAATTGCCGGAAGAAACTTACCAAATGGATCTACTGGCGTCCCTTTGAAAATCACTCTGTAGTTTGTCAGAAATACTGCTCCTTCAGCGGGCAACAGACGTGCCCCACCCTGATCGTCTCCTCCCTTGCCGAGCTCCCTCCCGTCAGGTATGAGGTAAGCACGGAGTCCGTCGCTCATCATATCCTCCCCCACCAGCAGGGCGGGTCTCATGATCTTGGCCTGCGGTGAGTGACAAACAGGGGACAGTCACAGCAAGTTGGAATGGGTGTCAGCAACTGTGACTGCGACACCCACTCAGAATTCCTGACCAATAAAATTAATGAAAAACTGTCACCCCAAAAAAATTTTGGCTTCTTGGACTCTTTTGGTCAATAAAATCCCCCACCTTCCCGAAACCAGCCGATTTTTTTTTTTAGTATAAAATTTCATGCAGGAATGAGCGTTTTTTTGTTTTTATATCAAATAGAATCTTCCCTCATCAAAGCCACGAACAACCAATCCAAATACTCAGAGTTGTCATATATTTCAAGTACTTAGTACCAACCTTTTGAATTGGAGCCAAGTTCTTGTATTCACGATAAACTGGCTCCAATGACTCTATGTGCATCGCAACTACTCCTGTTTCCCATCAAAGCAAAAAACAAAACAACAAGAAAAAAAATTAAGAAGGTAAAAAAAACCATGCAGTCTGTATTCTAAAGCTACAATTCAGTCATGTTTATGCACATCAAACCAACATAACAAAGAAAATTTCTGTTTGCATCTGGAAATACAAAATACATGGCAAGTCAAATTTCAACACAGGTTGAAGAAATAACGAGTTCATGTAAGGGTCTGGCTGTGTTAAAATTGTTAGATTTTCCACTCTTCTTGTCCACTGCCTAATAACACTGACCTGGTATCATGGTGTAAAGAGACTTAAGATGCACTTGACTAATTCCAGCCTCTGTGCCAACACGATCCACAAACCGACTGACAAATCTTGTCACTTGGTCAGCAATAGTTCCACCATCCTCATCATCCATATAGGTATCACATCCACCACTGTCTGTGATACAACTGCCAACTTCACTACTCCCTAAAAAAAAAATTAAGTATGAAATGAATGTATAAATTTTATCCCACTGTTTCTTGTTCCTTACTCTGTATAACAGGCCTGTGTGGAAAATTTATTAACCCTTTCTCGAATGCAAGGCTATTCTTCCACCAGGGTCACAAATTAACTCTGGGCAGGATGCCCAAGACAAGGAGAAATTTCTTGTGGTTAAAAACCCAAAAAATTAAGAGTCGAAAGATAAAAACAGTAAAGTGAAAACATTGAGAGATGTTTGCATGTGGAGCAAGCTGGACTTCCAATTTGGTTCAGACTTCCTTTGACATTTTTTATTTCAGCAACCTAATGACAACTTCCCTTAACTCCCTCAGTATCCATCCCTGGCATACATCTTCATTCTTGGACACTTTCGTGCCTGTTACATGCAGGCATCAAGGAATTCAAACAAACGGCTTCACTCTTCAATCCCAAAGAGTGACTAGCACCTAGTTTCTCCTTACAGTATCAACCCTAAATCAAACATTGAGGTCAACAGAACAAAAGACATGCTTTCCACATATGAACCCTTGGATTATTGAATGAATTCTCCTGATCAGTAACATAAGGAGTGTATAGAGAAAAAGGTCAAGAGTAAAAAGGGTCAAATCAAGAATGCTTAACTACAGTATGACACCTACCTCCGTTGACAATGCTCCCAGCATAGGTGCCACTGACAGACCCCTCCCCATCCATTTGTGTACCTGACAGCAGAGACAGAAAAAAAAAATACACATCGTAAATGCAATATGTTATATATTTTTCATGACAGTAGAAACCTCAGTGGACTCACTCCCTAACCAGTTTCAGCTTTGTGGTTGGATGTGCTACTAACCATGCCACAGAGGACTCATGGAAAGCTGCAGTGTAGGCAACATAACAGGCTCACATATGACAAGCATACCCAGGGAACACGCCATCATTATCAGGTCTTTGGCACAAGCATTTCTTTTCCCACAGAAACACAGAAGTTCATGTCTAGACGGGACAGGAAACTCTGAGGCCTTGAGCGACGCAAGTTGGCAAGAGGGCTGCAAAGGGTCTCACATTACTGGTGCCAGGCCCCCCCCCCCCCCACAAACCTCTCCCCGACTCGTTTTGACTCACCCTGCCAGCGAAGAAAAGCACATCCTACAGAGTCAATTATAATGAGGGTCTGATCGTATGCTAGCATCCTGGGATTACTGACATCAAAAACATCCTGTGTGAAGATGGCCTCTCATTCCCAGAGGTGACCAATAAAGGATTCCACATAATAAAATTGATTTCCAATTTGATTTCTTTGATTTGGCACCAAATTCAATTGAGATAGTTTGTTTGCAGGCATGTGATTGCTTCACTTCTCATAATGTTACTGACAGACATGAGAAACACCTTCTCCCCCTCACACGTCCCTGTCCCTGTACTTTGGATACCAAATTAGGGTACTCCCCCCCCCACACCTTCCAAAAAAAAAAAAGACATGTTAAATTTGTCGTGACACAAGGACAAAAATCATTTAAGTACTCCTTTCATTCACAATGTCCCCTAATCTGATTTACCTGCAGCAGGAGGGGGTCGTGGCATCTTCTCACTAGCATCCAGGGGAATCCTCATGTACACCATTCGATTGGCATAGTGGATGGCTTGACTGTATACAATGCCTTCCTCACTTGTTATCAGAGAATCTTTCTCATCCATACTGTAGTGGGGCCATTTCTTAAGCTACAATAACCACCACAAAATAAATTTGTTTAAATCCTTTAGAAGGATACTGATTTTTTTCCAATCTTGGCTTTTTGAAAACCCAAATACATGTAATTCAAACATAAAAAGTGTGATGTTCTACCCCATATGATCACCAGAGTGACTGGATGGCATTTGGTGGCAAAAATTTCGCACACCTAGTTAACCCATTAGCTCCCACAAGTGACCAAAACAGAATTTCTCCTCACAATATCAATAGAATGTCTGACAAACTAGTGACGAGAATAAAGAAAAATGTCACTAAAGGGATTGTTAGTTGATCCAATACCCAAATTCTTGAACTAACATCATAGGAATTGTAAGGAGAATTAAAGGTGAGGCATCAGGAGTGAAAGAGTTAACAGCTGTTCGCTGAAAAAATTCATCCTTTTCCCCTTTTGGATGTGATTGAGTCTTTTTACAACAGAGAATTTATTATAACCAAATGTGACATGTGCAGTGATGATAAAGGCAAAGCACAAACCTGCTTGGCAGCAATACTCAGTGCACTTGGGACTGGTTTCTGCTCTTCTCGAGAGGACTGGTCTATGTCGATTGAACTCCCTGAATCCTTGGGTGTGGAGGAAAGGTTATCTCTACTCCTTGTGAAACTGCGATGTTTTGCTGAAGGTGTCAAGCTGCTCCTTGAGATACGCTGTTCCTTTCTTTCCAATGTCTCTTCAGCATTGGCTTTTGGAGCTTCTTCATCTACATAGAGTTGTTTGATCTGAGACTCAACATCAGAGTAAAAGGCTTCCTCCCAAAATTGTTGTCTTTCCCAAACTGGATGCTCTTGGACACAAGTGTAAGCAAACTGGATCACACCAGCATTTAGTTTCTGATAATCACAATATAAACAGAGTTAAGTGAAGGGAACCTCCCAAAACTGTTTTCAAGAAAAACACAATTTTTGACCAATAAGACTGCAAAAAAATAATAACAACAAAGAAAATTCACTCACTCGGCAAAACGTAGCTGTAAGGGGTAAAAGAGCTGCAGCTACAGATGTATTACTCATACTTGCATCATCCTAAAAAAGACATATTTTCTTGCCTTTCACACAATACGAATATTACAATTCTTTTTCTCTTTTTTCTTTGTAAATAAAGTTCTCAATTTAAAAAAAAAGCATCACAGAAGGGTGGTAATTCATCACAGCTACAACTTGGTGCTTCTTATAGATATAAACATTACAGTTTTTTTTCGTTTGTAAATCAAGTTAACCACCAATTTTAATAAAAGGAATCACAGAAGGGTGTCAATTTATCACCACTACAACTCAGTGTTATAATAAAGTTAGGCATGCAAAGCCTATAGAGGGAACAAGGTCCACCATATGTTCTGCTCAAGCATGAAATAAAGAGGACTTAGTTATCCCTAAAGAGAGGATTCCTACATGGATGCTTTACTGTACAATACATTGCCTCTGGTGGTTAAATCAATCATTATTCATGGAGCAATTGGTTATGAAGAAAAAAACAAAAAAGAGGAGATCAGTGAGGATGACAAGATCTTTTCTATAAGTGCAACTATGACAGCTTATCAGTCAGCAAAACTCTTCAACCCAAGCCAGCCTCCAAGCTTTTGAAAACAGGTTTACCACCATCTTTATTTAAACCAGATATACATATTAATTGGAAAAAAAGAATGTCCTCTGTAATATCTTTTGTTCCTTAAACTCCAAACAGGCAAGAATCAAGACAATAATTGTCTTGATTCTTATAAATTATTTATCCACCAGGCCCCAGTTGTTCAAAGGTTATTAAATAGCAATATCCCCTGGAATGATCTTTATCTGGGCTCAGCAGAATTGCAACAGCACTGAATGGAAGTTCCTGGGTAAGTGGATGTGAAATTTAAGTAACACCTGCCCATTTGGAGTTTTTGTTCATAACAACAGTCTGAAGAACAAACCTGTAATGCACTGTTCATAAGTCTCACAACCAGATCAAACTGATCATGTTCCAGAAGTGATCTGTTTTGTCTAGCCCTGAGGGACAATTCATGGCACAGAGCTAATTGGGCTCCTTTGGACTTCAGACCTCTGACCACAGAGGGAAGTAACTGTTTGGAAAAAAAGGTAAATGTGAATGTTTTGACTAATGTCAAGTTAACATTTAAACGTCTTCACACTGTTCAAACATTGTGAGCAAAGACAGCATATCCAATTACAATGGAATCCTGACTCTTCCAAGTTTCCAGAAAAAATGAAATTTTTCAATTTTAAGGGAGGTCCATGAATTCAGGGATAAAAGTGTTTGGTAGAAAAAGGAAGCTAGTTTTGGTTCTCAAGAAACTAAGGGTGTGGGAAGTTGGGATTCTATTGCATTAGACCAAAATGATCTGGGAAAATGTTTTTCAAGTGCAATAAGGCCAAAGATGTTTAGAATGTGTTGATACATCTGGTGGAGAATCACTGCTTCTACTGTTTCTACTTCAATGAAAGAGCTCCACACTGTAAAGAAGCTGTTTGAAAACTTGAGTTTCAAATTTGTTTAAAATCTTTAAAATAGCAAATGAGAAAATGATGATAAGTTAGAGATCTGTAAAAAATCTTTGAGATAGTGAAAAGCTACATTTAGAAACTGCAGGGAAGAAACTACTCTGGTAACCGTAAACAAAGATCTGAAGTTTGACATTGAGATAGGACAAAGACTAACATCTGTGAGAAATATACAGTATCCAGCTGCTGCATACAGCCAGCAAAAGAAGAACAAAATACAAAAGGTTTACCTTTCTAGCCTCAGAAATCTGGTTGTCAAAGATGTATGCAACACAATCCTTCAACACTTCAAGCTTCCTTCGACTCGGAATATAATGCTGTTGCCTACTTGACATAGGATTTGAAGGCACGACACAAGGCTCCACACTTTTTGCTGTGTAATCCAAAGAAAGATTTTCCTGTTGATTCAAGTGCCGGCTTATGGCATCTCCATTAAGCTCTGGAAAAACCTTCGGGCTGCACCTCTCTATTGCCTCTACAGGAATAGGTGGTAGAATATTGTTCTCAGCAGATTCACAAGAAGGTTCCTGTTAAAAAAAGGAATTCAATTAAAACTTTCATTTTCATCATTATCATCATCATCATCATCATTGCTTGCTGCGCCAGTAGGTGCATAAGGCTGTCACATTGTCCACCCAACCCCCCCTGTCAGGTGCTGCCACCTTGGCCAAATTTCAGCTCTTCCACCCCACCTTGCCTCTCTCTCTTACAACAGACCTTCTGCAAGTGGCCTTTGGTCTCCCTCTTGCCCTTCAACTTTCTGGTGTCCACCCCAATGCCATAAAAAAAGTAATATTTTCAGTAAGTGTTAAATTGACACATCATTTTCTTTGAGAACCAAACTTGACCTGCACAGTCAATTCAGAAAGATCTTCCCTGGCAATCTGTTCATCCCTACTTGAAGTCATGGTTTTAAATCATTGTCTATTAACCTTTCAACCCCTAACAGTAACTAGCATAATTTCTCCTTACAAAACCTTCCCAGGAAAAAATGTAAAATTCAAAAGAACCAAGGAAATGATCACCATTTAAGATGTTGGGGTGTAAAGGGCTGGCCATTTGATTGATGTGATGTATATTTCATTGTATCTTTTAATAAATATCGCAGTGAGACTCCAAAAACAATGAGAAAAATAGTAATGTATCTTTGACTGTTTCTTTTAATAAATATCTTAGTGAGACTTCAGTCAACTGTGCACTGACCAATCAAAATAATGTTCAGGACATAAAAAACCACAAAACCACTAACCAATCACCTTTATTTTTGGTGTTATTGGCTTTTTCCTTGGAACAGAAATCATCATATCTATTTATTGTTACAATTGTAAATCAAAACTATAGAAAAATTATTGAACGTGATTGGTTACCACCAGCCCAATTTGAGCACTTATAGGACAGTCTATGGGTCATACTCATTATTGGACAGTGTAATAAGACAGTTGACAGGTCATGCCTGTGTAACTGTATAGTATGTGTCATGTGCATGTGCTGTAATTGTGCATTTTGCTAAGTTTACTATTGCCTTTTTATGAAAATGTATAACTGAAGTCCACTTTCTTTCCCAAATTTTGTCATAATTTTGATTAATTGGTAACAAGACTTCGTGCCATTCAATTTGGTCTGCAGTCATACTCATGATTAACAAATCAGACTCAGGGTCATCTAATTTTGTTAATGATTACAAACAGAATTGGACTCCACTCAGTCCTATCATCATTATTATTATTACAGTAGATGGTTTGAACCTGGGGGTAACATGTAATAGTGTAGTTTGATCGTCTGGGTGAGTGTAGTCCTGAGAAGGACTGTTGTCAGTAGTGGTGACAACCAACAACAGTCCTTCTCAGGACTACACTCACCCGGACAATCAAACTACACTATTACATTATTATTATCAATATTGACACTTGATCGAGGAGCCACTCACATTGTCATACAGCTTCTGGGCAAGTTGTTGAATGTTAGCCTGCACCTCAGGATCCAATCCTTTCTCACTAATCAGAATGCTATCAATCTCCACACAAAGCTAGAAATGAAAAATTTTAAAAAAGCATTACAGGTTATCCTCCAATTCAATAGTGGAAAACATATTTGATAACCCTAAAAGGACTGCATAGAAGTGGAAAATATAGAACAATTTCATACCTGATCAAAGAGGTCACAGGACCTGTATGGGGGACCTCGACTAGCCACAAAGGACAAGAAGGAAATACTCTCTAAAACCTGAAAAAGCCAAACATTGTTTCAGTTTGAGTCAGTGACATGAAATATAATATAACTCCCATACCAGTAACCAGCACTCAACCCCTCCACTCCCGAGATCTTAATTCTACTCTACTTCTCCTAAATAGTACCGTACATATCTTTACCAGTGAGTCATGAGAATTTAAGATTTCATGAAAAAATTTCCCTTATGTCTGCTTGTCAGTGTCCTAAAGACTTTCAGGATGATCTACTCCTGAGAATTAAAACATTTAGAGTTTGCAGGATGCATGTCTAACATTATAAGCACAGGTGTTGTGTGAAGGAGGAAATTAAGACATCTCTTCTTGGCTCAAAAAGTTTTCTTAAAGGTTGTAGTAAACAGACATTGCCCAGTAAAAAGCTTTGCTTCACAGTGTTCCTTTGACTCTACTCAAAGGTTTGTAAAAGGCATAGATTACATGATGATAACAATGTTTGAGCACATAGTATGCATTTCAAAATGAAGAAATTGGTTGCTTAATTCTTTGCACTCTATTGGTTTTCCTCCAGATATTACACACTTGCCACAATGACTGCAAGGATGCCTTTGAAAGGAGGGGCTTCATAACTTAGCACCTTGAACATTATAGATCACATTTTGATTATGGGTCATGTGACCAGTACCAAGTAATACCAACAGCCAATTGGTTGAGGGTGTGAGGAAAGTTTTAATGACCAGTCATAGAGCCAAATAAAGAAAAACCAAAGAAATCCCAGCTTCCTTTTGACACTCAACTGAAAATTGCATTTATACAAGTTTGCTCAGTAGTGATGCTTGGTCTTGATCTTACCATGATTTTGCCATAAGAGACAACCATTTGTATGTCTGTGGTTAAACACAAATACATGTAACATGTTGTAAAAACACCTGGGCAAAAATGCACCGAAGAGTTGATGAATATGGTCATATGTAGCAGGTGATGAAGTCTATATTTCATACTAGGCATGAAATAACAGTAATAAATTACCTTGGAAAGGAATACATCCCCTACCAAACCTCTGTTCTCCAGGTAAGATACCTACATAAAAGAAAATGCGAATGTTCAAACTACTAATTTTTGTGTCTACATCAACCCACCCAAAAGATTTTTTAAACAAATATGAAATTTCACATGACAATAACACATATACTTGGTGGCAGTCATGCTAGCCTGAGGCTCTGATATAACAATTTTTTGCATGGATCTCAAGCACTATAAAGAGAAGGCAACTCTCTGACTTCAAACCCAACAGGCATGATAGGTCTAGAACTGTAAATTTGAGAGGTCAGAGTTAAAAATGTACAGAACTGGTTGGAGGAATTAAAGCAGATTAAGTACTGTTTGAGCAGTACAGTGTGTATGCAAAGTTTACACATATTTTAAACTCGCTTAACACACAGTGTCCATGCACTGTATTAAAAAAATATTATCGATCCATGTAGTTTTCCAAGCAATAATTGCCTGTAAAATTACAAGCAGTTGCCCTTCTGGAACTTACTAACTGTAGTTAACACACAAGAGCAATCTACACTGTACTAGTGTGTCATTTGCCAACTGGATCTCAGGGGCCCTGTCCCATTTACAATCATTTTGGTCATTTTTGCACTGAATTTTGAAGCAACCCTACTCTTTTACAAAAGCCTGCCATTTATTCTTCAGTCAATACCTGTTCTTATAGCTGGGTATTACTGATCAACTGTTAATATAATATTTTGGTCAATACACCATACCTTATTGAATGTAATAACAGGCTTGGGATGGATCCTGATCAAAGTTAGGCATGAGCGATAGCCAGAGAACATTTGTGCAACCAATCTAATGAACACAGCACGCAGCTCCTTATCCTGTAAAATTGAAACATATAATGTTCACTTCAAAACTTTAAAAGAAAAAAAGTAAGTAAATACTAAACAAATCAAAGTTATGGGCCCAAATTTATCTTCATCTAACACTCAACAAACCTGAAGGACTGGAAGTGATGGTGAAGTTGGTGTCTGGAAAGCACAATCTGCAGTTACTAGTTGAGGATATAACACCTTCAAAGCAACAAGCATTCTTTAGTACAACATTCAGAATTAACTGATGGTAATTACTTGACAAGCTAAACTAATCCTTATATGCTTGTAATTTTTTGTTGGAGGAGACATAGAACAGTTTATGTACTAAGAGAAAGATGAACATCATACTACCTTTCAAATCTAATTTTACTTAACACTATGAGACACTTTTCCCATAGTTCCTACTTTGTGCTGCTAAACTTACCATGGTTAATTCATGCCTTGCTCTACTCAGAAATGGTTCTGACAAGTAAGGAAGATTGATAGAGTCTGGAATGCTGACATGTCCTCCATCAATATCTACAAGAATTACATCAGTCTGCAAGAACAATACACAGTAATCAAAACTCTGATACATCATTTCACTCACTTACAAGTCATACTTGAACTGCCAAACATAAACATTGGGATAGAAACCAAAAAAATGTTGCAGTGGTAACATGAAACTGTTAACCAAAAAGTTCTATACTAAGCTGCCCTCCAATTATTCTTACTGGAACCAGGCAGGCAACTGAGGGCAAGCAGGATAGGCCCTTCTTGTCGGCATAGATAGTCAATCAAAACACATGATTCTCCTTACTTTCCCAGCTCATGAATCTACCCATATAAAAATAACAATATTCACTGGCCAAGTGTACATAACAGGTGAATCAATCATCACTCACCAAATCTGATGCCAGGTAATCTTTGTAGCTTTCATGTATACCCATAATAAATGGTGTTGGGGCGCTCAAAAAATCAAGTAGTGCAGATGGTAGTATTGGAATGAACACATAACTGCCAAAAAATAAAAATAAATATTAATCATCACATGATCAAATGCACACTCATTTCTAGTCTATAGTCTCTTGGAAATCCAGTTGCCCAAGTGTTCATTCTGACAAGCATGTTATGTTCACTCATTTCAGTTGTGTGACCACCTTTGCTAAAACCCTGCACCTTATTCTCTCTTGCTTAACAAGTTTTCTCAAATAGAAATAGTCATACAAAAAACATGTATAGAACCTGAGGTTCAAAGCAGATGGGATGGGGGAGGGTTGGGGCAAGACTGTTGAATTGGTTAGAGAGTTCACCTTCCACCACTGTAGCCTTTGATAGACTCCTGAACCTGAAGTACATGTGGATTAGGTTTGTCAGTTAATCTCTTCCATAGTCTGGGAGGTTTCCCTGAAATCAATTATGTTTTGTGCCCTCCAAATGACAACACACCAAATTCTATTGGATACCCCTCCACTATGCCATCTAAACCATAACTATCTCAAAATTGTTTCTTGTAAAGCACTCTCTCAGAAGGGCCTCATTTCTGACTAACCTGAACTTGAGAGGATACATTAAAGCCAGCATGGCCTGGGTAGCATTAGTTAACTGCGCGTAGCTGCTTGAATAAAATAAGATTTTGTTTTCTGTCAATGCAGCACAAAAGAGGGACAGCATGTTGTGGATTCCTGTCAACAGATTCAAAATACGTTTATTATGCACTGTATCACTAACTAACAATAAAGCTGTCTTGAGTGAGAGGCCAAAATACAGCCTTTGCAGTATGGGAGAGTGCATGTTTTCTTAATGAGTTGTGATATCCTCTCTTGAAATGCATGAGTGAGTGTTCTCATTTCCATTTAAGACTTTGAAGCCATCTCCTTTCCAGTTGAGTATTCTTCCACACATTTCCTCTTTTTTTTTTTGGAGGTCTACAAGGGCGTATTTTGATCAAGGATGAAGTGCATAAAGGAAAAAACCAGCTAGATCATTGAAGCCTACAGCCAGACAACAGACGCCATTTTGAATTATGTTGGTAACTACATGTACTCAGACAAAAATTTTGGCCCCGTAGATATTTGAACAAAAGACTACAGCACAACTTTAGGCATAGAAGCAAACCTAGTAAGAGAGGCAGGGGACAACACATTTAATTCAAGTTTTAATGCATAAATTAATTCAAATCCACATCAAATCCTCACAGTGTGACTGACATCATATCATGAAGTAAAAGAGACATAGCTCCTTCAATGTCTTCCCATGACAATTCAACACTTACCAAGCTGATTGAACAAGATAGAGAGTGATTTTCCTGTTACTGGAAGAGTTTCAGATGCAGGAGGGGAGAGGGTTTGCCGATCACCTGCACCCATGGAAAAGGTCATCTTTGGACCCCCAGGGGGCGGAACCTGAACAAATCCAAGGACACAGCCAACTAGTGCCTCTAACGATTTACCATTTTCAGACAGAAATGACCAATAGATGGTTATTAGGCAGCTCTGAAATAATTAGACAATATATATCATGTCAATAATTAAAATTCAATTAAACAAAATAGTTATTGACAGTAACATCTAAAATAACACAAAGCTACATTTCTAAATTGAGTGCTCTTCGAACCCAGAGAGTTGTCTGTATTTTTACTTGAGGCATCTACAACTGAAAACCACACTAATCAAATATTGATCAATTTTTATCAGCAGCTGTTCTGTTGTTGTTGTTTTTTTTTTGTATTGATAGTCATCCTATTTCATAGCTTGTACTTTTTTTACCACTGGATCAGTATGAATGAGAACAATGAGTTTACTCTGTGCAAATGACAGGGAGAAGTGGCCTAGACACTTAAAACATTTTTAAGACAACAGAAGTACTTCCTGTATGAGATCTAAATGTATGCAGTTTCCTAGAACTCCCAGGAACAGGAAAAAACTACTTTTCTTGATAGCATTTTCAAATGATGACACTACTGACTTCCATTATTAATGAAGGAGGGGTGTTTTAAGCTCTTTTTCACCAACATGAGACAAGCTCTAACCTTTAAGATGTCAAAGTAGCTTGCTCTTGACACAAGACACAAGCACTTTGGTGCAAACATCTCTGTCATTGAAGAATCTTCTGAATTGATTTTTATTCCAGGCACACCATCCGAAAATCTCTTATCAGATAATGAAGAATCTGATTGACTGCCATCCTTATGAACTTCCCTGTTGGGGGACTTTACTGCTCTATGTTTGGATTTGGCTGGACTGCACTTTTCATAGAATGTGAAGCAGGCACAATATCGATGATCTCCTTCCATATCAGTGAGAACAGCAACAAAGAAAGTTGGTGGTTTGTAGTAATTTGAGTAGTTCCATCCTCCAGGTTGACAAAACTACAGAAAATATCATTCAAAATTGAGAATAAACTGTGTGACACCTCTTGTTTTTGACCACAAAAAAAAGACACAAATTGGTTTCTCTTGTCTGAAGTAATTTTGTTCTAAGGCATAGTAATAACATTTTCAGTTTGCCTCAGAAATCAATTATGATACAATGTAACCCACCATTAATTTTCATGCAACTCTATTTGCTACTTTAATTCACGTGGTATAATCAAGGGACAGTTATCACTCAATGACCCCTGTTTATGTCAACATTTCTCCTTAAATTTTTTTCAATGAAACAAAACAATTCTTTACAATTATTTGCTTTGCAGCTGGGCAAATATCCACCACTTCCACCCTCAATGAGGTGAGTGGTTGTTTTAGTCTATACCACACAGATACCAAAAAATTAGTTTAGTTCTCTCAATATAACAAAAAAGAGTCGCAAATTAAACTCTTGAAACATGATTTTGACTCATCAGCTGCTCAAAGGCGAACAGTACATGCTACTCACTTCCAAACTAGCCAATCAGCGACCGCAAAGCACCATTCACTTTGTGGTAAACATGTGTATCAAAAGTAGATATTTCAAGTTGGAAAAATTATATGAATTTGGCCAAGTATGTAATTTATATTAAACAACAGGACAAAGATTAGTAGTATCTATCTATAAATTTAGAGCATATCACATTTCAGGAGAAAATATGATATTTCATCACCATTAACAGAGACAACCAGGAAGTAATACACCTAAAAACACCTAGAAACAATGACAGAAAAAGAGAAAACACCCTTTTTTGTCATACTTTATAGAGCAAAACCACATTATGAAACCTAGTCCTGAATATTCATATAATTTGTATCATAAAAACTGCTGCCTGGTTAATTTCATCGGTACTCGAACGTTCAGTGAATCGATGGCGAAATCAACAAGCTTGTTTATATCGAGTATTAACATACAAAGAAAAATTTCAAGAATGAGTAAAGGATTTTCCCGCATCTTTGAAAGGTGAGATTAAAACACACCTAACACAACATAACAAGCTACAAGGGGATTAATAAAATGCAAACAAATAGCGCAAATATTGAGCCTGGACGCCACACTTCGAAAAATATCCTCAACAGGAGTACGAAGTTTAAGTGAATCTTCAATGGTTTAAAATAGAGAGGACAAACGGCGAAGACCTTTACGTATATTAGTTGTTAATATTAAGTACTATGGAGTGTATGAAAAGAAGTATATTTTAGGCTGTAACTAAACGAATTCTGTGGCATCACACTGAGACTAAACTGCAATAACGACAGCAAACACGCTAAAATGAGATTCAATCATGTCTAGAGCGAGTTTAAACAATGGTGAGCTTCAGTGCTGAGAGTATATAAAGGTTTCCCTCCTTACAGAAGCCATACTTAATACCAAAGGCTGCTCTACGAACGAAATCGAAAGCCAAAAATCCTTTCTGAACTAATTGAATAAGCTATAGAGAGTGCCAGCTATGGATTTCTACCCCGTTATACCATTAAGCATTTACGTGATCAGGAATTAAAGACCTCAGGAAAGCTAAGACTATCGTTCTCCTCCTGAGAAAAATTTCTTCTCCGGCCTTGATTTAATTCTGGGAGAAACCGATATTAACGCTGTAAAAGAGAGGCACAAAAACAATACTCGAGGTTTACAAAACTTGCCCGTATGTTCAATGTATATCCACGATAGAAAATGATCACAAGAGAATCGGCAAAAGGATCACGCACGAATTTTCAACCTTGCACTTGCCGGCTTTCAATAACGACAAACCTACCAATTCGAGTCCTTCTGGAAACGTTGCATCTTTACGGTCTTTACTCGGGAAGCGTTGTATTACTTTTCCTTTAACTTCTCCTGCAAATCGACAACAAAAATCAAACGTTACAATTTATGTTAAGAAAGAAACTCGAAAATTTCCAGAGGAGTGCGATGTTTGCAACAGATATCCTAGCAGCGAGACACGATGCTGAGGGAAACCCATATAGTTCTAACCATTCTTTGAGTCCCTGTCTATTCCAGCAACGGCAAAATAATCAGCAAGACGGGACATTTCTTGAGATGGAATGTCATGTAGGCGACCATATCCATCCACCCTTTCCTTTGGACGCCATTTTGGATTGGGCTTCACGCATGCGCTGAGACTTCTATTTGGGAAGGTGTGGCAGAGAGTAATTTGTTTTGAATAGGGGTCCAATGGTGACTCATTAGGGATGAATGCTGCGACTTTCATGTTAATTTTTTGACAACAAAGAGGTGACAAAAAGCATTATAAACCTAACCATTATCTCATCTCCATTTCAACCTTATGTGAAATCTTCCCTTAAGAAAGCCTTTAGTCTCCTAAACTGCTTTCCAATGAGATATAAAAAGCAAGGAATGTCACTTCACTATTGAATGACACAAAAAGCAAGAACAGTATTCAAATCCAGTTGAAACTCTGCTCTATCAAGGCCATTTCTTGTAAGAAGGTTTGTTAGAAAGATCAGGAAGCAAAATGCCATTTTTTTTCCCTTAGTTATTTTCCTACCATAGGTTACCGTGCAAGAAGATACTATCCACTACCATCTGCAGCTCCTCTATTTTTGCAAATAGGATCATGAAAAAAAAATTTCAAGCCATAGCCTACTATTAATTGTATTAACCTTCTACACCCTAGTATCAGTATGCATTTCCTCCATACTATTCACCATGCATTTCTTGAGGTGCTTACAAGGAGAATTTGTTCACTAATCAGGAGCTGTTGTAGTCAGCAATTATTTGCCTATTTTCATGAACCTTCATCTTTAATCCAGGGGTGATACTGTGGGGAGAAACTAGTCACTCTAAGGGGTTAAAGGGTTGGATTTAAGACAATGAGATCAACAAATGACAACATTTTCAATACAATAATTTTATTGAAAATCTGGAGTAAATAAGCTTAATAAAGAGGGAGTGGTCAACAAAACAAGTCCCTAGATGCAAACTATTTATTTGGACTGAGCTCCTGAAGTGATGCTTAACAAGATGGAGACCTAAAAATGTGCTCCAATTGAGGATTAGTAAAAATTATTTATTCAGTGGGAAGGTTCAATCATAAATAGTTCCAGCAAGTCTAGGATGAAAGTGAATGCCCACTAACAAAATGTTTGGGTCTAAGACACAGGGCTTTTTCATTCTGATATTGCCAGGATGATTTTATCATTATTTGTTATCTGCTGTAAATGAAATCAAAATTGTAACAACAACTGATTTAAAATTGAAAGCCAGGAAATATTAAAAGATGTGGAAGGTAAAATCAAAATACAAGTAATGTAAAAATTAAACTTTTTTAGTTACTTTGGACTTGGCAATTATAAGTTTTAGCAATGGGTTTAAGACTAAGAGAGACAGCCCCCAAAGCAAGATCACCTTGGTTTAAGCTTGGATTTACCAAAAAACAGTAAACTTAAACCCAATTAAGTACTTAGGTAACCTGTAATGGATGGCACTCCATAACAAGGAAGTAAATTAAAGTCTTCCTCCTCTCAAGTTGAAGCAGCCTTGATCCTTTAATATCAATTACATTTCTAATGAAACAGTGCAACGCAATAAGAAATTCTAATTATGAAATTCTTGTCAAAAAAAGTAGATGTTACATTTTACTATCCACAACAATAGTGATATGTTATGGAAATTAAAGTTTACAACTATAGGTTATAATAGAACAGAGTATAAAATAATCCATCCAGAACTAGGAAGTGCCTGGCAAAGTCATTGCTTACAATGACAAAAGGGCACAATAGTGCAATTAGGTCAGCAAAAGTGTTGAAAAAGCCTTAGCAAGAAAAGTTTAGACAAGCAGCAATGATCAACCATGCACAACAACTTGACTCTTAAAAACATCTTCTAACAAAACAAGTGTCTGAAAAGCTGCTTTCACACTGTCTGCATCAGTATCATTTTGGACTGTTGTCTTCAGCCAGTCATAAAGCTCAGAGAGTTCCCCAGGAGCATCATTCAAAAGAGTGGCAGAAGGAACAGAAACTGCAACCATGGCCTGAGCAAAGATCAGTGCCTGACGCACAAATGATTCTGAGTGATACTTCAGAGCCCAAGTGAACTCCAAGAGGGCCTTGCCCATATTCCTGGCTATAGGAGTTTCTCTAGCAGAGTACATGATTATTCCAAGAGTGTAAACAAGCCTGCCAAGGACAAGTGTGTCTTCGCCCAAAAGATCCAATGTGTTCACTTTGCTGTCAAAGTTCTTCATTAATGGAAAAAAGAAATATCCAGCCACACTAGCAAACTTGTTAGCAACAGGTTTGGGTTGAGGGTGTGATGGCCCCTTGGTAAATCTCTTTGTTTTACCATCAATTCTCTCCTGTACAATCTTCTGCCACTCAGGTATGGCTTGCAAAGATTTATAAGATTCTGCTTGTGGGAGTGGAAACCTTCTTGGTACTTCTTTTGTTTTTGTTATTTCCACTGGTGTTGAAAGCCTCTGTGCTGCATCAGCAAGAACACTTAACATGTCCATCCTCTGCTGTAAATTGTAATTTGGAGCAAAAAATTCCTCAGTCAAGTAACAAGCAATCTGTTCAGGACACCTAATAAGCATAGCAACTATTGCACTGTGACGTAGTTCACCAAACATATCAGTGGAATATCGGTCCTGAAGATGAAGTAGAACTTTCACTAATTCTTCACAGACATCCTCCAGGTCATCCATTTCAGCACAAACAAGTTTCTCCACATTTTTCAATGATGCTTCCATTTTTGATGGGTCTTCTGATGCTAAAAGGCCTTCGATACAATCTCGCAAATACTTTGGAGCCTCAGATTTCAAATCCCTGTCATCTTCTTCTCTGAGATCATATGGCACCAAATCATCATCATCTTCACAACTCTGAGGAGAGTTTTTCTTAGTAGAGACTTTTGCAGAGGAACTCTCTTCAGTTGTCAGTTTATCATTGCCTTTGCTTTCAACATTAAGCTCATTTCTCTTTCCTGCATTTCTCAAATCCATCCTCTCCTGTGGACCTTTAGACAGTGATTTCAACAGTTTAGTATCATCATCTTCCACATATCCAAAGGCAAGTTTCTCTCCATTAGGTTCAAGGGAAGATGTAACACATTCCCCGACCACCATGCCAAGATGTTGCACTTTTTCCAAAGGGCTCTCTAAATGACTCTGCACACCAACTAACAACTTGTTTAGCAGTTCATATTTTTCAGATTTCTTTTCTTCAATGTTCAAATGACCAAATGAGAGAACTACTGCACACGTGACATAAAAATGCTGGTCATATGTTGTGTGCTTAATTGCGCTTCTATCGCCCCAGATGTCAAAAAGAGTGTGTAACACTTCCACCAGCAAATGCCTGTGCTTACACCCAGATAAATATCCTATGATGTTGTAAAGAACATTCATATTGGAATAGCTTCTCATCAGTAGAAACTTGGATGTCAGCAAATACTTGAGTTTGGAGTTGGTGAGCACTGAATCACCAAAAAGCTTAGAAATTAGGGAGGGGTCATCTGCTATCTTTAGCAGGCCTTCGCTAACATGTTCCATGCTACTGTCTGGTATCCCTGTAATAAGTCGTGCACAGATCCTATTCCAAAGTGGACTCTTCTTCAGCCAATTTTCTAATGCTGGTAAAAGTATAGTAAACATTCTCTCTGCTTGCCCAGCCAGGCAAATCCGACCAATCAATTCACCAAGGAACTTGAAGGAGCAATCCTGTGACATTGTTAGGTTGTCATGTAACTTCTCCAATGCTTTGAGAATTTGACATGAAACAAGGTTGAAATAAGACGCTGGGTAGAACTGTGAACTACACTTAAATCTTAGTTTGTTTGCCACTCTCTGAGGGAGAGAAACTATCAAAGTCACGAGCTGTCCCCAAAGTTTACCTTCAAGCCCTGCTGAACTGGATTTACGTGAGCCATTTTGGGAATGCGTGGATAAACGACATTGTTCCACAAGCACATCAACCAATCTTTCTTCAGCAAAGAACTTCTCTAGTAAAGATACTATCACCTTAGCATTTTTCAAATTGGTCGCCGGTTTGGAGAGTGCGTCTCCCAGAACAAGAAGACAATCGTGTGATGGACCACGAAGGAAAAACACTTCAAAAAAATTTGTTCTCTGCTGTTCATTGAAGTTACTATAGAATCCAATTACTGGCGAAGATAGAATAAATTCAGTGAACCTCACAAAGTGATTGCTTACAAATTCACCCTTCAGAACAGGACGATTTTCGAGTGAAACTTGAGAGGGGAGCAGAGATCCTCGCAGAAATAGTTCCACCATGTCATTTAATGTTTCAATCACTTCGCTCGAGCTAGAGGCATTTGCCAGCCTATTCTGACATTCGCGAACAAATCGACGAACCTCACTTGCCAGATCTCGATCCATGTATTGCTCTATTGTATTAAGTTGACTCTGTCAAGGAAAATGTGGTCTTCGTCCGCCATATTAAATTTGTAATTCGCAAAGCAAGGTGGGAAGAGCTCCAAAGGACACCCCCTCCCCCCACATATCCACTCGTGCTTGGGGTGTGGTAGAAGTATTTCTGATTTCACCCATAGTGCATATAAATCAATCAATAACACGGTAAATAAATAAGCCAAAAAGCATGAGTCAAAACCTCAGATTCTCTTGCTGATAAATTTCTCTTGCCTCTACGTCAACTCTGTAAGGCCCATACTACAAGCACTTACGTTTACTTTTGTGTTTAACGTAGTAAGATGTCCTTACCAAGTCCATGGTTCCCAAAGAATGAATATGAATATATTTTTTTGATGGGGAAGGGGGGGATAACATTATATAGAGACCTTACTTAGCCCTTAGGTCCCTACTTGTTCACCTTATTTAAATGTAAAGTTCACTTTATTTAAAGTTACTTGTTCACTTTTATTTATTATTTATTTCTTTTCTTTATTCTTGTTCTTTATAAAAAAAAAAAAGAGAAGCGAGATAGTTTGCCCTGCAAATAGCTGGAAAGCTAATTATGGCAGGGCAAGACAAGTACATGAATTATACAAATTATCTAACGACAAGTAGTCTCTTACTCTTAAATGATAACACAGAAAAAGAAAAGCAGAAATTTTAACCCTTAGCTAGTGTATCTATGTACCAACTTTTTTAACAATCATGGGGATTTGAATATAGTTATCCTCTTTTTCTAAGATATCAAATAGCAATTTGCGTATAATTCTTTTGAAAGCTTTCTTTGGAAGATCTGTTATACAGCTTGGTATCTTATTCCACAGCTTTATTAGATGACCCTAATCAGCTCCAAATTAGTCCAAATTATCAAGAGGCAGAGCTTCCAGTTGCTTTCTTTTTTCCTAATTCTTTTTGGTGGGGAAAAATTGTATGTTTTCACAGAGTGGTCAATATTTTTTGGGATAATCATGTGGCAAGATTATCCAAGCTACAGAAGCCCTGGACAGGACTTCTTAAAGTGAAAATAAATGAAACTTCATTAAGTGACATAATGTAAAGATGCTAAATTCTCCCTGCATCTCTCTGAGTTTTAAAGGCATCAAAAGTACTTTGCTTACAAATTTGTAAGAACAAACTACATTTGAAAGGCATGCCACTGAACCTGCACAACTTCAAAGGATGTTTTTATGAAACCTTTATTTAGAAACACACTTGTTAACATACAAATCACCAAAATTTTGATGCATAGAAACAAAGTTGACATTTAATAATCAAAACAAGTTCTTATAATGTATATTGCAAACTTCAAAAATTATTCTATAATTATCATTATAAATACATCTAAATCTATTTTTAGACTTATCAAAAACCATGACCAATTTTATCTACTGTTCTTTCAATAAAAATTCCATATGTTATGTTGTAACCTGGGTATATTTATCATCTTGCATGCTCATGCTGATAACAATATTTTAAAACTTTTAGAAGAAATGGCAGTCAATCATTTCTTGTTTTGTCCACTGTTTTGAAATGTTAACCCTTTAACTCCCATGAGTGACCAAGACTGAATTTGTTGTTACTATTTCAAACCAACATCAAGCAGACAAGTGATGAGAATAAAGAAAGATGTCAATTAGGGGATTATCAGCTGATCTAATACCAAATTCCCAAAATAACACAAAAAGAGTTATATGGCAGACAGTAAGGAGAATTGCTAATGAGATCTTGGGAGTTAAAGGGTTAAACATCTTAAAGCACAGGAGACCCAATGAGAACATGTGTGGTCTTGGAACAAACAAGCCTACTCTTTCATCAAAAGGGTCACAGTTACCTATATTGGTTGTTTAACTCTCTGCACCCTAACATCACTATGCATATTCTCCATACTGTTCTCCGTACATTTTCAAAGAGGCTGACAAGGAGAATTTGTTCAACAATCAAGAGCTGCTTTAGTTGGTGATCATCTTCTCTATTCTCATGACTTCCATGTTTGATTCAGGGGTGATATTGTAAGGAGAAATTAGATGCTAGTCACTCTTAGGGGCTTAAGGGTGAAAAGTTTGAAGTGTATATGAACAGTGACATAAACCCTGCATGCACCTCCTACTGATGAGTATCAATTTGGTTCCAATTTTCAAATTAAAAAATATCACCAACTTCAAAAAAAACATATTCTACATTGATTATTGAACATGAAAACCCCAGTGACAATGCTCTAAAAATTAACTCCAATTTGAACACTAGTAGACTGTTGAAGAATATTTTACATTTCTCGAAGAAAACAAGAAAATTAACTAACAGTAAAAAATAAAAGTTATTAATTTCTACCACACTTGTGTTTTGCTTTTAAACATTTCAGTTTTTAACACTATCCATACATATACCTGCTTTATTACTGTCTGGTAAAAGTTACCCCATCATTCAAACTCAGTTAGTTGAATACAACCAAACTCTACTGAATCAACATTTTCCTATGAGGTTCTTGTTTTTCCTCTAAAATTCCATGATCAGTGAACACAAAAACACATCCCTTATGTGTTGGGAATTTTCAAATTTATGCACAATAACCCGAATAGTTTATGATTTCTCTATTACTTAACAGGTAAGTCAAAATCATATGCTGTATGATCAAGGATTGAAACAGATCTGGTTTAACTACTTACAGTTCTGTTTGACTGGTTAGATAAAATTAACCAAAGAAAACTATGTGTTTAATTTTGTCCTATCATTAAATGCAATCACACGCTTTAGATATGATTGAGTTTGACTCACTCCCTAGGTTTTTTTTTTATTTTCAGTGCATCTATCCTAACAGTACGTGATATAATTGCTTGAGGTCACACAAAACGTCTGCACAGAGAAAAGGTTTCACAGCGATCATTTCTTTGGGAAACGATCTCTGTCAAACCATCAGCAACTTCAAGGATGCCTACCTACAGTTGTCGAGAAAAGGAAATACGCACCTTGGAATCCAAAATATAACAAAACTGAGAGTAATTCGAACAACAATCATGATGCAGCAAAGTTTTTGGAGTGTTTTCTGTACATCATTGATGGTTTCACTCTGTTAGGCTCGCCCAGGCGGTACTTCCTCGTGTCCTTCTGTTTCTGATAACAGGCATATGGACAAAGCATATCTACAAACACCTCTCTAAACTCCTTACTCCAATAACCCAGCAACAGGGCAAATGATGGAGGGAAGCAATAAGTCATGATCTCTGTCAAACCATCGGCAACTTCGTGGATGCCTGCCGCGTTGCTGTTGTCAAGAAGAAGAAATACGCACCTTGGAATCCAAAATATAACAAAACTGAGAGTAATTCGAACGACAATCTTGGACCAGGTTGTTTCCTTGGTGATCGATGGAAAATCAGCATAGTCCAAGTTTTTGATCTGTCTTCCACAGACATCCACTGTGTGAGTATGGCTTACAGCTGTTTTCATAACTTGCCACTGCAAAATCAACATGAAGACCACAGGAGTCAGAACTTCAATGCCGACGAACGCATAAACGTAACTTATGGTGTAGGTTGTACTCAACTTGCAGTTCAACGATTTTCCGACATCGTCGTCGAAATTGGCAAACATAAACGACACCAGCACGGCAATGCTCCAACAAAGAACGATTAGGCAAAACGTACGGCCACTGGTCAAGCATTTCTGATACCACTTGTACCGGGAGATTGAGAAGTAACGATCCAAGCTCAGTGTTGCCAGCGTGTAGACAGTCACGGTACAAAACAGCACAAAA
Organism: Pocillopora damicornis; assembly: GCF_964200805.1. Lineage (NCBI taxonomy): Eukaryota > Metazoa > Cnidaria > Anthozoa > Scleractinia > Pocilloporidae > Pocillopora > Pocillopora damicornis. The sequence continues at coordinate 13,554,950 of NC_142679.1, read as the reverse complement.
AAGGTGCCATATGTCTCACACAATCCTGGTTTATTCAGCCATGTGTTTTTGTCCACAAAGCTCAGGACTCGAAGTGGCATTACCACACCAGCCATGAGCAAATTTGCGCAGGAGAGGCTCGTGATGTAAAGATGAGTGCGGAAACGAAGGATCTTGCTTTTGAAGATGGCGGCCAGGATTAGGAGATTACCAAAAGCCGTAAACAAAATCAAAATTGCGAACGCAATAGCGTTGATCATGTCTCCTGCATTCACAACTGAATTTCGTAGCTCCTCTCCATTGCTGGCTGTTGACTCCACCATATCTTTAGTAGAAGACATAATTGTCGATGAAACAGTTCCTGCGAGTGGTGCCATGAAGATTGCCGCCCTTTAGTCAAGACAGCTGTTTACAGTCGATTCATTCTGCTTGCATTGTGAGTATGATCATCGACTGAGATGTCTTTTAAATATCGCCAAGGGATTCTAGACGAAACGAATAAGACTGGGCAACTTTTTTAACGTAACAAACGGACTACTATGTAACTTTATAAGTAAGAACGTAAGCTTAGTTCAGTCTTTAACCTCCCACTTTCTACTAGAAATCTGATAGAAAATATATGACGCTTCGTGGAATTGATATGCATCCCGCATTTCCATAGTTACTGCGCCGTGAATGGTTCAAGATAAGTGATGGTTCTTTGTTCTTGTGCATTCATTCGTAACAAAAGCTAATTATTAACTCTCTTATGGAGGGTGCTTGACTTTATTGATGTGGTGTTTGAGTTGTATTCGAGCGATTAAAACCAACTTACCTCCTTCAAAAACTTCGCAGCTTTTGGGCATGTCACACAACACGCTTCCCTGACAACATGCTACGTGACAAACCCTTCACCGCGGATTAAAACTATGCGTGGTCTAACATCTGGTCTCCAAATTGTCGTCTTTCTCTGTCTCCGTGGACTGTCCTTTCTGTCATAAAAAAAGAAAAGAAAATGATTAAGTTGTAGCTGAGGTAAGGAATTTGTAGATACGTGAATGTTTTTTTGAGACATTTTGGCGGGAAGCAATCCCAGATCCTCGCATGAACTTGCATTTTATCGAATAAAGGGGTAAGTTTCTGAAGAAACTGTGGTGCTGCGTCGGTGGGAGAGTGTAGCAGGTAATTTAGTGTTAACAACTGAGTTCAAAACGTAAATTAGCCACCGTAAAGGGTAAAAAAGCTGACGTTTCGAGCGTTAGCCCTTCGTCAGAGCGATTGGAGGAATTGTGGGTTGTGTTTGGGTTTATATGCAGAAAGTGGAGCTACCCCATTGGTGGGAATACGTTTTCCGAACTGCTTAGATGTAAGGAAAGGCCGCAGACTGCCATATGCTGTTTAGAATGATTAGGAAGATTAAAGTGTCTGGCGACTGGTTTGGATGCGTCCTTGTCATTTCTTTCCACGTCGCGAAGGTGTTCTCGGAATCGGTCACCTAGTCGTCTTCCTGTTTCGCCGATGTATAACTTATTGCAAGAAGTGCAATAAGTTATATAACGTTGGCGGAGGTACACGTAAAGTGATAAGTGATCTTAATGGTGAAATTAGAAGATCCTCGCAGCTAAGAACACTACTGAAACTAGTAGTTGTAAGTAGGACCTGAAAAAAATTTCAGGCCCGTACGGGATTTGAACCCATGACCTCTGCGATACCGGTGCAGCGCTCTACCAATTGAGCTAACAAGCCAACTGGGAGCTGGTCAATGAATTGGGTACAAATAAACATCCGAGTGAATGAAGATTTAGATATATGAAAATTCACATATTTGCACTGCGGTGGAAAGATGAAATTAGAGGATCCTCGCAGCTAAGAACACTACTGAAACTAGTAGTTGTAAGTAGGACCTGAAAAAAATTTCAGGCCCGTACGGGATTTGAACCCATGACCTCTGACTTGTTAGCTCAATTGGTAGAGCGCTGCACCGGTATCGCAGAGGTCATGGGTTCAAATCCCGTACGGGCCTGAAATTTTTTTCAGGTCCTACTTACAACTACTAGTTTCAGTAGTGTTCTTAGCTGCGAGGATCTTCTAATTTCATCTTTCCACCGCAGTGCAAATATGTGAATGATCTTAATGGATTTCTTGGGTCCCGATATTTTCTCTACGTTATGAATGAAAGAACAAGTTTTGCATCGTGAGCGAGTGCATTTGAAAGTTCCAGATTGGTCATTGGTTTGAAATGAACTCCTGACTAAAAAGTTGCCTATGTTTTTGTCACGTTTGAATGAAATAAGTGGGGGTTGCGAAAAGATAGTGCCAGTCTCTGAATCGTTTTGGAGTAATTTTAAATTTTTAAGAATGATAGATTTAACTGCGTGGTTGTGAGGATGAAATGTAAGAGTAAATGGCATGCGGTCAGTGTTTTCCTTCTCAGCCGTTCGTAATGCTGACCGTCGATCAATTTGTTGGGCACCGCTTGAACAACAGAAACAGGATAACCACGTTTATCGAAAAACTGGCACACTGCCTCTGATTTTTTGGAAAAATCAGAGTCGTCACTACATAAACGACGAAGTCTGAGAAACTGTGAAAAACGGTATGGAGTTCTTGACGTGTGATGGATGTGAAGATGAATACAACAAGTAACTATGTGAATCTGTAGGTTTGTAGTAAACACTAGTGCATAAACCTTTGCCTTCAATTGAAATTTTGATGTCTAGAAAAGCCAAAGAAGTGTCGGAAATTTCCCAGGTATATTTAAGAGCCGGATGAAAGGAATTGACGGTTATAAATTGAGTTATAAATTGAGGAATTTCACCCTCAAAGATTAGTCTACAAAAGTTCACCTGGAATCACGTTTAAACGTCAAGAAAGATGAGGTAAGTAAATTCAAACAAGTTATTCAAGGTTATGAGAATTTTCCCCCGGCCGATTGGCAATGAAATGGCGTGTAATCTTGTTTGCTTCTGTTGTTTGTTTGTTTGTTTTTTTCCCTTGCCTTACAAATGGTTACTTCGATGAGTTTGATTTCAGGGGAATTTCCGGTCTTATGTTTGCTAGGCATGCGGTAATGTTCATATCCTTCCTTGAATCACTGCGATTCCATTAATTTCTTTGGTGATGTTCAAAGACTGACTGAAAATTACTTTAAAATATCATCAAACTTCCCAAACATTATATATCAGTAAATATAGTTGTAAATAAGTTAAGTGAATCATTTCGTCATACATGTTTAAATGTTTAGGAAAAGAATTAAGGATTTAAGTGCTACCAAGAAGGAAAGGTCCTATGATTTCATACATTGTGTAGCCAAGCTGTGGAAGGGCAATCCCTAGCGCAGGCAACATCCTCCTACGACTGAGAAAACTTCAGTTCCTTCCAAAAAAAAAGCTGCGCTGCATATGTGCACAACGTAAATGAATGACGTTAACTACCGCTCCAAATGGCACAAGACCAAGCCTGATTTCAACCCAATGCTAATTTTACACTGAAAACTGAGAAGCTATCACCCTCTTTCCTGTAGTAATAAGGGAAATATGGAGGAAACTGTTCATGTTTGCATACATCCATTTAAAATATCCGTTTCTCGATCGCGCCATGACATCGTTAAAAGGAACAATCATGTGTTATACGTAAAATTTAAGAGAATGGAATTTGTATAATGAGGTCTGTTATGGCCTCTCAAAATTCAGAAGCAGCTTTCACTCATCGGTAGTAACTCTTTGTGGTAATACAGTGCATTTCCGAATAAGAAAAAAACCCATCTTTTTTTTTATTGCAACTCAATAAGAAATTGTTACGAGAAAATCAAACAAACACTTTTTCCTTGGTTACATCAGTGATGGGTTCATCCAGTAAAATTTGTCAAAATTAAGCCCAAAATTCATTTTTTATTTGACAAAGTGTAAAAGTTTCCCGGTAGTTGCGTCTTGAAATATGGTCAATTTGAAGGATTAGTTTGGATTGTACTGAATTAAAATTTTCATTAATTTCTTCTTCAAATTTGCCTTCTCGTGCTTTTAGGACTATCATCCTCCCACATGACGAATTTTACGTTCCGTTCGCTATCTTTAGACGAAACTTTTGTAAAAATAAGCTCTCGCGGACCTTGCAAAATCTTCTTTAAAACAGCGCCATCAAAAACACAGCGAATGCATTGAGAACAAACTTTCCCATGGCAGAGGCAGTGCAAGCATCACTAATTATACCACTGTCTCTTTTTCAAACTGGACTTCCATAAGCTTTGGATAATAATCGTTCCAGAACGACATCCGGCGAGGAGCAAATGAAGTCGTCATCTCGGATTTTTTATCCACCCGGAGATAGGCCCTGTGACTGGAGTTGTACCTCTCAAACGTAACACCGCTGACTGGCTGGGGCGTTGGATTTCCGAGCTTGGCAAAGTTTGTGTGCAATGTCATGATAAACAAACTGACATCTTTGTCCGACTGGTCCGGAAACAAATTCGCAAAACGAGGCATAAACGGGTTTCCAAAATCGAAGCCGACATTATCGCCATGTTTTACCCCGTGCCACACCTTGTGAAAGGGGCGTATTCTTTGCTGATAATCAAACATGTACATATAAACATCGGCATAGTTGCTGTGAATGTCGGCAACTGCGTGACTTGGGGCGTAGTAGAAATAGTCACCGACGAGGTCAACAAGCTGGGTTCTTAGTGCGTACTTATCACTTCTGTCGGGCCATGGGGTATACATAAACTGCAATGCATCCCTTATAAGGTCACCCTTCTGCTCTCTAAGGGAAAGAAAGATGTCAATTATTTTCAGTGCCAGTAAAAGCTTACTGAAAGCCGAAATGGCTATTTTTTATCTATCTTTAGCGGCATTTACACGAGCTAATTTTCCTTGGCACGTGCACAATTCGTTTCGACGAAAGGCTAACACTCGAGCTACAAACAATATCGATTCAGTTGATAAAATCAAGTTATCTTGTAACATCTCACCGACGCTGCATCACAGTTTTTTTAGAAACTTACCCTCTTTATTCCAGGAAAGATTGCTTGCTAAATATATTTTTAAAAAATGAAAACTAGACAAAGATACTCTCCGCTGCTTCAGCAAAAACTCTCTCGTAAATATCCGCTGAATACAACAAGCGCAGGTACACATCGAAAGGGCGTTCATGTACATGCATGCATTGCTTTCGCAGGAGAGAGGTCAAAAGTTGCTTGACGAGGAAAGGTTGTTGAAGCAGATTTATCTTGTCAAAGCCATTAAAGTTTCATGCCGTGTATAATCATGAAACCTTACCTACCATAGAAAAAACACCTTGTAGAAGATTTATCTTCGTTCAAAAGCTCTAAGAAAAAAATTGTGACACCTTTCCACACTTGCGATTTTACTTCAGGAATTTGTCTAAGTCTGTAAGCTCTCGTGAAAAAAATAATGGCAGTTATAGTAGATAGCTAAACTTACCTGATATTTCGCGCATACGCGGACTTTGTTAGAAATTCCCTAAAGAAAGATGGACTCACTCCGTTGTCTACACTTTCCACCATCCCATAAGACCGATTTGCAATAAATGCCATGTCAGCTCCACCCTCCCCACTGGTAAAAACAATTATTAACTTGGCTTTCTTAAACTCTCCTTTATTTCGAAGACTTCGGGGGGTGTCATGAAGAAAGTTTTTATCCACAACTGGGGCCCAGCGCCGATAATCCTGAAATTTAAATGGTATTTTATTGGAGGCGTCTTGTATCTCTTTTGCCTCTTTCTGACGAATGCAGGCCATCATTTTGCTGTGGTCGCTCGTTGGACAATTCAGGTTTTCAGCAAGCTTATTGGCAAAGTGGAGACCAAAGGAAGTCGGCTGAATTGCAAAGGGACTCAAATCCACTCCGCTCTCTGCAATGGCTTGTTGGAAGAGGCCGTTAGAAACTGGGGACAATAGATGGAGGCTGACACTTGTTCCACCAGCGCTAAATCCAAAGATAGTCACCTTACCGGAGTCCCCGCCAAAATTTTTTATGTTTCCTTTGACCCACTGAAGTGCCGCCACTTGATCCAACATTCCATAATTCCCAGGGGCAGTGGAATCCCCGGTCGTCAAAAAGCCAAATGCACCAAGACGGTATTGGATTACAACTACTACCACGCCGTACAAAGCTAAATAATCGCCGCAATATGTTATTGCACTTCCATATTGATAAGCTCCTCCATGAATGTAAACCATCACGGGTAGAAGCTGGCTTATGTTCGGGGTGTAGACATCGAGATATAAACAATCTTCGTCGTACGAAAAATTTTGAGTAAACATCCGCACATAAAATTCAGAGATCTTATTTTGGATGCAAATATTGCCGTGCTGTTTAGCTAGACGAACATTTGGTTTCCATGAAGCTGGCTCTTTAGGTGGTCTCATTCTTAGGTCCCCAACTGGTGGAGCGGCGAAAGGTATTCCAAGGAATTTGCTAACTGACTTGTATATGAAAGAAGAATTCGGGTACGATTCCTCAAGCCCTTCCACCTCTCCATAGCTTGTGGATACCCTTATGGGCGTGACTAATGGCAGCAAAACGTAGAAAAGTGATAATAGTAGTGACAGCTTTTTGGAAATCATTGTGCCTTAGTTTGAGTGAGCCACTTTTCCTTCGGCTTCATTCGAATTCTCTTCACTCGATGGAACCTGACGTGGGTTGCTGGTTCACAGTGAATGTTTGACGATATCAGTGTCATCTGATTACGTAGTAATATTGCAATAGTTTGAAACAGCTAGTATTTAAAATTATCTATGACGTCAATTAATGTCTTTATTTTCGTTTAGCTTTCTGGAAACTGAAGCTTAATCCAAAAGGAATCGAAGCCCAGGGCGAATTTAACGAGAAACTTTTTCTTGCAACTTTTCTTCTTTGTTTTTCAAGCATTGCAAAATTCTACAGATCTGAAAGGATGGATGTCTTTTCAAGGGCTTCTCCTGATATTTTAATTTTGCACACTGATCATGATGTGAATATTTGCGTGATACGGCCATATCAATATCTCTCATGGTGCGGTCTGAGCCTTTAAAGCCAATCACATGTCACTTATTGTAATTGACTTTATTGGCGATAAAGACTATCTTACCTCCTTCAAAAAATTCACAGCCTTTGGGCATAAAACACACTTCTCTGACAACATGTACGTGACAAACCTTACATCACGCATTGAAACTATCTGGTCTGATATCTGGTTTCCAACTTGTTGTCTGTCTCTGTCTCCGTGCACTGTCCTTTTTGTCATATTTTCAGTTATTTATAAGTATTATTAAAAAAAAGAAAAAGAAAAAGAAAAAATGAAAACACCTAAGTTGTAGCTAAGGTAAGGAATTTGTAGATGCGTGAATATTTTCTGATACATTTTGGCGGGAAGCAATCCCAGATCCTCGAATGAACTCGCTTTTTATTGGCCAATCAATAAATGAATGTAAATTAAATTAAATTGATGTCTTTATTTTCGTGTAGCTTTCTGGAAACTGAAGCTTAATCCAAAAGGAATCAAAGCCCAGGGCGAATTTAACTAAGAAAGTTTGTTTTTTAAGCACTGCAAAATTCTACAGATCTGTAGGGATGGATGTCTTTTAAAGTGCATCCCCTGATATTTTAATTTTGCACACTGATCATGTTGTGAATATATGCGTGATACGGCCATGTCGGTACCTCTCATGGTGCGGTCTAAGCCTTGAAAAGCCAATTATATGTCGCTTATTGAGCGGAAAACGACAAATGTGTCATGCCTGTCACATGTTTTGACATATAACCGTGACAAGCCATTATTGACTCTAACCTTTTTAGCTGTCTCGAAGTTTCCCGCAACAAGTAGTGAGACAACCATGGGTATAAGAATTGAGGCAGGCATTTGCAAGATCATCTGGATAGAAAGTAAATACGATTTGGGTAAAATCTCTTCTACACAAAGAATAAAACAGGTGCTTTCAGAATCGCCTCAACCTTTTTATCATGAAGGCGTTCAGGAGCATCTTAAAGACATCCAATAGTAAGTAAATGCTCTGATAGCGACAAATATGAAGGATATGAGCACTAGATAGCCAAAGATGATGAAGTTTGTGTCGTCTCTCTATTCTTTCGGAGTTTTTTTTCGTTAAAAACGTGAGCCATACATCAGGTAAAACTATCATGGCAATGAAAAAATGAGAAAAAGTCATACATATTCAGAGAGATATCGTTTGCGCAAGATACATGTGGAGACGGAAAAGCTTAGGATTTGCGGAGATAACACAAGAATTATGTCACAGGATTTTAGAAGGACATAAATTGAAAAATCCCGTCAACTCCGCAGCAATAAAGATGTGATAATCAGTAGCGTAATTTGAAATAGATGAGTAAGAAGGGTTTTATTTCAACTTGATAAGATACTGAGAGTATTCCTTTCCCAGCTTTCAAAACAATACATGAAGATAATTCGTAACAGTCTAGTTTTTACTGAAAAGTAGAAAAACAACCAACTTGTAAATCGTTAATCTAGTTACGCACAGGATTCTTGATTATCAGATTCTAGTTCAGCTTTCGAACTAAATGTCAAATTTACAAAGAAAATCGCCAAAATGTACAACGAACTACAACGGAGACGAGGACATACCCTTGGAAACTGACCAATGGTCCAACGCACCTTGAGTGAAGAGAAACAAACAAGTAGATCTGAAAATCGCACAAGGGTATGATCCATTCCTGAAGTAGTCCCAGTAAACCTTGAAAGTCACTCCTCCAATCGCACGGTCCTCGTCTGATATTTCAAGTTTCTTTGTTTGATTTTTTATAGGCATCACTCTATCTTCATCTGATTGATCTTCATTCTCTGAAACAGATCTCAGTTCTGACTTGCTGCCCATGTAAGAGTGTTCAAACTTGAATCAAGAATTGCGCTTACAATCCCCTTTTTCTGAAGCTCAGAAAAACTTCTTTCCTCCAACATACTACCTTTGCACAGCACAAATGACTTTATTAGCCCCATGGAAGTGTTCTTTTTGGTGGGACACCAGCAATCGCGTTTTTTTTGCTCAAAAAGCCCTTTATACATATCTTTTTGCAAAGATACGTTGAACAACTTTCTTGTCCATGGCACTTAGCAAGGTTAAGTTTACTGATCGTTACCCCCACTGGTACACACGTAGGGTCAAAGAGGCTATCCACATAAGACTTCATCCCAACAACATCAATAGGGATAGCGGAATCGACATTCCCGAAGCTTGGATACCCACGGTCAAACAACACAACAGCCGATTTATGAGGACCTATGAGGGAACACCATCTAACGACCGGAATAATAATGAGGATTGAAATGCATCAGTAACAGCGTACCAACGTACTACAAATAGCGACACGAAAACAATCGACCTCATCGCCTGATGGAGACTAGCAGTATTGCAGTCGAAACGTCGCGATCTACATCAGAAGTGACTGTCGTGGGGTAAACGAACAAAGTTCATCTCCTATCTTATACCACGATGAACAATAAGCACATATTACATTATATAATTATTACATTGTTGCAATCATGATTTCAAGCATGGCTGAAGCCATTACAAAAATCCAATAACGTACTTTCTCCGTCCACTGAACATCATTTGACAAGTCGTCAATTACACGTCTTGCTTAAAAAGAAAAAAATGGGGTTAATTGGAGATAAAGATGATTAATGTATACCACACCCCATATATAAGAGCCCACTTATAGACAAGGCATGCAGAGCAGCTTACTTCTTCTTAGCCAAGTGCTAAGAAGAGAATATTGCGCCCTTACACCCTACCCTACCCTGACCCGTCCCAAGTCCTATTCAGTGTGGGGGCAAATAATACAACAAGGATTGGGGCGCGAAGCGCAATGGAAAGGGAAACAGCGAGAGAGCTCTTCCTCTTTCCCATCAACCTTTTCTTCTCTACTTTGGCGCCGCGTAGATTTGGACAGCTACGCCAACTGTGCTCACCTTTTTGTACACGAGGCCTTTTGCTGTTGCTCAACCTTTAATTCAGCTACCGAGCTTTCGACTTTGCCGATCCTAGCAGTATGCAGGATGCTTTTCACAAATGAACCTGACAACCTAATTTACTGTACAGTGTAAGAACGGATAATTCTAGGTTTGACGTTCGACTTCTCGCAGGAGTCTCAGATTTTCCTTAGTACTAAGGACGGATATCATCTTTCTTTCGTTTTAACTATTTTCAAATTTCAGCGTTAATATAATCCTTGAGGACTTAGATTAATTATCCTCTGACCTGGGTGCTTGACAAAATGCAAAACACTTTTCTTTACTCTTTAACCGAGCTAATAATTTGCCCTACATATAATTCTTGGGCCCGATCCAGACGCCTTAATTTTCATGAGGCGAACCTAATACATTGAATAAGCACAGTCGGGATGGTGAAACAACAACTTTATTTGTACACAACAGTTACAAGTAAAATTACAGCAATTTTACAGAGAGTACAGGCTGCCCTTAATAACCATAACGGGCTAAGAAAATAAGGCAGCCACACTTAGGTGATTAATTCATAGATATTAGGGTCAGGTTCAACTTATACACACACCTCCACAAAACACAAAAAGCAGAAAAAAAACAACAACAAAAAACAAAAAAGCAAGAGAAACAACACCAGCGAGACAACTGAGGATTCCTGTAATATACAACGGAAAGCCAGAAAAAATATAGAGTTGATCTCATCACTTATGTTATTCTTAACTGTAGTTCGCTGGAACCTTCCATTGGATGTTCCATAATTTGTTGTGGCTTTCGGGATAGCATAAGTCATTTTACAGGGGAACCTAGTGTTAGAACTATCTGTGTTTCTAACAGGATCAAAAAAGGGATCAAAAACCAAGGATAAAAGTTGGTTGTGAAAATTACACATAAACACTGCAAGTTGAAGGGTTATTACATCGCACAGCTTCTCAACATTCAAGTCTTTAGATAAAGGACTTGACAGTTCAGTAAAGCTGGAGAAGGTAATTAGCCTTATAACTTTCGTCTGTAAATTAAGTAAAGGTTGCAAAGTTGATTGATATGCGTTACCCCAAGCAATTGCACAATAATTTAAGTATCGGGCTCTACTTAACAAATAGAGAAGCCTTGACTGTGCTCTGTTCTGTTGTAAAGCACGCAGGAAGCGGCTAGAGCACGAAAGAAGTGTATGGGTCGAGTGTTTCTCTCTACTTCTTTACCTCCAAAAGTGTTAAATTCGGAATTTAACACTTTTGCCTGAAGTTTTTTAGTTTCTAATACAGGATCTGAAAGTGAAATGTTCAGTGAAATTCGGCCCAATCGTGGCTCACAAAAATACGCAAGTTATTTCACATTACAAGTAGAAAACAAACTGTTCAAGGCGAGTGTATTATGAATGAACAACAGCCGAATTCACTGAGACAAAAAGATCGCTCGGAATGACAGCGCCGTAAAACTCGGTTGCAGTGACTGATCTGGCCTTCCACTCAACGCATCGGAAAGGTAATCAGGACAAGCTCTTATTTTTTCACTCGAAGGGTAGTCGATTTAGTTCCTGTGGCTTGCTCCACTGCGATGACCGAAGATCGCCATGATTAGCTAGCCGCGATAGACCTTAAGTCGCTCTGACACCGTCATGATTAGTATGAATTTTAACAGTTATGCCAGGTTATATTTTTCATAATTCCTGTTTTCTTCTATTTGAAATCGAAACTTTATATACTATACAAGTGTTAGCTATGTTTGATTTTTATTACCGTACGTAAACTCGCAATCTAACTGAGCGTGAAAACCGTTAAAAAAACTCGGACTGTCTATCTTGTTTTATCTTTGAGGATTTTTGTCTCTGCTCACGTTACAGTAACGTAAATTACTGCGCCTGGCATTTTTGCAAACCTTTACTTGCTTGTTCCGAAATTTCACTTTCAATTAACGAAAGAAAAGCTAGAAAGAAGTCCCGGAAAAGGTCGGACATAGTACGATTTGGCAGATGGCGTGAAAGCTTTAGCTCAGTTCTATGCTCTATACTCTCATAGAGCACGCTCTTTCAACCAATGACAGTACATGTTATATCCGAGCTTTATTATAATATAGAATAATACAGGCTCAATTAAGTTTTTGTGTTGAGGAAATATAAGCGAAGCTTAAAGAGAATGTCAATACCTCTTTTGATAGGCCATATAGTTAATGGGACTCTTCCATCTAATATTTGAGTCTATAAAATTCAACTTATCTAATGGAAATTCTTGGGTCAATGATTGATTATTCATAAATAACATAGCCTTTCTAAGAATTCGTTCTTAATCTGGGTGAGCAGATTGCCTAGTATGGACTTGTGCTATCGGAATTTCAACCGTTTGCATCATCGCAAATAGGTGGGAAATATCATATTTCCTTAGGTAAGGTAAATAAGCCTTCTTAAATACACATAGTAAAATACGATGTCTATTTGAGACCTTTCCGCATAGTTTGAATCAAGTTGAAAATATCCACAAGGCGAGACAAAGGTGTTACAAATGTGTGACATTTTTCAGACGGTACATTTACAAGTCGGTGATGTGTGTGTGGTCCATAGATTGAGTATTTCTTTCCCCGGATGATAGTCGGACTTCAGAAATTGCGTGACACAAGTACCCCCAAAACGAAGTCCACCAATCATAATTAACACTGGCAGATGTTAAAACCATTAAAAAAATTCAAACTTAAGGGTCTCCAACCGTTATATTTATGGAAAAATTAATTGTGCGTTTAAGTGTCGGCCTGTCTTTTGCAAATGAGACGTAAATAATTGTCTTTGCCGTTTTGCGGATCTCTCTTTCTTCGTTTGGTTTATACCATCATGTCCAAGTGTCTGTAGAGGAGATAGTTACCAGCTAAGGTGAGCTTAATACATATTGCTCCGTAAACAGGCGGACGCTCTACCTGTTCGTCGTTAACACTTGTAGAAATACGCACTGTGAAGCGAACCATTCGATTCCTTATCCAGCTTTTCTCGTCAGTAACAACAGCAGCAGCTATTTTAAGGAACTGATACAATTGCTTTGGTTGCATATTCGACAGATCTGTTATTCTCAAAGTAAAATTCTTCTGACCAATTTTTTTCGGCACCATTATGAAATTGATTTCAACCGCATTTCTGTGGAGGAAATATCTGAGGGATGACACCAAAATTCAGGCAACATCCCCACGATCTGAGATCATCAGAAAGCAGTAACTATAGTCTGAGATTTATAATTGTTAGGAATTTTCTTTAAACGTAAATATGAAGTTAAGGAGTTCAATTTTTTCGGCCACCAACTGATGGCGAACCTTCATTCTTCCGCTTACACAAGACCTTAGCGGATAAAAGTATTTCATTGTAAGGATGCTCTGATATTTCCTTTACTGCGGTGAGATACAAACATTGAGATACTTTAGATATTTTTAGTCATTTATGATTATGTCCTTGACCGGAAACCGCTATGAATTTTTTAACATATCTCCTAATTCTTTACAAAGCTAGATGTCGACAAAAAAAGTTACTCGGTCTTTTGGTGATCTGTAATCAAAAGCTGTTTACGCTCCTTGGCCATTGACCGTAAAATGTTTGTCGTTATGAATTGATTGAATATTCCATCTTTTAAGACTGTTTAACCGGCACGATATTTGTAGATCTTACTATCTTAATCTCTCAGAATATGACCTCATCAATGTTTATTGGCTTTATTATGCAGCACATTTTTTTAACACCTTGAAAAGAAAATTGTTTTGAAATCGGTTTTCAACCGTTATCCTTAATTCCAATTTTCAAAAGTTGAAGTGACCTGAGGTCATCTTGTGGTGGATGTATTTACTCACGTTCTCTATCTTTATCTCAGCACAAAGGTCTGAGATGCGAACTATCTCAACACATAGGCTTTTTTTTTCCGGGTTCACTGTGAGGTCCCGTAAAACCACAGATCTTGCGCCTATTCCGGTCCAAGAGTGTCGTAAATTCTAACGATGTGCTTTGAGGGCACGGTTACTTACTTGATTACGGAATTTTTTTTTCTTCAACATTCACCTGATCGCTGTGTGTAGTGGCGGTGCACTTAGCTGATGACGTGACTGGAGTACTTCAATTAGAGGGGTTCCAAACGAGTAACTTTTGTTAAGTAGCCGCCGCTTTCCGGACTTAGGTAAGCAAGAAGAAGCAGTGGTGGCGTTAGTCACGTGCACTCCTTTTTAGATGTTAAATGTTCTCGTAAAGTCAACACTTAACCTTGTTTAAAATGCGTGACTATTCGAGAGAAATTTGTTTAAAGGGGCCAGTTTGAATAAGAGCATTTCGCGCTGCTTATAATAAATGCTTTGAAATCAACGCACATGACGTCGTTCCCTTTTTTTCTGTGAATGCACAATCACAGAAAGGTTTATTTCGTGATTTAAAATTTAAAAGCTGCTTTTGACTTATCACTGATTCGTCAAGCCAATCCAGTTATTTCTATAAGACAACGAAACGAACTATTTCTTTGGTAAATCTGTGGGGCATGTAAATATAAAACCCGTGCACCGACATAGGTAAATCAGTTCTTATGAATCCTTTCTTTTGGTGGTTATGATAGTTAAGTGATCAGTTCCAAAAGTGAATTAGTTAGAGAACGTCTTACACAGTCTAGGAAGAGGAAAAAATTCTGTGGCCTATTATGAAACGCTTGTTATAGTCGTGTGTCTCTGCCGGAGGGTTATTTGAAGAAGTGACCTTTAAAGAGGGCGAAGGAAAATTGAAAGCTTTTGTCAGAAGTAGATTAAAAATAGGATCTCACGACGCAAATAAACATTCGATGTCGCCATTAAAACAAAGAGATATAGCAGAACACAGCGATCAGTCGTCAGGAATGCCAAAAGGAATTAAATGTTTGTAGAGATCTGTAAAGTTACAAAAAGGGAAACCTCGAGATTTCTCGTAGACACTGCCGATTTGAGAACGAGTATCCTGCTGATTTACCATTTTGTATTGAGCTTTATCAAAAAAGTTATAAGATTCTTGAGCAGTGTGACCAACCGGCTTTTGAGGTTGTTGGTACCTTCTGACCAACAACTTGGTTCTGACAGTTTGGAAGAGCGTCCTCTAATCATTACATCGTTTGCATATGCGCGGACGTTTGATCGCTGTTTTAGTAGATACCATTCTGTTGTTGAAATTGATAATTTTTTTCTTTTGATGATGCGTGTAGGCGCTTGTAATTTGCAGATGTAGAAATGGCTAAAGGGGAATACAAGCCAGTGTTCACCAGTGAACAAAAGGAAAATATCAGCTTAGTGTCTCTCCTGTTTTTTCGTTGGATGAACGGTGTCTTCCAGTCAGGTTCTCATGGAACTTTAGAAGAAACCGACTTTGTTCCCCTCTCAAGAGAAAACACAACAGGCTCTTTGACAGATCTTCTGGAATCAAAATGGAATGAAGAGAAAGCCAATTGCAAAGAGAATGGGAAAAGGCCAAAACTTTGGAGAAGCATCTTGAAGATGGTGTCTTTCAAAGATACATTCATCATAGTAATTGATCATTCAATGTACACAGTCTGGCGCCTTATTAAGCCTTTGTTTCTCGGTTATCTTATTTTCTCATTGATGTCAGCTGAACCACAGAAAAATCTATCTCTGTACGGTTGTGTGTTGGCTATGTGCATCTGTGCGACGATTGGGGGACTCAGTGTTCATTACTCTTCCTACAAATGTGATACTCTTGGTATTGGAATGAGCAGCGCTCTGAAAGGTCTCATATACCGAAAGGTAAACCTTTTCTTAATGAATTTTTTTTAATTTTCAAGAATTTCCAAAAGAGTCGTGGCAGTGGTAATATACACAAAAGAACCTAACATCTCAAATGTAAATGCAAGTCGTCACGATTATATCACTTAATTACAAGCAATTAGAGGAAAACATCACGAACATAATTAATAATCTACTCAAGCATGAATTTTCCTCCTTTGCAGACACTACTACTCGGCAAACAGGAATTACTGAGATTTTCGACAGGCCGCGTAATTGACCTGGTGTCTAACGATGTTCAGCGACTGGAAGGAGAAACTGTCAAATTCTTGTACTTTATGGTATTAGATTTCTTTCTAGTCGGAGGTGCAACAGTATTACTTGTGTATTTCATTGGTTGGCAGACTCTTCTTGGTGTTGTTGTCCTGTGTTTGCTCGTACCATATTTTGGGATGCTGTCCTATGTTAGTGCTGCGCTGCGCTTGCGTACAGCAGCTGTTTCTGATCAGCGTATTTCCTTGATGAACCAGGTGGTTTCTGGGATTCGCGCCATAAAAACGCACGCATGGGAGGATGAGTACCAGGACATGATAAGGCACCTTCGAAGGTAAATAAGAAATAAATTTTGGTTAATCGTACACAAGTGCCTGAAAGAAAGATTATGCAGAAAAAGGTTTTTCACGCGTCCTTACTTTATTCTCTCGGACATGTGTGGACTTGTCAGAGTACTTAGACATCGAGGTAACTATTTTCCTGTTCTCGTTCAACAACGTGAGTCTGATTAATCGAACGTACCTTTCTTTCTTGTCAAAATGTGTGAAGTGGTTCATCAAACTATCGACATTTCATTTGCAGAGAAATTAGTTTGTATAATCTGTTTCATTTTTTAGCGAGGAAATGAGTATCATTCGAAAGAAGAGTGCTGTTCTAGCAGGGGTTGCTGCCTTACAGTACACTTCAGTGCCATTGACAGTTCTGGTGGTAGTCATTACAATGGTGCTAACTGGTCGACCAATCACACCTGTTAATCTCTTCATGCTTCTTCCTTATATCAATACACTAATAACAAGTATTTGCTATTACCAAGCCTATGGTTCCCTGGAAACATACGAAGCTTATGCGTCACTTCAAAGAATCGAAGAGTTTCTGCTTTTAGATGAGTTGCACGGGATCTCTGATGGTAACTTGATAAAGGAAACATCGAGATCGAACAGACTCTCAGATAAACAGAGAAAATCGGACAAAGCCTCCACCGTTGACGAGAAAGAACCTGGGAAGGAGTCTCTTCTTGTGTCAGGTCTTTCGTGTTCCCAAAGTGATCAGGGGGAAGAGTTTTCTCTGCAGGATGTAGAATTCACTGCAGCTCCAAAAAGTTTAACAATCGTCACAGGACCCGTGGGAAGTGGAAAATCTACTCTTCTGTTAGCTATGGCTGGCGAAATTTCAGATATCAGCGGTGATATAACTTTTCAAGGTTCACTTGCATATATTTCCCAAACACCATGGGTCTTCTCTGGAACCATTAGACAAAACATTTTATTCGGTCTACCTTACGACGAAACCAAATACTCCAAAATTATTGAGGCATGTTCTCTTACAGAAGATTTCCAGATGTTTCCAAACGGTGACCACACAGTTGTAGGTGAGCGGGGCGCCGTTTTGAGTGGAGGTCAACGTGCAAGAGTGAGCTTGGCTAGAGCAGTATACATGGACGCAGACCTGTACTTGTTGGATGACCCTCTCAGTGCCGTGGACATAAAAGTTGGAAAACACATTTTTGAAAGCTGCTTTCTAGACCCACTAGTCTTGGGTAACAAGACACGAGTATTGTCAACTCATCAAGAGGAACATATGAAAGTTGCTGATCAAGTAATTATATTACAAAAGGGTCGGGTGTTGGAAAAGGGAAGTTACATTGAGCTCCAGAAAAAGGGCAGTCTTGCCACAGTTCTTGATCCGCTACACATAAAGTCCAACAGAGACAGCGAGTCGGATTTGAGCTCAATTTCGGAGGACAAAGAGAAACCAGATGTCATGGTCAAAAGTGCGACAAAAGGAAAACATATCAAGGACCTCGTTATTTCGGAGGAAGATCGCACAATCGGAGAAGTGACTTTAAAGACCTACTGGGAATATTTCAGAAGCGGATTGCACTCGTTAGCAATATTTTCTTTATTTCTTTTATGTGTGATTACTCAAGGTAAGATTCATATTATATACAAAGTGATAAAAGAAAGTTGTCGTATTCAATTTTCTTGCTTTTATCTCAATGTTTTAAACCTTCTTTCATCTACCGGTTGACCAAATGTTAATTCTTACTTTTTTCTTTAATCATAGGGATGATCGTTGCTCCTGACGTATGGCTTTCATTCTTTTCAAAGAAACGTCTCGAAAATCAGAGGAAGAGTATAAGCTTAATATCGTATAGCAGTCTAGTGATTGGATCCTTCATATTTGCCTTTATCAGAGCATATGGATTTCTCTTGGCGTCTTTAAGGTGTTCGGAGCGGCTTCATGATGAAATGGTCGCAGCGGTATTAAAGGCGCCAGTTTTGTTCTTTGATTCAAATCCAGTTGGAAGAATTCTCAATCGATTTTCCAAGGATGTTGGCTGCCTGGACGAGTTGTTGCCCGACACGTTTCTTCTCTCAGTCCAAGTTTTCCTGCTGCTACTTTCATCCGTTTTGGTACCAATTGTCACAAACCCTTGGGTTCTATTTGTCGTTTGTCCACTGGCTGTAGTCGTTTTTTACATCTCTAGTTATTACCTGAAGACATCACGACAGCTCAAAAGGTTAGAGTCAATATGCCGAAGTCCTGTGTATTCACACATTTCGGAGACCTTGGATGGACTTGAGACAATTCGAACGGGAAGACGACAAAAAGATTTTCAAGAACAGTTTTACAGGTGTGTTATACTTTTTCTGTCAACTATAAAAGAGAGTAGCATGCAGAAGAGGTAGAGCCGTGCACTTAGAGAATGAGAGATAAGTTTTTGAAGCGTTTGGATATAGTCTGCCTTGCAGTTTCTAGAATAAATATATCTAGGACCTCTTATGTCACGGTAATGGTTAGACCTAGAAACACACCATAACCTGCTGTGCAACCTGATTTATAAAAAAAAGCAAAAAAAAAAATCACAGTTAACTGAACATTTCTTTCATAGATTTCAAGATGTCCATACTCAGTCGTATATCATGGTGTTGGCCAGTGGGAGATGGCTTTCTGTGCGCATTGAACTTCTTTCCTCCTTATTGACTGGTGTTGTGGCTCTAGCAGCTATTTTAGTTTCCCAAGATGCAGGTAGGTGTGGTCATATCACTAAATGATGGATCATTGTAAAACCATCAACTTATACAAAACCCCGATTGAGCTAAACACAGTTAAGCTTTTAATTGAAGAATTATCACCACGAACTTTCGTTCAACAGATGATGTTCTGAGGGAAGTTTCGATTTCAAGGATAAACTTGATTAATTCACCTGATCTTTGATTTTAGAGTTGATTTTTTATTTGTTGAATCGTTTATGTCAGATATTTTGATATGCTCATCTTCAAAACTGTTAGAAATGTATGCGCCAAGAAGACACATAGACTTGTTAAAGGATGTCTGATTTTGGTCTTCTTTTTCTAACTTCAGCATTCCATGTTCTAGAGCACTTACATCGGGTTATATTTACAAACTGTTGAGGGTTAAGAAATGAAGTACCAGCTTTTGATGCAGCTTTTTTTTTCCGCCGCAGCTTTCGCTGGACTTGCTCTTGTATACGTTATCGAGACTGTGGAACAAGCTCAGTTTGTTGTCAGAAAAACATCGGATGTCGAGAATTCAATGACGTCAGTTGAACGTGTTTTGACATATACGAAACTTGATTGCGAACCTGGGTACAAAGTGCTGCGTCCTCCCCCAGAAAACTGGCCCCTAGAAGGAGGTGTGACATTTGAAAATGTGTCTTTGACATACTATCCAGGGGGACCGCAAGTACTAAGAAACATAAATCTTAAATTAAAAGGAAGGTCCAAGTTTGGCGTTGCAGGAAGAACGGGAGCCGGAAAATCATCCCTGGTGGCAGCTTTTCTGCGCATGCCAGACGCGGATGGGAATGTCATTATTGACGGTGTTCCAATAAAGGAGATCAACCTCCAAGAAGCTCGACGATGTATATCTGTACTTGGCCAAAGTCCAATTCTTTTCAGTGGATCGCTGAGAAGAAATCTTGATCTGGTGGATCAGTTTCAAGATTTAGAGCTGTGGAAAGCCTTGGAAGATGTCCAACTAAAAGGGTTGGTGGAAAATCTGGAAGGACAGCTGCATCATGAGTTATTAGAACACGGTGCAAATTTTAGCGCCGGAGAACGGCAGTTAATTTGTTTGGCCCGTGTTCTTTTGCAGCAAAAAAAGGTTATCATCTTAGATGAACCCACTGCACACGTGGATCCAGAAACAGAACAAGTAATTTGGAGAGTCGTGCGAGAGAAACTGAAGAACTCTACAGTAATAACTATTGCTCATCGACTGAACACCATTAAAGACTGTGACATGATTTTGGTAATGAAAAATGGCGAGATTGATAGATTCGACAGCTTTGACTCTTTAGTGAGCAGTGAGGATCTCTATGTACCTTGAAACAACATAGTTAATATACACTTGCTATGTCTAATAGACGGTGCCTATCTTAAATGCAAATCACAAGATGGTTAGTTAGGAAAATGTTTCTTATTCGAAGATTATAAGTACTTAACGAAATTGTGAAAGCAATATTTCTCTAAATAATAGTTTTTTGCGGACAGTAATGTGACTAATTATCGTACTTATTATACGAGTCTACGTACTGCTTTCAACAGTGACATTTCTGGACAAAAATAGCATCTTTTTTATCAGTTTTTTACAAAGTAAAAACTCCCTTAATGATAAGTAGCCAGAGTGTAAGGAGCAATGATTTTTCCCAGAATGGCCGGTTAGAATGTTTGCATACTACTCAGATGCACCTCAAGTATTGAAAAAAATTATTTTTCTTTTATAGGCAGGAATTAGACTCAAAGATTCGCAATAAACTTGTGCCAATGTTCTGATTCCTCACTGGTGAAAGCTCTACTAGGGATAGAAGATATAGGAGGCGTTAAAATGATTGATGATTATCTAAAATATGAGATCAACCTTGAGGAAGCTCGACCGTGTGCTTCTGATCATGGTCAAAGTCTTGTCCTTTTTAGTGGTTAAAAAAAATCTTGATTTGATGGAGCAATCACAAGATGTAGATGTTAATCTCTACAGTCATACTCGAAAATAAATCAATTGGCGTGCAGTAAATATAAACAGTTTCGAGATATTTAGTAATTAAGAAATGTAAAATGTTTTCCCCCCCTCCCCCTCCAACTTCAGAAAGAGATAACGAGGAACACAGTACGTTAAGTGGTCATTCAGGGAAAGTACGAATCGCGGTTGAACGTAATTAATGATTTAAGAACTGCGCAGACTCCAGCAAATCTTACTGGTTTGTTCTTCTAGCCTCTGTTTCTTCGTCTGAAAGATGACCTCAAATAGCGTACTTCTTTTAGTTCTACTCGTAGCAGTGGTCGGAGCGGCGCCAAAGAAGAAAGGTACGTGATAGAACGAATTCTTGCAATTTACAATTCACAAGGCAGCGAACCTTTGATTGACTTATGCTTGATCATTCATCTTTTCTAGCCTTTGATTTCCACTAAAGGAATAGGCTTTGTGTAATGAGAAACCTTTCATCGGAAAACGTATAATTTTGATCGGCAAGGTAAACGCGTGTTATTGAAAGGCGAGTTGTGATTAAACAAAATCTATTTAAAAAACTGAAGAATATTTATGACGACCGAGTGATTTCCCGTAGAAGATTTATCGGATTCGACAGAACTGGTGTTTGGAGGACGCTTCAATACAACACCTGTTGATTCAGACAATTAAGTTTGTCAGAAAGTAGTGTCCAAATAGTCCAATAATGTATTCTCCACCTCAAGAACTCATTTCCATGCCAAAATAAATACCAGGAAAGGGGATAGAATTTTTGACTGAAATTATGTTTTACTGAGGTGTTCTCTTCTTGGTGAAACCTGGAAGCCGTTCCTTCAAAGTCCCGGTATGCACTGGTCCCAAAAAGCTGTTTTGGGTTTGCCGTGTTTACAGTGAGGATCAAAATGTGAACAGTTTTGAAGCCCAAATAGTGAAAATATCAGGAAACGAAACAGATTGTACTGTTTTTTGAGCAAAGACCTGCACTACTTTTTTATATGGTTAGCTCGTTATTTATATGGCTTCAAGTCCATACAGTTACCAAGACTTTCCAGAAACGAACTTTTTGTAAGCCTTGGTGCCATCAAGTGGGACTTGCGTCCCTTCCCAGACTCTGCATAGACAGCAGAGCAACCCCACGGGAACAAGATAATGAAGTGATGTTAGGAAGTTCGTTTTATCGATGGAAATGGGGCTCCTGAAGAGAAAAGAGTATTTAAAATATAAAGAAAACTTGTTTACTCAACTTATCTGAGTTGCCTTTTTCTCTTCAGAAAACAAACCTGAACCACGAGACAGTAATCGTTCACTTCTAACAGAGCTTCAAGAGGCTGAATCTTCCGGTGCAGGGACTGGGAAAGAATCAGACTCAACAGCCGGTGTTCTATTGGAAAAAGTACCCAAATTTAAAACAAAAGTGGCAGAAATAAAGTGGAAATTGAACAAGGCACGAAAGAAACTGAAAATTGCCAAGCAATATGTAACACTCGCTGATAAGGTTTCACTAATGAGAAAAAAAGGAAAAGGTGCCAGTAAAGATGTCAAGGATATAATACGGAAGGCAGAGATTGCCTTGGTCCACGCTGGTGAACATATGGGTCTCGATTATGTTCATTTTTAGAAGTACTTTGAATGAATTTGGAAATAAATTATCGGAAGCTTACACCAGGCATGCAAGGGAAAATTACCAAGGGAAATGGACACCTAGAGGTTAACTTTGCCTAAATGAAGGTTTTAAACCTTTTTTAAATTATGTGGATAATAAAGTAGAACTTATGCGGGAAGATGATAACGTGTGAGCCAATATGAAACCCAATATGGTTTGTTTTTGTCAGCTGAGGGATTAATGCTATTTCAACATTGTTATATCTTATTATTGGTATATCTTGTTTGAAATGTCTCTGTTTATACTGACCTTCAGTGGTTTTCTATTATTTGTAAGAACTGCGTCAGTATGATTTTAGAACAATTGTTGGCCACGCATCAGGTTGTCAACGACAGAGGATTTAAATTTTGAATAAAACTCTGTATAGAGGATGACCGAGTTAAGTCGACGCAATCTTATACAGAAGGCATTGAGACACCCGAAACTGTTCCCAGTTTTTTCAAAATTGTTTTTGGCTGTCTGCTATTTGATAACATCACGGATAATTTTGGGCCAAATCCGACGGGCGGAAAAACTCAACAATATCATCCAATCATGACTTTTGTGTTCCTTCCTCTCATTTATCAATAAAAATAATAGGCTATTACCTACCAAGAATATCAATTAACTGTAGCTTCATTTATCTTTGGATTTTTAAAAGGTTTACGCAGTCAAGAAAACTAAAAACGATTTGGCCAGCATTTCGCACAACTTTGCACATCTTTTCCTGTTGGCGATGTTTCTATAACCACTACCGACCCAAGCACAGCATTTATGGACAAAAGAGCACCTGTTCGTTCAGCTATAACTAATCAGAAGTAAATAAATCAAATGAAAAGAGATTGATGAGGTTTTTGCTACGTTGTTGAGAGATGGCTCATAAGTACTAATGGTAATGAATATTACGAAATGAAAAAGATCTCAGTGAAAAATGCTGGAAAATAGTGCATTTCTTATGCTAAATTTCACTCCACCTCATTTTTTTTGGAAATGTGAAATTGATTTACAAATTAGAGGGAAATTAAGCGAGGCAACACTAACTTTTCCAACAACTCGTTTTGAAAGTAGAGAGACGTCAGTACTTAATTTTTTTCCTTCAAGTTAAGTTTTATCCTTGAAGAGATTATAAGTAATTTTACCTGTGTTTTAAAACAGAAGAAAACTTAATGGAAAACTTAACACCGGAGCATCAAACATCACATCCACAATCGGTAAGTGAACACAGATGTGGGGAGTGGGTCACTAAACATGTCACAACATTATGAATTTTTAATAACCCTCCTGACAGGTACCCTAACTGCACGTTGCAGAACAAGACGAGTTTCCACCCGAAATTTGGTGTAAAATTCCGACAATAACCCTAAACATTTCTCGAAGAGTCGAGAGTCTTTTGTTCAGTGAATTGTCAGGTCGTTCCGGGGCTGCGAGTTCTGCCGGTATGTGAAAGAAATAGTGTATTCCACGAGTGATCTTACAAAAATTAGCTGCAGATACAAGAACCGGTTTCAGAGGTAAGTTGATGCAGTTTATTTTTCCTAGGTTTAGGTACTTCTAATGGGAACTCCCGGGTTGAAATTTGAAACACAAAGTTTTCAAATTAAAGAGGCTTGCGTTAGCTTGATATAGGACGGCTTCTCGCTGTGTAGCTCAGTGTGCTCTTTGTTAAACTATCCCGCTGTCCACCTCCTGTGATCCACCCTTTCTTACGGTGCTTAGTCGAACAAATAGGCTTTTGTGCGACACGAGGGTTTCATTTCTTCAGGAAGTGGGAGTGTTCTTGTGACAAGTTTGATCCACTCGTAAACTATATACTCCAATGCCCGTTTGGAAAGTGCATCATAACTAAACATTTATCCCTAATCGAACTTTCAAGAAACAACCTCCTATTTACTATTCAAATTTCTTCACAAAGCATATGGCTTCACTTCATCAACTTCTATGTAGATGGCAAGTTTCGCCCAATTTAATTGATCTTAGAAAGCACTGCACGGACCTTTTCCTTACATTATATATGTACTGGGGCTATATATTCCGGGGCCAGTTGTGTCAGTAGTTATCGTGTACAGCGCATATAGCGGAACAGCGAGCTTGTTTCTTCGGAGAGAAAAAAATTGATAATAATTTGCTGTTGCAAACGTGGACAGTTGTTACGCGACAGAATTTAACAAAGATAGGATCAGTGATCCAAGTCCATATGGGTTACAGCGCATGAAAGGAACAAGTAGAAGGCGTGCGACGTGATTCCCCACCCTCCCCCCCATATAAGTCTCATTTCAACGTAAACCACAACCGTCTCAACTGAGTTGTTTTTCGATCACTGCCGTGCTCGAACTAACAAATCTTGTGTAATAAGTTTTGGAACATGCCGTGTGGTGACTACCTCTTCTCCACCAAAACATTGAATCAACGTGCGAGGTGAAAGAAGCATTATTTCAGAATAAGTGCGAAAGAATCTTTTTTTGCAGTGATGCATCTACAGAATGCAACAGTATACAATCTTAATTCCCTTTTGAGATCAACAAGGCACTATTGTGTCGACGTGCTTACCCCTCATTGGTTAACTTGTGGTAAACATCATCAATCGCCTTCATCTTTCTTACTTTTTTTTATTGCAGCATGCAAGATAATGAAGCTAAGCTACAAAACCTGTTTACAAGTAGCCTTTGCTTTCTTTCTGGGGGCTTGTTTTCAATTGACGAATGGTAAGCGAAAATTGAATGAAAAGCGGAGTATTTTTGCTAATAGTAAAGCTGTATACATTTTTCACTAATTAGCAGAAGAAAAATCCCATTTTTTAACGCGGTACAAAAAAAGACGTCATTCGTTTTTGTCATCAGCCTGCATTGGAAAATGCACTACGAATGTTCTGTATGATCTTCTTGTGAAGTTAACTATGTAAACCGTGAAAACACTGGAGGGTTTCCTATAAGCTAATATTGGCAATAAAATATACTAGCTATCAGAGGGTTAAGGGTTTAAATATGTGTAGGTAAAAAATTTGAAAAATATTTGAAACTCAGATATTTTTCAAATATTTTGGCTTACTCTTGTGATGTCAGCCTAACTCCTGAATTCTTTCTCATTTTGCCTTTTTGATATTTCAGGGAATTACAATGCAATTCAGAGGCTTGAAGAAGTAATAGAGATGGCTGAAAGGGAATCTAGATTACTCGCCAACGAGATCAATCAATGGCTGATACAAGAAAGCGGAGGTATGATAAAAGAAGATGAGAAAATGCACTTGCGATCCACACGATCTGTCGACGACTTCGACGAAGGTGCACAAACGGATGCCGACTTGTTATCCGAAGTCAGCCGACCAATTGTCCGCAGAGATATCGCTAAAAATAAGAGTCTTCACAATAAAGGGAAAGGTTCTTTCGCAGTCAAGAAAGAGGACAAAAAAGCGGAGGGGTCTTCTCATTTGTTGAAGAAGCCCGGTTTGAACATCAGAATGGACAAACATCCAGTAAAGAAGACGTCACAAAAGAAAAAGGTCGAAGACAGAGAGAAAGGCACAAAAGTTTTGACCGCCGCGAAAGCTAAACGAGTTTCAAGGCCACAAGATAAAAAAGCAATACAGAAAGTAAGCACTGATGAAATGAGTAAAGAAAACCTCGTTAATGCTTTAATTGGAGGAGACACCCGTTTGAATATCCACAGCGGTATCCCCGAGAAAGCATATAGGGAACTGGTAGAGTATTTTGCAGGCGGCGAGCAGTCCACGATTGAAGTGAGCAGCAAGAAATCTGAAATCGCACATCCTGAGGGAGATCAGAAGCAAACCGGCCCGAAAAAGATGGTTCGTAGAAAGCTAACGAAAAAGCACAAACGTATTCTTGCGATACTGGCGAAGATGGACCCAAATGTTTTACGTAAATACTTCCATTTAAAAGGTTTTGATAAATATTGGAAGCTCATGCAAAGCATCAGGAAAAGCCATTCTGTGAAACAGAATCTTGGGAAGAAACAAAAGGGTGATGACGATAAGAAGGTTACAAAAAAGGTTAAAGACGCGTTGCCAGAGAAATCCAAAAGTTCGCCAGGTCTTGTGCACTTAGCGAAACCAATACAGTTTCACAAACAGGCCAAACAACAACACACTACCAAAGTTCTTCCTCAGCAAAAAAAGGTCAAATATAATCCAACCAAGGGAATAAACAAAGATGCAACGACAAAAAATGTAGGTAAAAAGAAGACTGCAAATAAAGTAACGAAAAACGAGACAACTAAGAAATTGGTAAGGGATAGAGCGAACGAGAATCTACAAAAACAAGTGGTTGTCCAGGGCTCTTCAATTCTCAAAGGACGCAAAAGTGAAGAGCACACTCAGAAGCTGGTCACAATGAAAGACAAGGCAGCTAACGTTGAAAATAAACACGGTCATAAAACTGTTGTGGAACACAAGACCAGGAAAATTGTGAAGTCCCATCATGATCAGGGAAAAGACCTACCAAGGAAACTAAAAAGCGAAGTAAACTCTAAGGTGGGAGGAAAAGGCAAAAACAGCCACGTTGTTAAGGACGGTGCCCCTGCTTCCATCGTACCCCATGTAAAAGATGCTGTCGCTCAAAATAAAGCTCCAACTGGAGGGAAACCAAAATCTTCTCAGGTCCAAGTGAGGCCTAAACAAAAAGACGGGACGAAGGTTGGTTCTAAACCCACAGATCTCAAGCAAACCGTCCTTGCCAAGACCACAAAAGATAAGCCTAAACATGGGAAAGATTTGCCTAAGCACGCTACTGAGGTGATGAAGGTAACCCCTAATAAAATGAAGGATTCTGGTAAACAGTCCACCATGAAATCCTTTGAAAAACATAAGGAACTTCTGGGTAAAGATCAAAGTATACATCACTCAGAAAAATCGAAAACCGAACCTCAGAGACATAAAGAAACACTGGAGGAGCAATTGAAAGCAATGTCCCCAAAAGGTTCGAAACCAAGTAAGGTTTTAAGCGATAGAAACAATTCATTAGCTGACCATGGAAAGAATCCTTCACAAATCCCAAAAGCAGTCTCGGTCAATGAGCAACACGACGTCAAAACGACGCAAGTTGAAAAGAAGCCAGAGAGTAAGGATGACAAAAGTTCCTCAGTTAAACAGCCAGTCTCTGGAGCTTCCAAGATCGACATTTTGAAAGAAAAGATCAGGAAAACTAACAATTTAAAATTCAAAGTGGCTCAAGCACTCCTTGCGCATTGCGAAACTCAGAACAAGCTTCGACAGGTGTTTGATGACGTAAATAACTCCCTTAAAAAAGCAGCTAGCCTTGCAAAAGCTATAGGAGCAAAGTTCGGAATCAAAGCACGTGATATAGAGAGGATGACGTCTGAGCACACTGAAGGAGCGGTAGAACAGTTTTTAAACCAGTTATTTTAGATATATAGTCAGTATGCTTACAGTTTGCAAATCATGAAAAAGTTTTCCGTCTGTCGTAATTAGCCTCTAAACCAATGACATAAGCAATATGTTAAACACCCGTGTCGCCCAGGCTCTTTATTTGAAGAAGGATCAGAGGCAATCTCGCCCTCACCTTTTAACAGCGGACAATGACAGCTGTTTTTCTCTCGCGTTTGAAATTGTCTTTTTGACTAGTATTCTGTAAGGCCGGCTAGATCTGAGACAGATTCCTGTTACAGATGGCTTCCAGGTTATAGCCTTAAAATTGTCATCAGCAAGTGTTATCAATTCCAGGTTACCTAGATACTACTTACATTCTCACGATTGCTATTCTTTGTCAAGTTCCGGAAGAGTTTTTTTTTTATTTCTACATAATATTGCTGTGAAGCAAATACGATTTTGAAGCGATGCAAAACCATTGTTAATGAGTGGCTTTTTGCGCCCTATGTTTTGCATGACTTTTGTCCAAAAGCTGAATCAAAACGGGCCAGTCAGAGAACTGAGTATCTACCTTAAGCCTATTTTGCTTAACTTACTTGTATCAATTTGCATCAATAAAATCCAATAAAATACAAATAATTTAATTAATATAAACAAATGCAGACCATCAATAATCAGTGCAAGCAACAATAAATGTTTGTTCTATTCTTGACTTCACCAATAAAATCTTGTTTGTCTCAAGGTGTGCAATTTCCAAGCATTTTATGTAGATTGTACTTTTACTTTTCAATGTTACTTTGAGAATTTGATTATACGCCCAAGATACATTTCCTGTGGTTGAAAAGGTTTTCGTTTTCGAACAACTGAAGGAAACAATTATTAAAAGACCGAAAAATATCTATAGGGGCTTTTAAGGGAAGAAGATATCCGTCGTTTACTGCATTTTGGAAGGTTTTCCGCGCCAACTCCGGCCCTTGGTCGTATCACGTGATCATCTAACTTTTGGCTTAAGAATTCTTCATGAAACTGAACTGAATCGTTGGTTGCCATGTATTATATAAGTTTTCGACCACAACAGCTGATGGTAGATAACGTTTCCAATTTGTTTTTCAGCAAAATGACAATAAAGAGTGTTGTATATCCTTGCGCAATGTTTGTCTATACGGTTTTTCACTGTTTGAATTCAATGCCTTTCTTTACATAGGGAGGCTGAACTATGTTCATTTGGTATCAGTTATAAACGGCTTAATTTGGACTAAACATAGTATGCACCACCTAGGGCCGTCCAAATGATACGTTTCATTGGCTTTATCCAACAAGAGTCTGGTTTACTCTTTTTGCTGGTTGTCAAATATTTATACCTGTCGACGTCACATTACATGTGAATATGTGAATGAGTAGCTTATTCCTTGACATGTTTATCCACTCGACTGGATGGTTTACATTTGAGTTAAGATAACATTGGTGTTTTTAGAGATTGAAAGAAACGTTCCTTCTCCGCCTGCAATGCACCAAAGCTGTCTGTTTCGTACCGCAGTGTACAACACGTGGTAGACCTGTTAGTGTTTGTACCCGGTTGTCGTCTAGCTATGTATATGCTCCTCATCCTTATGATTCTCTCTGTAGAACTTCATATTCAAGGTATAAGTTAAATTTATTTGTTTATTCGTAGCTTTATCCAAGTGTAATGGTAACTGCAGAGTTAATTAAACTTGTTTTTGAGATTTAAAACAATTTGACATTAGAACCGTCGTTGTTTTGATAATCAGTGTGTGTTTGGTACCCGGCGTACCTGCCCATTGTGACATGAAGACACTATTGTGATGCCTTAATCTAATGGATTTATGTAGTCTGGATATTCATGTTTAAAGTGCATTGAACTTACGCTCATTGCACTCGCCTTGTTAAGTATAGTAGGACAATTTAATCCGCGTCTAATCCCTGATCCTCGCTGGATTTCTCGCTAGATAGAAATTTTTGACCAGCTGTTGTTTCTTATTTGTTTTGAGAAAGTCAGACTCCTTGTGAGCCAATGAGAATGATAGATACCTGCTACTCTTTTCTGTTGCTCTGAAGTGATGGATCTTGTAAAAAAAAATGTTTCTTCCGTGATATGCTTCTCTTTTCTCTCTTAGCATCAGCACAACTACGAAAATCAAGAGACATTTTGGAGTTTTTCAAAAAAGCTGGAGAAAATGCCATAAAAGCTATATCTGGTTTAATTCCTGGAGGGAAACCCACATCTCAGATGAATACACAACCAAGGGGTCCGAGGATACCTCTGAACACGATCAACGAGGACTCCATCAAACCAGTTATACCCTACAAACGAAACAGCATAAGAAAATTAATAGGGAGAGTAATCGCAACGAGATTGGTTACTCGTCCTAGAGCGCGGGAAAATAGGGGAAGCAGCTAAAGCAAAAAAAGTGAACCGCAGTAACACTCAAAAGCAGCTGCAAAAAATCTCCTCTTCAAATCACATTAAGAGCGAGCCAAATAAAATGGGTATCATTGACATGTAACACATAGAACCTGTTCCAAAAAAAAAATCTGGTGGAAAGTATTTAAGACTTACAAAATATTTTTTAACAGCTGTTTTCATACATGTTTTCATGGAACAAATTAAGTTTGACATAAATAATAAAGTTTAATGGTTTGAACGAGTCAATATGATACATTATTCTGACAAAAAAAGTGTTGGTATTATAAAATCAATAAGATCTTAATGGATGAAGCCTTTGCTAAGAATTTATGTGTGAGATTTGTTATTTTAAGCTCGACCTTGAACAACGTAATATATGAAACATGGTCCTGATGAATGACGAGGTGATGGATTGTCCAATTTTTGTCTTTTTGGTCTTAAAACACATCTAAATGCTGTTCACCTTTCTGCCTTATATGTACATATCAATATTTTTCCAACGGGAAGATTACACAGGCTTTTTAGATCATAACATACACGGGTATTTTTTGCTCAATTGCTCATAGAGATAACAACTCATCATTCGGTATTTTCGACTCTTCCATCCTGATCCACCTTGTTTGTCCCCCAAAATTTTGCATTCGCATTGTTTTTAATTTCTCTTTCTAATCCCAAGAGAAATTTTAAAACGAAGCTCACACAAAATTTTGGGGGACAAACGAGAAGTCTTATAGGCGATTCGAAAATAGCCCATTGGAGGTGAATGATAGTTATTTTTCGTTCTGTGCAACGGAGGCAGAGGAAATTCTCCACCTTTCACGGACACTGATATGCTATCATTGGCCATGATCTATAACAAAGATTTGTTTGACATCAACAAGCAAAATAAAATATCAAACGTGGAAAATATAAAGTGACTGACAGCGATAAAAACATCAATACGAAAAAGCTTATCTGTCGGGAGGTTTCTCGTCTTTGGCAATCAAGACACTGCTATGTGATGCAAAAGTGCTGGTAACTGTTTCACATTCTGAATTTCACATATCTATCCTCTAAGTAATGGAAAGGGAGCAAAACGTTTTTTTCGCCCATATTTCCTGATCTTTTGTGGAAATCGCTTGAAATGTTTCAACTGTTATTGCGCATGATCTTATACAGCGAACAATAGAATTAAGTGGGGCGGCACATTCAATCCACAAAACTGCGTAAACTGAGCGCAAGTACCAAACCTAGCCTACTTGTTTTTCTTAGAGATAATGGATGCGTAAGTGTTGTGCCAGCAAAGATTAGTCCCACCAAGTCAACCTGGTCAATCTTCTTTGTCTCTTAGCACCAAGAGTATACTGCCAGAGCCGCTTGTCTTGTGATCAACCAAGGCAATGTTCAGGTTTTTAGTATTGATGGGATCACTAGAAAAAAGTCCTTCCGTGTGCTTGGTGCGTAGTATTGTGTATATTGAATATGTAAGATACATTAACAATAATTTTTTTAATAAGAGTTGGAAGGCTCGTTATGGGAATGTTTATGTTATATTAGGAGTACTCTCTTCTAGACTCAAAAAGGTTGGAGGGCGTATCCCGATATGACAACCTGCGGCACCATCCGTCCGAACTCAGAGCTCAACATTATTATAATTCTTTTTGACCCAATTGCTATGGCAAATTACCTGTCAAAATCACCATGAGAGAACGATGATTTATCATCATCGGAGACCCTCACCCAAAAAATACTCCAGTTAGAAAAACGTTATAGGAAAAGGCTAGTTCGAAGCCGAAATGAAGGGGAATTATGGCGTCTGACGTGATGCATCGCTGTGGGAGGCAAAAAGGATCGCTAAACGCCCTCAGTAGAATAAAAGAATGTATAGGTAGAATCGTTTATTTTAAAGAAGTTTGGATGTTTGACATGATAGCCCCATAGTGATGATAAAGCTATTAGGGAATTATATCCACGTTCAACCGGTACGAAGGTAAATTGTCGATCAACATGTTCTCATGGGTTTAATTTCCTCTTATTTTGGTCATCCTATAACTAGATTTTCTCGATTCGTTTTCATTCTTTTTATAGACTTATTAGTAATTACACGAGAACTCGAGAGAAACTATAGTTTTCGGCGGAAGATGACAAGACAGTTTTAAAAGGGATGTTATAATGCCCATTTCCGAAACACCGTTAGCCTCTTTTTCAAAGCAAGTTCTGGTGCTTATCCTTTCATATGATCGCAAGTTAACATGTAAACGAAACTCATTTTAAAACGAATGATTGAGCACCAGGCCTCGTTTTGAATAAGAGGCCAAAGATAATGCGGAAATGGCCGATGGAATCGTGTTTATATTCCGCTATTTTATTCAATACGGTTAAATTGCTTCTATTTTTACATCTGCAAAACATTTTTATCTAAAAGTATGTGAAGTGGTATCTTGTTCCGATTAGTAATTACTCTGGGGAATACCTTCTGTTAAGAAACAGGTAAACGTTAAGTACAGACAGTGAAATTTTCACATTGCAGGTTGATACCTTAAGTCAAGATTTCCAAAAAGCTCACTCACTTTTTGCTATAGGGAAGCGCTATGAAGGTTAAGCGTATTTTCCAGCATCACATCACAATAATCCTAATAATCTGTCATACTCGTTGCTACTACTGGAGTCCAACGGAAAACAGCGCACTTGCCATTACCTTTCCAGGTGACCTTGATGCTGAAAGGTGTGAATTTACGCCCCATCGGAATTTGTAGTGGTGGTGACATTTTGAAATGGCCCTTTTTATTTCAAAAGTGCTTGTGTTTTTTAACAGATATGTCAAGTGCCAATTGGTTTTGTCGAGAAACAGCTTAAAACTAAACAAAACAAGCAAAATGAAAACATAATAATGACTTCTGTACGCGTAGAACTATTTTCTCACCATTGCATCAGGCATGCCTTCTTGGGCATCTCGTAAGCACGCGCTTCAGTGGAAACAGTACTAGGTATATTTCCCTACAATTTCTAAAGTGGAATTATTTTAGACAATAAAATATGCGTAGACATCGAGAAATTTTGACCGTGTACACTAGTATTAAGGGAATTGCAGACATTTAACTTGTACCCGACCTATTGATGACTCGTGATCAGAGGTAACCTGGAAATAAATGCCCCAAGATTTGCACTGGAAATGTAACACCTGAAAGTGTTTTACTCTTTTTCCAGAAGTCGTATGAACGCGCGTGAAAACATGTTCAATTTTGTTGATAATATCCAATACAAACAACAGGTAAATGGTACTCCACGGCTTGACTGGTCTTAATTCCCGGGGATTAACAAACGAAACAATGATTTTCAATGGTTCCACCTGATTGGTCCATTTTCAATGATGATCTCAACCCATAAATCAATCTTAGTTCATATTTTTACACCAAAGGTGGAAAAGAAATGGCGAATCCTTAGGCGAGATTTTTTGCGTGAGAAATCAAGATATGTTTTAGTTCCTTGGAGTCTTGTATTTTTTAACCCGCCAGAATCCGTTTTGGTTTTCTGGGTTTGAAATTCAAACGCAGAATTTTACACTGGTTAATGTCGTAAGATGACAATCGCTTGAACTCTTACAGGTAGGTGATTATTTCACTTCATTGGCTTCAAGGTGTTCCCGAAATCATGGCTGCTTATCCAAACGTCGTGATTTTCAATTTACATTGCTCAAAGAGCAGAAGCCTAAGGTTACTTTAAGATCTGTTTTTCAACGTGAATTGGGAGGGATTAAATGATTTGGAACGTTCAAGCGAGACATAACCGTGTCACCTACACACGTGAAGGTTCCTTTTCAACCCCGTGTCAAATATATTGCGCGCCTGGTTAAACCTTAGTTGTACCCAGTATTTGTAGTGTGGTGCGTTTTACCTAATTTCTATGTTTCTGGCGATTTATACGTGAGTGTGCTCGGTGAAGATTTTCAATGAGGCCACTCTTCCAGCGATAAACTAAAAATGCTTGACCGCCCTTTTGATTTTCTATCCAAGTTTAGAATATGACATATTTGTGGGGCTTCGTAGCCGACTTTGCATCAAATTTTACTGAGATATTTTACTGATAAGTGAACAGTTTAGGCGACTGGTCCTCTGATATTTTTATTCCTTGAACAATTATGATGTTTCCAAAATGGGGACGTTATCGTCAGAGAAATGTCTGACTCTAATTCTGCAACTCAGTAAGGGCATGACTTATTCAATGTATTTACTAAAAAAATAGAAATATTTGATCACAAGGACTCCCTTGGGAAGAGAGCGTTGTATAAATATATATCAAGGGCAAAGTGGATAATGTCAAGAACCCTTCAGTTATCGACGAACTAAATCAATATGACCATAACAATTTTTCAAAATAGATTCTAAATTCTGTTTCAACACGTTTAAGATGCTCTGAAACTGATTATAAGAAATAATAGATTATAGTGAAAAAAGATGACCACGAAAGTTTCAAAGCTTGTTGTACTACAGTTGAAAAAAAGGCCGTCTCTAGAGCAAATCAATTCAATAGTATTAAAAGATTATTCTCAATGAATGATTTGAAAAAATGTCCCAGTAAGCTCGCTGAGGCAACAAAGAAATGAGAGAGGACAGACAACTTGCTAAAACTGCTAACAGGTAGCATTTAGATAAGGTGACTGAGGGCAGCAGTAGGCATTTATATTTATCTTTAATGTATGATCTAAGGATATGCACCTAAAAGAAAGCTCTGAGTAGAAATACACGCAAATTTTAAGTTTGTGAATTTATGAATTCTCTAAGTTTTAGATAGAAGTAAAAGTTTACAGCTGAGCCAGCTGTATGTCGGCTGTTAAACGCCTCTTTTGTCGTGTGTCTGTTTTCGTGTTCACCTCGTCAGGTCCTTAAATACCTTATAACAGGTAACTGCATTACATACAAAATCCGTGTGGCTCACACTCAATGATCCAAAACCTTCCCTTCCCTAAAAATAGTAATTTGAGTAGGGATAATCCTCAAGTTTTACACAAAGAATTTAGCATGTATACAACATGCAATACTTTTGAAATATTGGGTTTGTATACATAGGCATATATCCTCGCTGCGATACCGGTGAATGTGCAAGTCATTCATGCATATCCCTGCCACATTAAACAACACTTTGAAGCTTTATATATTCATGAAGCACGAATAAGATCTTGATGCGCAATATAGCAAAAATAGAGAGAAAATTTCGCCTTCTAAACATGATGTTTCTAAGTAATGTGTTGCCCTCTGTAATCTTTTCACCATCATGAAATGAAGTGAGCCAATCATGTGCATCTTTCAAATCATTCGATTCACCAAGCAGAAAAAAACATGGTCAGCTCCATGGAAAAACTACTCGCTTGGTCAGGTGAGCAGTAGGTATCGTAAAGCTGAATAAACCGCTATATTATGACTTAAGTACGACATGCATGAATTTATAATCTCTAACCCAGAAAAGGTTAGTCTTCCCTCCATCAGACGGCAGGAGTTTTTACTAAGGTTTATATATGGTGAAGTCAGTAGACAAATGAAGATAAGATAAGATTAAGAGAGTGGATCCTTGGTATACCTTATCCAAAATGTAGTCAAGTGCCTTAATGGATCTGGTCTTATGCGGATCAATTTTCATGGTTCTGGTGCGTTTAGTTAAATGTTTGGGAGGAGAAAGACGAAGTGAGCTAAACTTGCGTAAGTAGATTTCGTCATTTCAAGATCTTTGTAGGGTGTATAAAAAACAGATAGGATCGGAGAGGGAATAAAACCTACCTAGAATACGATGGCCCACAAGGAGGAAACAATCTTTAAGCTATAACTCATGGCGCAAATTCTGAGCACTAAATAATTAGAAGGCCAGTATACTCGTGATCTGAGATCCTTTTAAAATTTGTGTTAAAAAATCGATAAGCTCACATTTGTATAAAGTCTTGGAGTCTTTTATTTTCAGCAGAAATCTTATGGCTTCTGCTTCATTGAGGCTGGTCCTTCTCTTGGTCTCAGTCTTCCTCCTGCTGGAATACTCCGTTGCTCA
The DNA here is from genome assembly GCF_964200805.1 of Pocillopora damicornis. Taxonomy (NCBI): domain Eukaryota; kingdom Metazoa; phylum Cnidaria; class Anthozoa; order Scleractinia; family Pocilloporidae; genus Pocillopora; species Pocillopora damicornis. Next base: position 13,518,626 of record NC_142679.1, on the reverse strand, counting down.
AGGTAAGCAGTTGAGACAAAAAGTAGAACAATGAACAGTGATACGCTGAGGATTCTGGATCCCCCCTCACCTTCGGTCCTACCCCCCTCACCTTCAGTCCCCCCCCCCCCTCAAGTTAATCCACGCGACAGAAGTTAAGATGGTGATTATTAGAACAGTATAACGTTTGTCTGTATTTACGTTTGTCCATATTCATTTCCAGCTGTGTCAAAACACTGGAATTAAAACCTGTTAGAATTAAAAGGTTGTGAGAACTAATGAAGCTTCATTCAGTCATCCTCTCACAAGTTTTATTATCCTTTTTTAACAAAACTGAACGAGGGGAGGAGCTAGCCAATTAGATGATATTGTATTTTTTTATAAGCAGTTGTTGCAATACTAAAGGAACTGCTCAGCATCCTAACCTCGTATCGCTCAAAATCTTACAGAGTTTTTTGAAGATGTGGGAGATCTGGAGCAGTTCAGTCCATTACTGGGGGAAAATATTATTGATTATCCCATGCTAGAGGAATACGGAATCCCCACTGTGGAAGAATTCCCCTCTGACGATCTGGATGATGACGATGATGATGGTGCTAATGAAGAAGACAACAATTCTCACGAAACTCAAGGAGAGAAAAAAAGTGAAAAAAATCTAGGTCAGAGAAGTCATCGTCATATTTGTGTCAGTGATAAAGGAGAGTCTCAGTTTTTAATCGGAGGAAAATTCCTGACTCATTTAAAGATAAATGACTGTCCTTTTTCTAGGTCAGGGTAAATGTGTTAAGATTGCTTTGGAGAGGGAACTCCTGATTCTTTGAGTGAAAACGTTTCATGTCACGTTTATTTGCAAATACGTTTTGAGTATCCTTCTCAAAATCTCAACATCTAGGATTGTTAGGTGTTCAATGCTGGATTTTGGAAAATTTATTTAAGCGCGTGGTTAGTTTTCCACCTATGAAAAGAAGAATTTGATATTTTCTGACAACACAATTAGGATTCAATGCTATTACTTTTTCTTGTATCAATTTACTTCTGGCTATTTCTTAGTCCACTAACGTTTCACAACTAATCTAGATTGATCTTGTAACCTTTCTGCCAGGTCGACATTCTCCTGCATTGATAATTATTCAAAGTAATTTGCTATAGCGAATGTTTCCACATCTGACTTACTCTCTTCTCATTTTTTTTTTTTATGTAACAGATAAAGTAAAGTGATATTTTCATAACTGTAACTTTGCACAACTAACATTGTTCACCTTCACAACGGTTGGAAATGCAAAATAGGTCACTTAACGTACCCCTTGCTCTTCATCTCTTTTGCAGATAACGAGCATGAACCAAAGACATCCCCTAGTGTGAAATCCAAAACCGACGCACGCCAAAAGCGGCAGCTCCCTCTTCAAGGTATCATTAAAAAGAAGGAATGATTATTAACATTCACATGTTTATAAATGATATACTACTGACGTAAACATATTTTTTTAAATATCCCTAGATGATCCTGTGGTAGTTGCAAGAGAGAAGTTACAGCGCGCTATAAAAGCAGCTAAAGCACTCAGTAACATAGAAAACGAGCTTGGATTAAGTCCTAAGACGATTGAAGATAAAACCAAGAATTTAGAGAATCAACTCAAGGATGAAGAGAAAAACTTCAAGAAACTCGCCGATCAAACTGAGGACAGTCAAAAGAAACAGAAATTCGTGAAGCTTGAAAAAGTCGCTGACGAGGACGTCAACCAAGCAGAAAGTATTTTGAAACTGATAGTGAAGTTAGAGGCAGCAAAGTATTTGGCGAAAGAAAGAGCTCACGAAGACCTCGTCAGAGCCCAAAAGGACAAAATTGCGTCCACACCCCAAATGTATCTTGGATCGCCGCTTTCGTATCCACGGGAAGCTGCCGGTTATTTTGGGGGAGTTTCACAGCCTGCTTATCAACCTGTCATGCCGTCATACACGGGCAGTTATCAACCTCAGATGTTTCAAGCAGTAGCCCCTCCAAGTATGGCTCCGGCTCTTACGAGCGAGCCACCACCTCCTAATTTACCTGCTCATGCTAATGTGGGGCCTTTGCCTCAGCCAAACCATCAAGATGACACGGAATTACAACGAATAAACTCAAGTAAGCAGTAAATGGAGAACCATAATTTTCATGAAGCAAAGGTGTTATCAAAGCGGGTTAGATTACCACATTTAAAAGGGAAAATAAGGAAATTCACGTCTTTTAGCTAGCACCCGATCATCGTCAAAGCTATGGCACCTGTATTTAAAATCGTGCTAATGCCAAAAGTCAACTAGGATTTGGTTCATATCCTAAGGATTAGCATTAAACGTGGTTAAATTTTCTTTTATGAGAATAATTTCCTGAGGAAATAATTTCTTTTTTTACAGTCAAAGAGACAAGCGTATCAGCCTTTTCACCTCAAAGCGATAATCAACTTAGCGAACAATCTGTGCAGCCAGAGGGTGGTCAGGTAGCGAGCTTCTCGAACGAGGCAACTAACACTAAAATCAACCCAGCAGATATTGATTTCAGTGATATGGCAAGTTCATCAGTGATAAAGAAGCCTCATGAAACACAGACGACTGGAAGTACTCCCAAGACTCCATCTAACGATAATGGTTCGAGTGGTAGTGAAGTGAATGAACCGCAGAAAGATGTTTCAGCGCCTAAGCCACTGCCTAAGCAACAGCCTGTTAAATTGGTTACACCTCCTCAGCCAGTTGCACCATCTCGAACACCCAAACCACCTCCGCCAGCCGTGCCAGCTGCACCAGTCGTGCCTGCTCTACCAGCCGTGCCAGCTACACTAGCCCTGCCGGCTCAACCAGCCGCACCAGCTCAACCAGCCGTACCAGCTCAGCCCATTAAGCCTTTCCTACCAGCTGCACCTGTTCAGCCAGTTGCAATGCCAGTGCAGACGATTGAATCAGCTATTGGACAACAAAACGGTTTTTTGACACAGTCAGCACCTCAAGCTGCATCGTTTAACCCTGGTGCCCTGTCTGCAAAATTAGCTTCAATGTCAAGATACTTTGATTCCCCGTCCAGTGTTCCCAACTCGTTTGCAACGCAGCCATATCATCAACCGCTTGCAAGCGTCCAGGTGCCACAACAGACTTCTGCTCCGCACATACAGCCGAAGAAACCACAAGCTGAGGCTCCTGAACCTGTGAAGCCGGAAGTAACACCATATGCCGCTCTTAATGTGAGTCAAGTATGTGTGACTGTGTAAGCCTAAATTCAAAATGGTGGATATTAGCCAGGTTTTATACTCAATTAAGAAGGGGGTCGAAGTATATAAGAACTGGAAAAAAAACACAGGCTGATATACAGCCATCCTGAAAGATCAAGATCAAAGAATGTATTGTTTCACAAGAATAATTTACGAAACTCGTCGCGGTTTTCTTCTGCTGTGGAGACGTGTTCTAAGATTCATTAGCGGTAAACTGTTGTTTAACTTTTTCATTGTCACAGGCAAAGCTTTACAGTGGTTACAAAGATAGTAAAGTGGCTACATGCCCTAGGCTCCATAGCCGTAATTATACAGCTAAACTACTCGGGTGCTCATCTACCCTAAAGAGATAACATTTTGAATATTTTCTAGTATCACAACCATAAACATTTTAAATATTTGATTTACACTAAACAGGACCAACCTCAGGTCACGACACAACCAAGTCCAGTAAGCTTTCAACCCTCAGGTTCAGCGGCTTATTCCGGCGAGCAGGCGCTCTCAGGGGCTTATCCCTCCAGTTCGTTTTATCCGTGGAATACACAAGCTCTCCCGTCCAGTAACCCACAGTACTCTTGGAATTCTCCGATGTATTATCCTCCAGTTGCACCTTATCAAGCTCCAGGTAAACACAAATTTATTTCAATTGATGATGAGATTTCGAGCGTGCTAATACCTTTAATAGAGTGCCTATCAGAACAATTATTGATTTTATAAATCTTTTAAAGCCTCTAACATAGAGCTATCTCACAAGCTACCAGCTTGGTAAATTAGTGAGTAAGGTTTCCAAGATCAAAATTTGTTAAAAGTAAATGACAAGTCTCTTTTTATGTCATATACAGAAGTCAATCATTTGTCGCGCATCTTATACCATACTCATCGAATATTGAAAATGAAAAAAAAAGATGAAACACTTTTAGTGAAGCGAAACATTTTGTTTTTACTTCTTCAAGAGCCCTGCACACGAGAAAAAAAAACTAACTTAAATAGTTTTCCTGAGGTATGGTGGATTTTAGCTCTCTGTCTAGCGGTTACGCAAATATAACCAACGTTAACCAAGAGGAAAAATGAAATATTAGTTTAATTGAAATTTTTTCATTTTCAGTCAATCCTTTGATCGCAGAAGCTTACAGAAAGCTTCATGACACCGAAAGAGCCAGTCTAGCTATGTCCAAGATTGAGGAGGCCATAGGGCTATCACCAACTTCCGTGCGGCACATCGTCGATGATATTGAGAAACAAGCTAAAATGGAGACTACACAATATGAAGACGACATGAAGAACGAGAAAGCTGAAATTACAAAAGAGAAACAACTGCTTCAAAAGGATAAAATGGCAGATGACCCTCAAGTAAAGAAGAAAATCCAAGATGATGAAGAGAAGATTCGAAAGGACATCAGAAAAGAAAACATTGCAAAACTTGAAGTGGATAAAATAAAGAAAATTGAGAAAATTTTGACCATCATCGAGGCGGCAAAGTACTCTGCAATGCAGCGTGCCAAGAATCGTATCAACAATCTCAAAACGGACGACGGCATCAGTGATGGGGAGGACATTAGAAAGCGTGACCTGCAAGATCTTGAAAATGACATCAAGCGACGAAGGAGGAATGAGATAAATATTTGGCTCAAAGGTTCAAGAAATCGAATCGACACGAGTCATTTCCTAAGAAATCGAATTAGTGGCTTAAAGAAAAATCGGGAAGAGAGGTCCCGGTGGAGTTCAGACAATAAACAAGATCATCTTTCCGAAATTCCGGAAAAAGACAAGCTGACAAAGGAAGGGTCGACGGAAGGAAGGTTGCACAAGTTGAAGTTTTTCAATACGCTGTCATCGAACAAGAAATTAGATGCTGGACAACAGTTCACTGTAGGAAAAAGGACTGATGTCCCTGACCAACCAGACAGTTCACCAAACGCTCTTGTTATGGCCAAAATGCTGAACAAAATGGACAAGTTATTTGATATTCAGCGGGAAATTTTAAAGTATCTCAAGGCAGAGCATACTATACACGCATTGAGAAAGAAGCCACACTTGAAAAGATGGAGGCGAAGTTTACACAAGTTAAAGAACCATAAGAAGACTCTAAAACACACAGATAAAAAGAGAAGTGTAAATTAAAAGGAAGCCGGATTCCTAGCTAAATAGAATAAATTCTTTGCGGATTTGGTAATACGCGCTTACCTCCCGAACTTTGCCTGGCAACGTAAATCAGCGACTAAGCAGTACTGTCTGGTGGAAAGAGTACTTATTTCCATGGAAACATTAGTGACACCTTTAAAAATTTATATGTGAAGGTTTTATTAGCCATGTAAAATAATAACCTCTGCAGAGACTTCTCAAAGTTAAACAAAGGTATCTTTTAGGGGCAAACCGCTTAAATATATATGTTAAGAATGAAAGTTCACTCGGTCTTTCCGTGTTGATATTAATGCCGAAATGGAGGAGAAAAAAGGCTATAAATTATCACTAATAGGGGCGGTTGTAAATTGCAGTAAATTTTTTGCTAGCGTGGACAATTTAGATTTTAACTGACATAGATCCTGACATTTTGCAAGAACTGTAAATATCTTTTGTGGTTTTCCATTTTTCCTCCTAGGATTAAAAGCCAGGTATCACAAAATAGCGTAAAACTAACATCTTGGTAGTATAGTTATACCAAATTAAGGGCTACATAAATTTAGACCTTTCTATCGCCTAACGTTCACTGGTACTGTATAAACTGTGAATGAATCTTCAAGTTGGTTAAGACTAAAACGCCAGAATTAAAAAGGCTTGGGTGAATGAAAGGAAAATTGGGGAAACTTAGGTATTGAAAAATGTAAATAAGGAATATTTTGATACGTATATTTAATAAATACATAATGTACCAATCATTTTCTTTCGGTCTGTCTCGAGTTAGCATGTGTTTAAATTCGAAGCTGCATTACAAACTTTCGTTCGCGCGTTTGCTTGTTTAGGTCATTAATCGAAGCTATAGCCGACTCAGTACAATCTATCAATCACAAGCAGCAAAGCCGTTCAAGAAAAATTTTAGTTTGTTTCTGTCAAACAGGACCTGTGTAAGCTGTTCAAAACATTGCGAACAATTTTTTTGGCTAACATGATTCCAATACATTCTATGGTTTATATGGTTACAGCCGAATTTGTCGCACTTTTAAACCACTATGAGATGTTTTTCAGTAACCATAATGTTATTTTTTTACCAGATTCAGGACCAAGGCACACCCTTTTTTTTTTATCTATGGTCAACAGTTTCTCAGTACGGTACGTTAACAAATTAAGGTGCATCTTGTGCTTTTCTTACTACTAAATACTTTAGAGCTGTCAGCGGAGTCTTGAAGTGACGTTATATTGCTCTCCTCTAAAGAATGGAGGTTCTGCCCTGTCCTGGCGACGTCTGTATATGCGGGGCTCGAGATGTCATCGTATCCTTGGTGATCCTTTCCATTCCCGCGTTCAAACGCTACCGCTACAACAGTTTTGCGCGGCGTTGGTACGCGAAACATATGGGACCCACTAGATGGAAAGAAAACACCCAGTTCGGCTTTTGCGCTCAGACGTTAGGAACTTTGTCAGCCGTGAAATCAACTTCAAAATGTGAGTTTTTTCGCATCGATGCGCCTAATCAAGCGTATGACAACTTAAGAATGTGTTACCCGTTGATTTCTATCATTAACAGGTTTTTCATTCTTAGGGCCACGTAGTTTGAATTTTCTTAAAAAAATAACAATTTCCTCTGACATATTTACCTAGGGCGTCATCCTGCATGGATATTCCTATTGCGAAGAGGCAGAAACAAAATATTTTATCCCTTTAGTAAGATATGAAGAATGTTTTGGACTGTTCCTCCTCTCAACGTGGTACCAGCAACCCAATTAAGAATCTTAAAGAGGTCTGACTCAAAAATTGAAGTGTTTGAGTGGTTACTTTAAAGGAACCGACTCGAGAAAAAAGAGCTTTTGTAAGACATGTCTGTGTGGATTTGTTTCATTCTGAATAATTAAGCTGTGAAACACAGCTTCAGTAATTTGTTGCAACTGTGGAGTCGTTGACTTGTTGTAAGATCGGTAATACTGGTATTAGAAACATGGCTCACGATGTGTGGTTGCTAAGAGGATTTGTAGTGGTTTGTTTTTTCCTGTGTGTTTTAACAGGTTGGTAAACGTTTTGATTTGCCAGTTTTAATTTAGATATCGCAGCATTTAAAAACTGCCATCATGTATGTTCACAACCATATCGTATTGGTTTTGAGCAGGAGACGATCAGGCAATGAGACTACGAATGCCATGGAAGACGTATTCCTAAGATAGTTAAACTTATACCATTCTCATGTCAAGAGACGTCAGCGGGATCAAATCTAAGACATCTTGGCGCACGAATTTAATTGGACATTTCATACCGCGTACTTTCGTTCTTTGACAAAACACTGCAGTAACAGGGAAAGTAAATGTAACATTATTTCAGGATTTCAGGTAGTCAAATAACTCGAGTGCAACGATAACTGGAAAATGATCACCCTAAGGCGTCGGTAAGGTTGTTTCATTAGTTTGGCTTCATTTCTTGTCTCGAGAGTCTGGTAGATTAACAGGTTCAGAACGGCTTCATATGGATAGAAAACGATTGAAGCACTGACGTTTGTCATGGCTGATACGCACGAGTTGGTAACTGTGATGTGTAAGATACAGCCAAGCGCTTGATTGATATCTCTAGACATAAATTCAAATGTCGTGTAACCAGCCTAGCAGAGAGGATCTGCCATTTAAGATAATTGCATTTTCAAATATAAATTATTCCAATTGATATCATAGCTATTCTACCCTCTGCGTTCTTCTTACTTTTCATCTAGCCATTTCACTGGAATCTTACCTATGTACCTGGAAATATATTTTTCTGAATATATCTCCAAATCTAAGATTTGATTCTTCACCATTTAGGCGTGGAAACTTTTCCTGTCAAGACTAATCTTCACCACGTTTGGCCCGAGGTAAAACATGAAGGCAACTTAACACACGAGGAATCAACAGCGGTCCTTCCGCACAGGGAATCGCGGAATAAGTGGTTGACTGGTGGCCATGTAACACTTCAGACTAAGCGAGGTGATAAGGGAAAAACTGGAAAGACAAGAACGATTAGATCCCGGATTCAGATACTGGATAAGTATTATGTCAATCCTGATAAAGTGAAGAGAAAAGTTACCAAGGAAAGCTCTTTAAAGGGCGATAATGAACAGTCAGCTTTATTATTAAAAGACCCAGAACTAACTGCACATAGTAACAAGTTTATGGATAGTGCCCTCAGAGAGGTGCCATTTTACACTGACATAAACTCCGTGAATTCAGTGGAAGGTTCCGCGATTGTCAATATTGCTTCGCTACTCGAGAAGTCAAGGAAATCTCAGGCTGTTAAGAGGAACAACGTTGGCAGAATACCTGCAAGCTCTCGATATCATTCCCTTAGGCAAGAAAGCACTGAACACCCGGGCTGGATGTCCATGACGCCGTCTCGCTTCAGATATTTGAACTCGCTTATTAAACCACAAATGGGAGAAATATCTGACGATTTGAATGATTTAGAGGCTCTACGTAATCATGCCAAGGACGTTAAGGCAAGAGCGTGGAGTAGTGGTTTGAAATCTTTCCAGCAAAAGCTTTATGGTCAATTATGGGACGAAAGGTCTGAAACAGTAAAAAACGCTAAAAAACGTGCAAAAAGTACCTCCTATACAATGAAAGAGCAAAGTGACGAAGGAGCATCCAACACAGAAACGGAGAACGCTGCGGAATATCGCTCCAGCGACCTGTTTTTATTAGGGAATCCAGATGACAGACACTATTTTCAAAGTGCGTTTATGGAAAATCCTATGGCGATCAATCTTATAACAGCTGGTTCAGCACAAGATGAGCCTTTTCAAAACAAAGGTTCAATTGTACGACCGACGACTCCCTGGAAGATGAATGGAGCAACTGTGCCGCTAAGAGAAGAGGAAATACTGGGAAAGTTTCAAGGAGAGAGTGAAACAACTGAGACTGCATCGTTGTCCTCAGGAGACGATTCTTATTCAGGCGAGAACAGTGATGATCTAAATAAGAAGTTAAAGACAGCTTTAGGACTTGCCATCCAAACTGACATAAGGATAAAGAACACAACGTCTCATGCCTTACCTCAACCTTACAGAGAAAAAGCTTTATCTCACATTGAGGAAGAAAGTGATGACATGTATAATGAAACCAAAGGAAATGGGAGCATAGAAGACAAAAAAGTGAATCCTTTACAACATTTCAGACCCACAAAGAAGAGACATTTTACAAAACCAACCTCTTTGATTACCAACAGAAGGACAACAATTCCATTTCCAAAATTGGGTCTGGCTCATGACACGTCCGCTCATGGCAGCGGAGGAGAGTCAGGTAGTGGTGATCATTTTGTGTCAGCACATGAACACCATCAGAAACAAGTTCATCCACATAGGATAACCAAAGTTTTCCTATCGACAAAGACGAAGCAACATACAGGTAATCTCTTCGAGCTAAAACGTGCAGGGAAGATAACCATATTTTTTAAAATTACTATTGCATTCACAACTTAATCAACCATTTATCATGCTTTTCTTTGATTAGGTATTTTTGGAGCTGAAGACAAGACAACAATAACGAAATGCGAAAAAATGGGAAAAACTGGTAACATAATATCAAATTAGGTTTTATTTGGTCTCCTTTGTTTAAACAAACGTGTTCCTATAGAGAGCTGTCGCATGGTGGCAGCGCAATATAAATTTCGTAGAACTTGAATTTCCCAATAATAAAATCAGTTACATCAGAGGAAGTAAGGAACTCAGCAATCATACATTTACATATTGTAATCAAAAGATTTTTTCCCTTTTTTGTATTAATTCGTAGAACATATCAACATTAATCAGCGTCACGACTGATGTCAGATGAGTAGATATATTGCCCCTCGGGAAAGCGGAGTGTGTGTTCTTGAGTTAGTTAAGAATTTTTCTGCGGTTAGTATCGATTAAGCGCTGTTTACCATCACAGCGGTTTATTCCTTTTGGTTATGAAATGATTGGAATTGACCTTTTCCCAATTTTTTGCACAGATTATAGAGAGAGGTGTCCTCATGGATGGCTTGCATTCGACGAATTCTGCTATTTGTTTGTCTCAAAATCAAATGGGAGATGGGAAGAGTTTCCACAAAAGTGCAATAAAGAAAATGGTCTTCTTGCGATGCCGAAAACAGACGGAGAAGTACAATTTTTACAAAATAAAATTGTGTCGTTGAAACATCGCACAAAAAATTTCTACATAGGACTGCGAAAGAAGGGAGGAATCTGGACATGGATTGATGATGTACCCTACACACGTGACGTTGACGTAAAAGATGAGCTGGGGAACAAAAATTGCGCGGCTCTATTTGAAGGTTCCATTAACATGGTTTCGTGCAGAGAGCCGAAGGCTGGTTACATATGCGAAATAAGGAAAGGTAATAACATGGGTTTCGGCTCTTTGTCCTTCTGTGACAACAATAATTCTGATGAATTCTAATAGATTAAGTGTCAAAGAAATTGGCAATGAGGTCACATTCATTACCCTTGGGTTCTTGGTGAATCCTTCTTCTATCATTCTTCGTTAAGATTGGCTGTTTGTGATACTTCTAGGATTGCTCTAACGAAACAATCAAAAACCATTTCTTAATGTAAAGGTTAGGCCTCGGTCGATCAGAATTTACTTCGTTGTGAACAATATTGATTCAGGTTTAACGTTGCATAATGTTACAAAAAGATAGACAACGATTCAGAGTTAGGGGAGAGGGTGGGGGGAATGAGGCTTTCCTGGTGGAGTTCACTCGAGTCAACATTAGCTATGTTCATTACAGGAGTGCGGGTATTGCCTATTCTTGCGTTTGGCGACAGCCTGACAAACGGTTTCCATGCTGACGATTTAAGTCACACACCGTACGGCAACACTCTGGAGTTTCTGCTGAACAAAGACCAACACAGATGTTACACTGTGACTACAGTAGCTAAAGACGGTACTGAAGCGGCAGAAATGTCTTCCAGGCTTCAAGATCATCTAAAACGCGGTACAGAATTATTAAAAAATGATCATCATTGTGTTAACGTTTATTATATTAACACCCATAATAATACGCAAAGTACATGTCACTTGGACTGACTTGACTGCTTTATTAAGCCAATATAAATGTTTTGTTATGCATTAATGGAGGTCTGCGGACACCTTATCAAGGTATTCTAGATCATTTTTACTGGGAGTGAAATGGCACGGCGTATATTTTGACAACTACTATTAATATCAGTCATATCCTGGTCAAACTGACGAAACGACAATTCTTGCGTGGAAGATGTCTACACTGAGAGAAAGGTTTCGCTTCTGGAAACAACAACAGCAGTAAAGGTTCTTTTTTACCTCATACAATGAACATCCTTCATCCTAACCCCCTTCATCCGTATTGTAATGCGGCCTTATTGGTTGTTCTTGTTTAGCTACCATTCAATTCACCCTACTTGTTTTAAAAGTAAAGGGTGTACGTTCTAATCCAATTATTTTCAACGGTTTTTTTCCCTAACAGCTAAATCCAAATATTCCTGGATCATAATACTAGCTGGCACAAACGATATCGCTCACAACAGCCACGATCGGAACAGAAGAGCCTGGGACAAAGCGGCAGAACACATCATAAACCTTCACATCACATCTCATCGCTATGGCGCGAAAACGGTGGCGGTCACCATCCCTGAGATGGACTGCGAGGAATCCAAGAGACCACCTTGCCTTCACACACATTTGGAAAGGAGATACATCAATGAAAAATTGAGATATTACGCAAGATCCAACGAATTTACCATCCTTTGTGATCTTGCGGATAAATTTCCACGATACTCGTTAAGTAGCGAGGAACGAAAACAAATGTGGGAGGTGGGATTGCATATGAAGTCTGCTGGGTATGAACGAATGGCAGAGATCATTTATAAAGACCTGTTAGCCCATGTTTGACATCAGCTCAGTAGAGCTACGGTGTTGCATGTTGCTTTAAAGAAACTAAAAGGCAAGGGGTTTCATGTAAGATTTTACTTGGTTAGCTTCTAAATCTTTGTTTATGGTAGGAAGCTGTAGCTCTTCTGACATTGTTCAACTCTGAACCATACCAAAGAAGGAACATGTACAACCACGCTTGCAAGTTTTGTGTCTAAAGCCAGTTCAGATAGTGCTACTGGTTCTCATACGGAGACAGTATCCAGTGAGGCATTGGATTATTATGAAAGTTAGTAATAATGCATAAATTCCTATTGATTATTTCATAGCGTAAATGTTATGCCCTTTCCAGCTAAATTAACAGGGAAATAAAGAAGAACTGAAACGATGAGTACATCTTTGTAAAGGAAGCCCGCAGCTATACCTATCATTTGAATAAAATGTTCGTTTATCAAAAAATGTTGTAATTTTTAAATGTGCAAAGGCGTTTGTAAGTCAGCTATGTTCAATTATTTTAATCGAATGTACTAAATCTATCAAAACTTAAGTTTGCAAATAAAGCTTTGACTTTTGATAACTTTTTTGTTATTTTTTTGGTGCCATAACAACTGAGTCTAACCTACACTTCAGGTGCTTTCATTGACCGCCGAACAATTCAAACCAAAAGTACCTGACCCCAGAGACAGGTGGGATTGGTGAAATGTAGAAATGACATCACAGTTCACCACTCGTAGCATCGTTCTCACCGATAATTCAAGAATCGCCAGAAGTGACCGACAATGAACATGGTTTAGCCGAAGTACTCACATCAAAGTTTTAATTCAAATAGCGAACCACTCAAAGGAAGGTTTGTCTGTTGTCTGTAGTTCTTAGGAAAGACTTTTTATGTAGATGTTCTCGTTTGTTTGTTTTAACATACTAGAACCTGTTCATGACCATGGAAATTTTAGAAGTTTAGAGATATAGTTTCTTAATCGTTCATAGACGTATCGCGACAAAGTAATGATATATTTCAAGAGAATAGACTACATTTGGTAGAATGTCCCAAGGACTAATTAAATATAAACAATTTTAAGCGACATTTTCGTTTCTTCCACACCGGCAGACATATTTCATGCATGACTTATCAATGTATCGTGGGATGTAACTCTTAGCACGCTTATCGACAATGAATGACTCACTGAAATATCGACATCATCAGAATTCCACAGTTAGAATTATGAGTGAGAGTTATAAGTGTTTTAGACAAAAATGTTCCTGCTTTTTCAAGTTAAAAAAATGTTGTTAGTGTTATTGTGCCAAGAAAATGGATAAATATATTATTGTTAGCATGAACAAATGCAATCATAAGGTGTGTGTAATGTGTGGCAATCCTCAGTAAACAATACTTACCTTACCTTATTGCAATTTTTTGCTCGGAATATGCTATTGTTTCCGACTCAGCTTTCCTGCTGTCTCGTGGTTCTCTTAGCTGCGTGGACAGTGCAACTGAATATATGACTGAGGTTTCCAGGTTAAAGTTTTGCACGTGCTACTCTCAGTGAGTTAGACGCTGCATTTCTTAACATTTGGGAATTACTATTATACTAGTACGCATGCGTGTGAGAATTCTAGGTCTTTTCAATGTTTGTATTTCAATGTTAATACTTTGCTTCATTTAGAAACAGTTTTCGTTGTTCTTCCCAAGATGCAAAGAGTGTCCAACCTGGCAGCTTTCTTCTTGATTTGGAGCTGTGGATTTTGCTATGCAGGTATTTATAATATGCAAATTTTCTTGGTTAAATTTGATACTGGAGTCGAAAGTTAAGAGTTCTTGTTATTTCATTTGAAGTTCAAGTTTTCGTCAAGGGTGCCCATGGAATGGTCTCTTGGAAAGACTCTCCGAATTGGAGGGACAGATCTGGTGAGTTTTTTCAAAACATAGTGCCAAATATTTATTTCCAATGAGTTAAGTAGTGACTAGGGAAAAAGCAATCAAAATGTTAAACACAAAGATGCAAGAGAAGGCCTAGAGGCCTCATCAAACTATAATATCACAAGGTAGTGTGTGCATATTCTCCGTGCTGTTTTCTATACATTTCCAGTGGTAGCGACAAGAAAAATTTGTTTAACAGTCAGAAGCGATCATTTCCTTTGCTCTCATAAGTTTAATGTTTGATTCAGGTGTGATGCCGCGAGGGGAAACTAGATGCTAGCCACTATTAGGGGTTAGAGGGTTTGAAAACTTTGAAAAAGCGCGCTTTCTCCAAGCTGCAGCATTGCAACTGATCCGCACACGGATTTTCTCGAAGCTTACAAATACAGATAAAATTTTTAAAATTTTTTTTCATTTTTGTCCCCAGAAATTAGAGTACTGCATTAGTAAGCGCGGTGGGAAAAGATTTTCATAAAAATCATGTGCGTTTCACCATGCAAACGAGTAATTTATTGAGGGCTGATTTCTTTTTTTTTGTTCATTACACTGAAAGTAATTACAGCACCTTACAAGTAATTAGGAATTTTTCCTAAAAACGGTTTTATAAAGAAATATTTTTTCATTGCTGCGCGTAAAGAGCTGTATTTGCTAACGTTTCGAGCGTTAGCCCTTCGTCAGAGCGATTTTCTAATTCATGCCGAATTGTACATTTTACAGTTGTCCCCACTCCTGCCCCAGCGGATGTTCAAGCGTACAAGAAACGAGGGGAAAGTGAGCTCAGAAATTTATCGTTTTCTGACCTGAATTTTTAGAATAAGAAATTTAAAAATATTGCATTATTTTTTCCCCTTTGCCTTGTGGTTGGTACAGAAACCTCACGCTTCTTTTATGATTATTAAGGAGCGTTCTCTCGCGCTTCATGTCGGACGCCCTTTAATCTAATTGGTCCTTTATAATTTTAAGATTCTTTTTGATTGGCCGTTGTGATTGCTTTGGTTTTTGTTTTCGATTCTTTGTCTTCTGTAGGTATTATAACAGAATTGAAAGGATTGAGGTCTAAAAATTTCCCTTTCATATCTTGAGATGAAAGATCCGACGTAATTTAATGTTATTTCATTTAACAGTTCATATTTGTGTTTTTTTCAGTTCCACATCCGTTTCCCAGAGTACACATAGTTAAACACGTGTATGTTCCAGCACGGACTAGTATGACCAAAGGTGAATTGTTAAACACACAGATAGCTAGCTTTGTCAATATGAAATAAATGCTTTTTGGGCCACAATAGCTATCTGTAAGATAATAATACAAGAAAAGTGTTGATATGAGAACGCGTATTCCCAATAATAGATTAAAATTGTCGTTTGAGTGAGTGCCAATTTTCGTCGGAGTCTTTTTGCTCTTAATCGGTCTGAGTAAATTTTCTTGCTTAAATCATAAGTCAGCGGTCATTCGTATAGATGGTAAGCTGCGAATCCGTATTGTAAACATTCTTGCATGGGTACATGTACGAAGATAACCCTTTTATTATTCTAACTTGCCTGGGTGATTAGTTTTATTTTGGTCTTACAAAGTGAAGATCCGTCATTGTTAAGCGCTCTAAAAGAGAACAAAAGTGTGACTATTTCTTCTTTATTTCTTCCGACTTAAATATTATTTTTGGTTGCAGGAAGAAGGCTCAATAAAAAGAAAAATTTAATTCAAAGAAGTAAGTAAATAGCTGTGGTAGATACATGTGGTCTTGCCATGGTAATGATTTTTATTGATAACTTAGCGCATGATACTAAACCTTTGTCATTTTTGTGTGCGTTGTAAATATGGAATATTAATTTTATTGCAGTTTTCTTCTCACTGCCTGTCGGCGCTGAATTACCGATCTATTACACTCATAACCAAGGTATCGACAAAAATTGTTGTTATTATTATTATTATTATTATTATTATTATAAGTAATAGTAGTAGTAGTAGTAGTAGTAGTAGTAGTAGTAGTAGTAGTAGCAGCAGCAGTAGTAGTAGTAGTAGTAGTGGTAGTTGTATTTGAATTTGATTGAACAGTGAAAAACATTACTTATATTTAGAAGCTGGATATGGAAGTAAAGAGCGGTAGGTAGACGGATTTATTAAATTATGTGCGTTTTTACTTAATCAGTTTCAGGTTCGCACAAAAAGAGCACGGTTGTCAATACTGAAGGTAACGACAGGCATTGTTTTGTTTTCCGTCGTAATAGACCTTGGAATTGTTAAATCTAATCTGTACACTTTTATTTCTTTGTAATAAAGCAACTGGTGCTGAGGGAAAAAGATATTTTTCCGACGGAATCAATGGGCCCTTTAGATCAAGCACCTGGGGAATTCAAGAACCATTAGGTACAGTATAAGAGTGTTTACTTATTAGTTTATAAATCCACTGGTAACATATGTCTGATTAAATTAAGATTTGGAACCTTACAAAATTCAGCGTTCAATTAGAAACGTAGTAAAAAAGCTTTTTCTCCATAAAGGAGAGGTGACAGCTGATTATTTAAAGTAATTTAACCTTTATCAAGACCTTTTGTAGGTGGTGACGGCGCTTATGGTGTATCGTAAACAACATTTTTAAAATAAATTCTTGATAAGTGTAGTTAGTGTCCTTGAATTCACTTATCAGCTTGGTAAATATATTTTTTTTATATATGTGACTTATTAAACGCCGTATTTGCTCATTTTTCCAACACAAGGAAACCAGGAATTGTCTCCAGATTTAGAAACGAGGACAATAGCAAGGCAAAGTCTTCTTCAAAATGATGATGGTAAGTTGATAACATTTTAAATCATCGTGGGATGAGTATCAGTTGATTGAGTTGCCGTCTTGTAATATAAAACCTTTTTTCTCCTGCTTGTAGAGGGTCTTCAATATCACGGAATGAGTGGACAATACCTTCGTCCTCAAACAGTTGATAGGCACCGAATTATGGAAAATAGTGCACCTTTTTTCAAAAGACCGCGAAAAACGCAGGAAATGTGTAAGTAGCTTGAACCCTTTCGACTTTGTCCATATGGTAGAAAAGATAAGTTTCTTTGGTCAGGTTCAGCACTAGCTGAATAATGCAGTAAACAATCAACGATGGTTAAATCTCTTTTAAAATTATGCAGTAAATGCACATTCTAACAGCGGACGAATATCATCTTGAAGGGTATAGCTCCCTGCTGTGACGTCTGAAACAACCCTTTTTGAAAAAAAGATATGGGAAGATTTCCGTTTAGCCCTATACTATTCTTAAACAAAGCCTTTTTCTCCAATGCAATCCATTGTTTCTCGTATTTAAGAACTGTAACCATAACAAAGTATTGGGTTACGCGAATTCTTACCCAAAATGTTGTCTCCAACGCGATACAGTAGTATTAGAACTGAAGAACAAATTTACTCTCGCGTGGAATGACAGCTTTTGAAGCCGGCAAATAAATGCACCTTCAGCTTACGGTTTGGGTTGTCCCTTTTTTGTTCTTTTTCCATACGCATTCATTTCTGCTCAATCAAATTTGTATAGTTGTAGTATTGCAATACCAGAGGTAATTTTGTTAGTAACGCATATTCTGCTTTCAGTCTATAGACGTTTAAGAATTCCGGGATTAAAGAAAGTTAGAAGAGATATTAAACAAAAAAGCAATGGTAAGTTTAAAAAATTATCATTAAACAAGCAAAGGTAAGATAATTCATTTACCAAATCAATGTTTGTCTAAGCTTATCTGAATTTTTTATCGACAACAATACCTCACTACAAACTGTCATTATTTTGGTACTCTTAAGCAATATTCTTTTTTCCTTCCTTTACTCCTACAGAAATAAGCAACCTGAAAAATACTAGTTATGTAACGAAAGGTAAGGAAAGGGTTTTTAACATCATATAATGCTTTAACCACTTTATACAGGAGTACCTAGTGTTGCCATAGTCTCAAGAGATAGCTTACTAAGTTAAGAGGTTGCTGGATAAAAAATAGAAACGAAAGAACAATAAATTTTAAAACTTGGATCATTGATAACAATAGACTGATTTTAATATTTTTCCATTTTCAGACAAAAACATGAAAAAATCAGGATTACCCAAAGGTACTAAACTTTGTTATCTATGTTTATCAATGTTAAGTAAAACTGAAGCACGTTTATTGAATTTCTAGCCTTCTGATTGGCAGAATGGTGCAATGTTATAAGCTTGTAACTTGGCTCCAAGCTCATAAGCTAACTCCGACTAGTACGGTTAATAAATTCGCCAGCGAATTGAGGAAAAATCTGTGAAAGCGAGCTGTGACGCGATTGCGAAAAAAAATAGGTCTACCCAAGAGCTAACAACTAAAGAAATAACAGAATTCATAGGAAATGTAGGTTTGATATCCGCCAAAATCCCACTAAAATTCGGTAAGAAAATATTTCAAGGTATGTAACAGGAAAATTAATTTTCTATTTGTCAAATGCATAAAATGATTTACATATTGCGATTACATTTGCTGCAAGCGAAAGTTTGTTGTTTTACTTTTGTCTCCTGGTCGTTGTCAAACCAAATATAAGCTAGTTAGTACAATCATTTTTTGTGCACGAAAACAGTTATTCAACTTAGGTTTGCCAAATACGAGGATGTTATAGCCAACTCGGCGCTTTACACCGCGTTGGTTATTTATCATCCAATATTCGGCATGCCCTATTATCTGCAGTCAGAAATTATCTAAACAACAACAACGAGAAAAATCAAAACAATAAAAACGAATTATTATTTGAGGAGACAAATATGAAATGATGTAGATGGCAATCCAAGGAGACGGGAAAGTCATCCTTTCAGGCATTATCTTTACGATTAAGATGTTTCGTGTTAAATTAAAATAATTCCATTTAAGCCATGCTTCCTATTATATAATTAAACCCACGCACAATTATAGCCCCTAGTGTAAAACAGAATCGACTAAAACTCCACTCACTCGCTTGTTCCTCAATTTCGAAGATTTGATCAGTAAAAGATTTCCTTAAAAGGGCTTAATTCAATCAGCTTTAATTGAGTAACAAAAAAAGTAAAGTCTCCACCATCCTAGTAACTTCACCTATTTTTAATTAATGGCAGGTAACAAAAGGAACACAAGCCAGGCATCAAGTAACAAAATTAACTCAGAGATAGAAAACCTTTTAACAAAGTTCCTCATTGTCCTGTAATCCACTTCTTGCTCTAAAAAATGTAATTTTAACTTTTGCAAATAATAGTTAAGATGGTTTGTGCTTGTTTGTGAGATTCATAAGGCACAACACCGGAGGGGGTTCTGGTAAATAATCATTAATGCAGAGGATAACATCAATTCCAGAATTTTCTGAAAGATAAAGGATAAGTAAAAACAGTTTAATCCAAAGAGATATTAATATAAGTAACAAAATTAGAGGAAATAAATTTCATTTTCATATAAATAAAAGAAGATCGAAGAAATAAGAATATTATAAAAGAAATACGCATTTCACTTCGTTTAAAACAGTGTTCTTTTCTTTTAATGTTACACAGGTGAAACGCTTGACGATATAATGACAAAATTGAAGCCAGCGAAGAGGGGCTAAGAATGAATCCCACATTCGACTGTGTTTTGGAACTTATCGTTGGTAGAAGCGTTTGTGGACGAAAGTGGGATTGCCAGATACACAATATCGTCCTTGGTGACTACGTCTGTGAGATAATTGATTTGGAGTGGAGTCTCTGAGTTCCTGGCAAGTGCTTCAACATATCCAATCAGTCCTTGTTCTTCGAATAATAGCTAGATCAATGCTTCAATAGGTAGCATTATTGATTCTATTTGTTTCGCCTCGTTTTCTCAACTGTGAAAATGCTGAGGAGTGGCTCCTGTCAATTGACTTCTCTTTCGCAGAGGAGTAGCCTACATGCTACATATAGAAACAAACACATGATCGTTTTCATGATAACTTTTTGCCACTTAACATTGAACGTTTACTAAAACTTGCTTTTATTCCTGGTTAAAAAGTGTTGTTTAACTTATCTCTACTAAGAAATTAGATGTATTTCTTGAGTTTGTACCGCAGTTATGATGTAAATATGAACCGGCTGTTTATTTAGTGTCAAAACAGTGGTCAAGAAGACGGTAGTTCTTATTACAGTGTTAAAGAAAGACGTTCAACTTAATCTATTCGATTTACACGAATACTTTGATTAGGAATTTTCTTTTATTGCCAGCTAGTTGGAAAACACTTTAAGGTTGACAAGTTAAATACTTCGTAGTAGCTATTCAATGCAATGGTTTCAAGAAACTGTAAGGGCAGGTATGGGGAAGGTGGAAACTGGGTTGTTTTTTTTATAATAAAGCCGTCACAGAACAAATAAACGACTAGCTGAAATTTTGGTCACGGAGAGAATCTTGGCAATTTTTTTAACTTTGATTTGCCAGATAGTCTTAAATAAAATGAAGACACGACCTTGGAATGAGGCCAGAGGTTTCCTTAACCCTTTTACTCCAAAGATCTCGTTAGCAATTTTCCTTACGATCTGCAATACAGTTCTCATGTTGTTAATATGAAGAATTTGGTATTGGATCAGCTAACAATCCCTTGATTGATATATTTCTTTATTCACATTGTTTGTCTACTTGATATTCTATTATATTGTAAGGACAAAATTTGGCTTGGTCACTCATGGGAATTAAAGGATTAATTTGACAATACCGCTGCTCTTTCAACGCTCTCGTCCAGCTTGAATTTTAGATACATTGCAACCTGAGATAAAGTATAACTTCCAACAATGGACTAAATACTCCAAAAACTCCAGCATTGTATTATTCAAGAAACGATGTGGTAAAATTTCCGCACAGCCCCATACTACATTATGTATTCAGTTCTTGAATAAAGAAAACAATGACAAAAACAATACATTGCCATTGGGAAAACAGACTTGTTTTACAATAGTATGGGGCTGTGCGGAAACTTTACCAAAGATGTTGTAGTTGCGGTTGTTCAAAGCGGTTAAAACTAAAATACAAACAAAGAAAAGAACGTTACAAAGTGAACTAAAATGCAACGGAAAGTTGGACCAAAGCGACACTTACATTCGTTGGGAGCTGAGAAAAAACTGCACTGGAGCGGCGACGAACTGTAACGTGAAATCTGGCTGCCGTAGGGCGAAAAATGACCGCATGGTAATGGCAAGCGATAAAAAAAACTGACCCGAAAAGGCTTACACATCCTTTAGATACTAACGAATATATTGCAATAAATTACTCGACTAACACGCTAAAATACATTCCGCACGCACGACGAACTAACATACAAAAATCCAAAGGGCAAAAACAAAAGGCACTAATAAACGAGTGTTAAATTCTTTACATAAAGTACGACTTGAAATAAAGATTGGCTTATTTTGGATATTTTCGCTTGGTTTGCTTTGTGCGAATAAGTTTAGGTTGTTGGTCCTTTGGTCATATGCATATTTCTTAAAAGCCTGTGTATTAGATACCAGGATGAAACATTGTTGTATAAGATCTCTATATTTCATTTAAAAGAAAATTCCATCTTTTACAAGGATTGACGTACCTCTTTCTCAGGAAATATTTCTTTGACTTAGGACAGAAACTGTTTTACTTAAGTTCTTTTCACTTAGTTGGAAAAAATTCAATAAAGACACAAATAGTGTAAATATATAAGAACTTAATTACTTAACCACTTTATCCTATATCATTGATCCCAACGTACTTTGTACGCTCTCTTTGCTTCAAGACCGGATATTATAATGTGCGTAAACCAAAACTAGTCAGTTTAGATTTTTTCTAAGAATGATGCAATTAAAAATAAATGTAAAACACAAAACAAGCACAAAAACAAAGCAAAACCAAAAAAGAAAAGTTGCATGCATGCTCCCTAAGTGCATTTTTGTTTAATAGGTCAAGGAAAAAAATCGTATTTCATGCTTACTTTTGCGGGTTCTGGCCCAGCTTCATTCTAAAGCGTATAGGGCTGTTTCATGTACTCCAAGAAAATAATGATCCATTTACGGGAGGCATAATGTAATGATCTCAGTCTGCATTACTTTAGAATTCAGTTTGCAACATTTATCTAACTTAGAGGATCATGTGCCGTCGTTCAAAACTATCTTCCATATAAGGAAACTACAACCTGACGGGGATGCACCAACCCCTGAAAAGAGGAAAACAAATGTATTTTACTGTATTGAAAATGCAAAAAACGTTTCATAGCTCCTACAATCTTTTTTTCCGAGAAAATCGAAACACCATCAGAAGAAGGACGTCAAAACTATTGCCCTCGGGTCAAACCACATTAAACGTAGTACTATGGTCAACTTCGTAATTTTTTGAAAGTGTGAACCTTATTAAGTTTTGAAACGTTATTAATACTTTTTTTTCACAAGTGGTATAGCGTCAATAGAGAGGCAACCTAACGAAGTGTCTTACTGCTCGAAACACAACTGAACAGTCGACCGAAAATTATCTGTATTAACTGTACAAACGATACGAAACGACAGTTTATAAAATTGGAAAGTAGCTGCGAGCGAAAGTTACAAAGTTTAGATTTCAAGAAATTATTTACCCCTTAGAGAGAACGAGAGGGATTGAGGAGAGAAAATCAGTGTACGAAAGATTTACAAACACGTCATTTTCAAACAAGGATATTGATATTATTGACCCATCATACGTGGTACCTGTTTGACAGGAGTTTAAGGCACAACCAATAAGAAAGCTTGCTTGTGGTAAGCCACCATGATGAAACCAACATCGACACGGTCCGCCTTGGAGCATCAACAGATCTTTGGACGAGTTTCTTCTCGTGTGAAATCCTAACATAAAATTAGTTGGAATTCGCTGATTATAATTTTGAAACGGACAACACTTGGTAAGTGATTAGCAGAAGAATTCATATTTTTGTTTGTCATTGAGAAGGAATCTAAATTGAATCGGTAACTAGATTCTTGTAAATATTGGACTGTCCGAATTTTATAAATGCTGTTATGGCCGTTAATTACACATGATGTTTTACTATTATACTTTTATTCATTCAGACCTAATCTCTTGTCTCCATGGGATATTTTGTTGTTTAATCACAAATCATAGAGATACAGGAGGAACTAAAAATAACGGCATCCCGGAGACTAAGTCTATAAATGGCGATATGTTCTCCGCCAATTATTTGCTTAGTACAGGGTATAACAATTTGAGGAGCTGGTCTGTTTGAAGAGGTTATGCTGATCACGACTTGATACCTGTATTCTTAAGTACAATCTCGAAATGAATTGTATTTGGTGAATGGTCAAATTGAACTACACCAACAGGGTTGTTCTAGTTTTGCTTGGTGAGATATACTGTCCGTAGTAAGAATTGTTCATCATGGATAGAAAGACCCTTATTTTTCTCCGATGAGATCCTAATTTCAAAGCTTATTATGGAAATAAGTATATGCGAAACAGCTTGGAGAAGATCGAAATTATGGATCCATATTTAAAGCTCCTGAATGGGTCTATTCATGTATGTTTGCAGACCTCAGTTCTTACCACTGACTACTTGATAAGCAAATTACCCGTATGTCTGGTGCTGTTGTGTTTATGCAAAGAAAACCATCGTAACACAACATATAAGTAAATGGGGGACAAATAGATCCGTCTGAAACTCGGAAAAACGTCGCTGAAACGACAATAAATTCATAAAGGAAAACAGATATCGGCGTATGGTTACAGGCAATTTCTTCTAACTTAAGTGCCGTGTGTTAAATTACCAAGGATGTTACATAATTTATGGAAGTGTTTGCTAGATTTTTTAGACATTAACTTACCGACAGGACTGATTACTAAGAAGCAGATTCACACACTGGACGGTTACGCAACTCGGGGAAACTATTAAGGGTTACTAAAGTTATTATAGCTTTTATGGAAATACGATTTTCAATTCAAAATTAACACACTTCATATAGTAATGATCGTACGTTTGTCATATTGTTTTTTAAAGATTGGTATCTGTCAAGGACAGATGATTGCGTGGGGCAAATTAGCGGCAATGAAAAAAAAAAAAACACAAATAAAGATAGACGACTAAGTTGAGGGTGAGCGAAAGGGGGGGGGGGGGGTGGGGGGGCCAACCAAAGAAATAGCTTTTGACCTCAAATATTAACTTCATTTTCATTTTCCAATACTAACAGATACGCCAAAATGGGGAGTTTTATACCCATTATCAGCATATTGTGTGGAGCTGTTGCCTTTTGCAAAGGTACGAAGGGAAGAAATGCCAAACAAAATGCAATCACTGGACGAAGATGAAAATCCAAAATCTCGAGAATTGAGATTTATTTCATTTTCATTCTTTTATAAATTCAATTCAGTAAAAGTTAACTTCAAACTTTCTTAGATCTTTATTAGATTGATGTTGATACACGGCAGAAGATGGTATCATTTCAATTGCATGATTCTGATTCTGAATTTTATTCTGTTATTCCGATTACCTAGCTCCTTTTTGGAAAACTACGGGCTCACAAAAAATCATTTTATTCAGGTTTGGAAATACCGTACGCCGGTCAAAATGGAATGAATGAATTTAAAAAGAGTGGAATAGCAGACCCTGCAAATATTGGTAGGTATTTCGTATATCAGTCTGCCTTAAAAATGGGGTAATTCGTCATACGTTCTATGAGAGTAAAAGCTGCATGTAGACGTTTGAACAATTCAAGCTCGTCTGACCAAGAAATTAAACGAAAATGGGTCGAGCTTGATAACAAGTAAGTTCGAATCACGTAAAGCACGACAATTGCAATATACAAATACTCCGGGACACGTTCATTCTTTTTGAAGGTCAGACCATTGGAAATCCACTCCCTTCAGCCTTCTTTGAGGAGCAAATCACTGGAGGAAGACATCCAAATGACGACAAGAGATACACTATTGGTACCTAAAAATCTTTGATATTGCCATACAATAACTCTTTACTATTAAATTTCTTATCTTTACGGTATGATATCTTTTGACTTAAACTTTTCGTCAGAACAACTCAACCTAGCGGCGAGACATCGCAATGTTTACTACGATACCGTTGGTGGAGACCCGTATGGTGAGTGAATCACTTTCAATTTAAACTGCTAACTTGTACCAATTATATGTATTGAGCTAAAAACGGTGATATTATTTCTTCAAAACTACTAAACGGGTCACCTTTAACGATTCTATAACAGGATAAGGATAAAACTTGAAATCGCCCGACAAAATGCAAATTATCTCAGTGGTGGTGTGAAATAAAGTTGCTTTATCATGAATACTGCATTTTTTTGCACCCATGAAACAGGTCACAGTAGTCCAGTTCTGTCTCGCTCACATATTGCTGTCAATCACAAGAAAAAGAGATCACTTACTCAACCCGAATCAGGTGAATCGGTTTTATACATGTAAATGATTTTAAGCGTATATGATTTAAACTGGGGAGATGAAATGAAGAGACGGGAAAATCTTCGTTCTGAATTTCGTCATTGGGCATGGTTCCTTGGATCGCTTAGCACACTCTTCAGATCAGAGTACTAATCGAAGTATTACTATTTTTTTTTATAAAATTCGAATTATATTTACTTACTCTTTTAGCTCAAACTGTTGAAGGTAGTCAGCTCCCTTCGGCTTTCTTTGAAGAGCAAATCACCGGAGGAAGACACCCAGCTGATGACAAAAGATACACTATTGGTATGATTGCAGGCCTTTTTCGCTTATATTGCTGTCTGATCTTTGTCATTTGTTTTTTGTAGCGAAAGAAAAATCACAAATAGGCGAGAAACGTTTTTAGAAACCCATCTCAGGTTCAGGACGAGTCTTAATGTAAAAATTCGCAAGACGGGGCCTTCTTAATGTATAGGCGTAAATCATTTAATATGATATGGGGGGCAAAAGCTTTTCATAATTATAGAGGCGGTCTCGAACTTTTTTTAGTTCCTTTGATACATTTTGCGTTTATGTAATGCTGCAGAACAACTAAATCAAGCCGCCAGACATCGCAATGTATATTTCGACACTGTTGGAGGAGATCCATACGGTAGGTTCAATACGAACTTAACTACAGTCTTCATTTGGTAGTAAAAGGCGCAAATGTTAGCCCTAAAAACTTTCCAAACAAATGTTGCAAGAATCTAGAAATAGGTGATAAAGGCATTGTTAATCTTATCCTATCAGTACTGCCCTCTAAAATTGATTTTAGATCACTAGCAATTTCGGAGAAGGACTAGAGGTTGCCATCCGTGTGCCATGATATATGCTTAAGTGGATTCTTCGTGGGGTCGTCTATTTATTCTTCATCAGAATAACGAATAGTGTCAGTCAGACGTGTTATCATTTCCCGAGGGGCCACGTGAAGTCAAAAAATAACCTGCATCATCGAAAAACATTACATCGTTTAAAGGGTACCACAATATATCATAGGCACAATTATTGTCTGGAGTTAAATATCACTCATATTTCTCACCCCTTTTACAAACAGGTCACAGTAGCCCTGTTCTGTCTCGTTCACATATTGCCGTTAATCACAAAAAGAGGAGATCTGTTTCACTAGGAGAATTATCACCAGCACGTGAGTACTTAAGTAATTCAATAATTCAAGGGGAGTATTAAGTAATAAATCTCACTTTCAGAGTGAGTTGTCATGGTGATACAAATACGGTTAGATTCATGTGAGTTGTGTTTAACGTTTTAGAAAAAGCCAACTAAAGATCAAAGCCTTGAGTAATGGAAAATAGTCCTTATCTTATAGTCCTTCTTTTTTTTATAGCCGGAGCCACCAGTCAATATTATCCAGCGGTTCAATCCAGTCCTTCAAACGTCCCAGAAGCCGTGAAGAGAGATGGCATTGGTAAGGGATTTGTGCAATTACTGCTTTTAAGTTAACTAGATGTTGGCCTGAACCATTCAGAGGTGATAAAAAAACTTATTTATGCTACCCCTGACTCCTTCTTCCGCTAATTGATGAAATTCATCATTAACATTGGTGTGAATGATGATGATTCTGTCGACAGCGAGGTTAAACTATGCTGCAAGACACCGCAATGTTTATTTTGATTCTGTTGGTGGAGATCCTTACGGTAAGAAAACAAATCTGCATTTATACAATGTATGTGAGAGCGCATTTTGATTGGTGTAGTAACAATAAAACCAACCTAACCAGATTGGCCAATCAGAGCAAAGAGAATACGTGAGAATACACTGCCTCGACTGAACCGAACTAAGGGCGACCACACACCAATGGTTATCATTCTTCGTCTGATTGGTTGACGGCAGTGGTAGACCTGATGTTGTGTAAGATCTTACAGGATAACTAGATCCAAAATAAAATTCTAGAGTTCTGTTTGGCTTAACCATCACTGGTTATTTGACTATGATTTAAGCCGGAGGTCCTTTTTTAGGCGATTGATTGCAACATGAACATGACAGTCAGTATATTCGGTTTGAGTAAAACAGTTATCCCGTGATATGCATAACCAAGTCAAAATTAACGCTCGCTTTTGAAATAATAATCAAATAATCTTTCAGTGCTTATTCGGTTATTACACGTAGTACACTTATTGCACTCTGCTTTTGTTGAGTGCATAACGTAACATTGTGGCTATCTCTTTTCTGTAGGCGGAAGCAGCACGGTGCTCACAAGGCAACACATTTTGGTTAACCACAACAAAAGATCAGCGGAAGAGAAGGAGACAAAAACTGGGTAATAAAAAATTGCCATTAGATTTTAGATTCTCTTACTTGCAACTCCCCCCTTTTCCTCTATTTATCTTTTTTAAGATTATGAGGGAAATGAAGAGGTTGTAACGTGAATCAATTAAGTACGATAAAGAAACCAAACGGTGTACAACCATAAATACAATAATGAGTGAAATATAATGATATAGAATTGACTAACGTCACATACCAAGAGAATACTACCTCTAACAAGGTTATAAATAAACCTCTAAGATAAAACCCATCATGATACAAGAAATATTTTTTCTCGCGCCCGATTGGTCTAAATGTGTCCCGTGACTTAAATCTCCCAGATAAAACTGAAGGATATCCGAGGATATACCCGAGTAATACTCCCCAATTTTTAAACCTTACATCAAATACAGAAAATTTTGCGTTTAAGATTGGTGATGTGTGGTTGTCACAACATTGATTTAAGTACATATTTTAATATATTTTGAACTGTCTTGCCTACAGGGAAACATTAAAGAAGAAGCTACGAATCGCTTGATATGATGAGTTATGATCGTGGCCACAACAAGTGATGTCTCAACTATGTATACATGTACATATCAAATTTCTGACAAAGGGAGATAGAATAAACAACCTTATTTTGTTATTTATGGAGACTGGTTCAAATATATCACAACTTTAATGACCTGGAAATGCATGGGTTAACCAATGTGGCGCAATCGAAAAAGGAAGAACTTAAAATATTGAAACAATTAAATTTTGTCTATGTGTGAAGCTCATTTGTGGGACAGGAAAATTTCCCCTGAATTTTTGATTAGCAGAATCTTCTCGATAAGCAGAATGGAATATATTAATAGGGGTTTGGTAGCCATAGACGAGATTCTAATGTAATGGGGGATTTACTGAGATCGTCTTGTACAGGTTATACATTTGCTAACATCTGTTCAGAGAAATACATCATTTCGGAACAGATAATTCATCTTTTACATTCAGAGTATCTTGATAAAGATGAACAGAGCTTTGTTACAGTCTACACGTCCTAAGGAAGCACTTGGTTAAAGTGCTTCATGAATCAGAATTTACCATTGAATGTGTTTCAGCTTTAACGGTTGCTACGAAAATAATTTTGCTTCATTGATATCTTAACATTCGTAAAATCGTTGAACAGAAAGATTTCGGAATAAACATATATAGAATTATGCTGTTAGTCGTCAAATTCCTTTGGTGACAATGACTCAAAACATAGAATTATATTACCGAAACGTTTTCGAATTAATTTTTTCTCCCTAGCTCTAATCAGGAAGAGAACTGAAATCGAAAGAAACTTTTTAAGTTTTTCCCATTTTTCTGTCAAGTACTGTATTCCAAAAGCGGGTTAGTAGTGACTATTACTAAATGTTTATTAGCGAAAACCTGAGTTTTTTTTTCCGTTCTCTGAGCTAATAAATAGCTGGGACTGCACCCAATCAGATCCCGGATTCGCTTTAGAATACTGGAAGAGATATATAAACATATACTATGAGAAATGTTATTTACAATGCTTATTTTCTACGTCTTTGCAAACGTGGCGGTTGCTTTTGAGCATTTAAGATTCCCATTGAAAATACTTGTTCCTGCGTTTGACCTGCGGTAAATCATCCACACTTTTCAGTCACCAGGTTTAAGTAACGGGTACATTTCTTCGTTTCCTACCATTTCTTGGGAAGAATATATCATGCTGACTGAATACTTGATAGTTGCTGAAGGCTGATAGGATGAAAAGAAAGTTTATGTTTATTTACTATAACAAAAATGCGGACGAAAGGAATTTGAGATAGACACACTGTATGTGCATCACTCTGTATATCACGGATTAACCATTGCAATGGAACTTATATGGCGCCCTAGTACTGCACCAATCTATGAGGTGTTGGGGAGAGAAGGATTTTCTTCTGCACGAAAGGAAAAGAATCGATGTGGGCATATGGTAATGAATATGGCAGGACGAGGAATGGAAATGCTCGCGAATCCTTAAGTGTGACTGTAAGAACGAGATTATTCGACTCGAGAGAACCACATCAAGGTTATCACTCTTAAACCAAGAGGAACTGTCATATTGTTTGACTGCAAATCGTCCATGGTTATTACTCAAACCCATGCACAAAGCTTATTTGAGAACAAATTTGAGAAGAAAGTTCTCTTACTGTCTCAATTTTGTGTTCTTGAAATACTTACATTGACTGTCTCCGGCGATTCCGTCGAATATTACGTTCCTATGGCGAGCACGTTTATTTTGAGAGGCTGTAGAAACCAAAAAATAAAACAAAAATTCCTACAGGCATTTAGATTGGATTTTTTCACTATTATTTTGTGCTTGCCGCTCTTTTCATAGTAATCCTTTATAAAAAAAAAAAAGAACTACTATTGCAAATTTGTCTGAATAATTCTAATAAAATCGACATACAGTATAAAGTCAAAAGACCTGACGGTTTACCTATCTAAAAAAAGAGACATATATATACTCCATAAAAAATTTTATCTCCGCCTTACAAGTATAATCATCGAATATTACGTTCCTATGGCAAGCACGTTTATTTTTAGGGGCTGTAAAAACCCAAAAATAGAATAAAAATTCCGAAAAAAAGGTAGATTAAGTTATAGGAGCAAAATTTTCATACCTAAATATTTGTCGCCAAAGCCCAACTCATTCGCCTTATGTTTGGCCGTTGCATGAGCTCCAACAGCCGCAGGAGGTTTTGTCGTGACTAGCACAGGATGAGCCGCAGGGGGAGGCTTTGTCGGTAAGTGCGATGGAGGCGGTTTCGTCTTGATTACCGAAGGGGAATGAAATTGTTCCTCAGGAGATAATGGTATCTCGATTATTGGTCCGTCTGTTGGAGCTGGCAGAGGGCTATAACTAGGTTCACCAAAAGATGTGTTAGACATGTCCGTCATATTTCTGAAAGCAGGAAAACTGATGTTCTGGGGCACGACTGACAGCGAAGCATTTGAGGTTTGTTGCGTGTTGGTATTGTTTATAGCCGGTGGAGGCACTTGTGGTTTAGAAGTGGGATTGGCAGTGATCTCTGTTGTATTGGCTAGAGCTGGGGGTTTAGAAAAAGTGGCATTTAACAGAGATGGTTGATTCATTTGTTTGGAAGATGAACTTTTTGCGTTTTTAGAACTTGCTGATTTTGTGGCTTGTGAAGACAGGGGAAAAGAAGGAGAAGGAAGAAACATAATCGTTTCTTTCTCAGGAGGGGTGGCGATGACATATGATGCGTTTTCGTATTCTGAGTTGATAGTTTCTTGTGAGCTCAGGTTAGAAAGGGAGGTGGGAGTGTTCAAGACTTGAACAGAAGAAGACGTCTGATTTCCAGCTGAAGAATAGGAGGACTCAGCTTCTGATGAAAAAGGAGGAGGAGAAGATGACACGCCGGAGATTTGAGGGGAAGATGCAGATGAAGCTGAAGCTGGAGCTGGAGCTGAAGCTGGTGTCAGTGCTGGAGCTGGAGTCTGACGATAAGCAGGAACTGGAGGTGGAGCTGGTGCTGGAGCAGGTGCAAGGGCTGAGGACTGATTTGTGGAAATATACGAGCTGGTTGAAGCCAGTGCAGATGACTGTATGGTCGATGAAGACGAAGAAGATGGAGCTAGTGCTGGGGCTGGAGCCGGAGCCGGAGCTAGGGCTGGGGCTGGGGCTTGAGATGTGGAAGCGTACGAGTTATTTAAAGGCTGTGCAGGTGACTGAACTGTTGATGGTGATGCAGATGGTTGACTGGCTGAGTAGCCATAATAGCTTGGCGCAGGGTATGGAGCTGGCGCTGGCGCTGGATATGCTGAGGTTGATGGTGTTCCGTAGCCTTGGTAGGTTGCTGGAGAAGGAGCACTTGCAGGGGATGATGTGCTGCCTGTACTGTAGGGAGCAGGAGCCACAGGATAAGATGAATAGTTATAGGCGCTATTTGCTGGTGGTGATGCCGGCGCTGATGTGGAAGCAGAGGGATAGTTACTGCTACTAGCTGTAGACTGGGTATTATTGAATGGAATTGAAGAAGGAACAGAATTGTTACCGTTCAGTTTAGAAGTTGACGTGCTATTTATTATTTCATAAGTAACGGGTGAGTCGGGAACCTTGCTATTTGATGGTTCTCTTAAACCGTCCTTACTCGTTTCAGGGCTGACCACATTGTAAACAGGAAAGCTGTTAGACGTATCAGTTCCATTGATTGAACCAGCTGTTATATTCTGAGTTTGTGTTTTCTGAGTGGTGGCATTGTTGTAGCTGCTCACATAATAGATAGGATAACTATCAGTATCATTATTTGGAGAGACGGTTTTTGTTGATTTCTCGAGGATCGAATTGTTATCGCTGATTCCAGGTGTCTGTTGGCTTTCGTCGTTAGGACTCGTGACGTAGTATACTGGATAACTATCTTTATTACGTGCTGATGATGAAGTTATTAGTGTAGATGAGGAAGAAGGCGGATTTGTCGTTGCATTTGATGTAGGTTGTGAAATCGGCTGCTGTATAGTTGGCTCTTGATAGCTTGACACATGGTATACAGGGTAACTGTCGCCAAGGGTTGAATTTGTGGCAACTGGAGCTGCTGAACTGTTTTTGTATGAATTTCCTGATGATTGTGTCACATCTTGCGCAGAAGAGCTGTTTTTAAGATATGAATTTTCAGCAGCTGACAAAGAAGAATAGGAAGTGTGATAGATGTTCTGAACTGGGACAACCCGAGCACCAGTTTGGGTTGCTAGTTGCTGTTGTCCTGTCTGCGTTGTCGGAGTTGAGGCAACCGTCGCTCCGGGACTGCCGTTCAAATCAGCTGAGCTCAAGGTTTCTATTTTAAAAAGTAACTCAAGATAAATCTTGTTATAAAAGTGTTTGTGATAGTCTTAAAGCTTCCTACTAGTTTTTAAGGGCGTCCATAATTCTGAATATGCATCAGTTGTGCGAAGCCTCCGGGTTGAAAATGTGTAAATTTTTTTTTAAGATCTACTGTTAAAAGCTGAAATTCTACAAAACAAAAGCAATGTTTAAAATATGTAAGAAGGAGAAGAAAATATAAACCAAAGACATAAGCTGTCTTAACGCATTTCCGACTGTGGTTTTACAAATTTCTAAGGAGGTCGAAATTCCTCCTGATCAAACAAGCAAAAGAAAGGCTGTACTTACGTGAAGATGTGACGCCTGTCTGCTGTGTTGCAACATCCTGGTTGAATGTCTGTTGTGACGTGGTAGACGTGTACTCTGGATAACCTGGATATCCTATAAAAAATAATATGAGAGGAAATAAACATAAGAACTACTGGTTTGCTTCTATTCACAAACGACGATAAATGATAATTTACCAATCAGATGTCACGTTTACTTTCAAATACTACCCAAGATAATTGCTCACCTTGATATGCAACCTGCCTTCTATGAAGTCTTAGTGCAAGCCCTGCGTTAAAGACACGATCTTCATAAGTTTGAAAAACAATGAAAGCAAAGGAAGGTACAATAAAGAAAAACCAAGTTATCGTGAATTTAATATTATCAAATTATTCCACTTAATTACACACATTGAACCAAATGTGAGCAATCTTTACCTCTTCCAATGCGAACGTCAAACGGAGCTGAAATAAAAGAAAACAGAAGATGAAAACATTCTCACACCTTGAAGATTATGACGACTATTAACGAGGATGTGAAACATTGAACAGAGATCTGTATTTAAAATGTGAAATACTGGCGCAAGAACAACAAGACTCGATCGAATAGAACTGTTCACCACAATGCAATGCTCCAATCATCCAAAACTTCACCATGAGTGGTGTGAACACAAAACTGGATCCTGTTGACCTGTTTTAGGTTCCACGCAGACTTATGTGACTCGGAAGGATTTCCGACATCTACGGTTAGTCAATCAATCCGTCAACAGATCAGTCAATGAATCCATAAATCAATTAGTATTTTTTTGATGTCAAGAAAAATAAACTATACGTTAACCCCTTTGCAGTGAATATTGGGCTTTATAAACAGTCCATGTGATAGATAAAGTAGAATTATTGTTAATTACGACAGCAGGTATATCAGCGATAAACATCTTACCTGAATAAACCGATGGATGAAACCAGGCTATCACAAAAATAAGGAAAAGTAACCTCATCTCTTTCCTTATCTCATTCAAGATAAACCTATTAAGAGAAAAGGTTGACCAATTGATGTTCAAGGATCCTGAATGACTCTTTTTAAATAGATGTTGGTATGCTTTTCTCCTTTTAAATTGTGAAATTTAGATGTTAAATCATTGCGCAAAGGATACATTGTTTGATCTGTAGTTACAAAAACTAAAGCGGGTGTGAAAGCCCTAAAAACATTTCAAAACAAAAGATAACTTGAAGATCTAAAGAGGACAAAAATTGGCTAATGTGGCCTTGATGGCCGTAACTTTATTGTTGTTTAGAGATAACTTTCTTATTTCTTGAAAATTAATGAAAACCCGGCTAAAAACGAGGACATTTTTGCACGTAGCGAGTCCAGTCTTAAACACTAACTGGTCGTTAATGGGAACAGTGAGAAACCTGTTGTTTGTTATTATTATGGTGCAGGTTAAGTTGTATGTCGTCGTCTGCTTCAGTTCACATTCCGGTTGACTTCTGTCAGAATTAGCAAGTATCCCTAAACTTTCGCTTATTCTTTCTTATGTTTTCTACCTATTCATTATACCTACCTACCTATCTATTTACTATTTAATTATTTGCTCAATATCGTTGCATTTGACCTTGATCTTTTTCATTATCGGTGGATAATCTCTTCACCGAGCGCGCCTAATCAGTGGAACTTAAGTAAAATCCCGCTTACTTGTACTAAACGCATTTCAAAAATTCACAGGAAAATCCAAGAACAGAGATATTTAATGAATTTTCCTGGAGTTGTGAACAGTATGTTCTCAACACGCTTGAATTTAAGATTAAGAGTTTCACACTGTTTATATTTAGCATGTGTCAAAGCTTCTCGTGGTTATCTCTTGTTAGAGTCAGAGAAAGACTATTCAATATCCGCCTCTCAAACGAAGGGAAAAAAAATTAAAAAATACATGTATTTTTTCAAAATCAAGAATGAATTTTCACGCCAACAGCGGGCAGAATTCGACTTATCCAATCTGTTGACACCACGTAGATTAAACATTCTGTAAAGTACAAAATGTCGCCGGCTTAAAAAAAGTATTTTTACTAATTTACTGATCGAATGACCCTACGAAAGACGATGCATAACGGAAATGAGATCTAACCGCCTTTATCTTTGATATGGCAATCTGTCGTCAATTAATGTTGTCCGTCGAGGCCTAAAATACAAGATGGGCGGCGACTGCGGTCTTCCTGTTTGAATTCATGAATAATTTCAAATCGTAATACATTACAATTTTTTTGCAGTCTTAAACCAAGGTTATTAACTTTCCCTCTCGAATTGTTGAAAAGATAGTCAGTTGAAGTTATAAAAACCGATTCATAGCGCTGTCGTGTTATAGCTTTGTTCCGTAATTACAATGGTTTTGGTTTCGTGTCAGTGTTTACTATATTCAAGATGATGTTGTAGTTTCAGCCCAGAAGAACAGACTCTGCTTACTTCAACTGAGGTTAAGACTTGTAAATCACATTGAAATCGCAAGTCTAAAAGAACCTTTACAACAAGAAAGCAAACAAGAAATTCCCTACTTACATATAATTTACCAACTGGTGACTTACCTCGGTCAGTCGCACTATTATTCCTTGGAGAGTTCTTTTTTGTGCACAGCTTTTGCCTAAAACCGGTTAATCCACAATGAAAGGAACGAAAATAAACATCAAAATACTCCTTGGTGTCCTACAGATTTATAGGGGATTTCAAATCACGTAAAGCTGTCTTCAAATAAAAAAAATGCCGGAAATTTTCAGTAGCTAGCTGCAACAGGTGGCGGCACCAGTTCTTGATCTTTGGTGTCACTCACGGAGCTTGATCAACGCAACTCATAATTAAGGAGGACTGTGATTGGTTAATGGAGGAAAATGACTCGCCAAGAGGCCTTTTAGGTCGTTTTCTACTCGTAGTGACCGTGAAGATATAGCAAACAGCGCTTTCTTTGCTGGCTCAAATGCAAGTAAGACGTAAATTAGATTTTAGCTGATTTGCTTTTAGTAGTACAAAAAAAATAGGAGCTTTTCGCAAAAACGAAAACCACGCAACAGTATAATCCATACTTGAACGTTGTTGATTTGATTTGACAAACAGGAAATTCTGCAAGTTTCTGTTGAAAATTCTGATATCTGCTTGATAGTACACAAAGTCTTAAATCAAACGATATCTTTAATTTTCCAAATTTCGAAACATTTTGCTCTGAGTGAGCGACTTCGGTTTTATTTTCCTGCCGTAATTCGCATTGCTTTTGCGAATCCAAGTATGGTGCAATTGAGAGTCAAAGCATTTTTCAAAAAATTCTAGTACTCTTTAACATATTTGCTTTTCATTCGGAGCTCTATATTGTTTTCGATCGAGACAGGGTGTAAAAAACATTCTTTTCGGGGACGTTGACAGTCGCTAATATTCATTTACATTTCAAGGCACGTGTTGCACTCGCAATGCAGCGCACGTAAATCATAAATGGACGGATGGATGTATGGTCTAACATCAAGACTAAATCTTCTGGGCTTTGTTGGGTTACCAATTATTAAAGTGATATGCCACACTGCACGCGTATCCTAAGGTGATTTTTTAGGATTGCACTGCGCATCCTGTACTGAGCATAAAAATTGCGTAAATCAGGCGAATAAGCGCGCGCATTCCGAGAAGAAGGTAGTGGTTTTCAGTAAATGGACCCGGTAAGGAGGTGTGATTATTTTTAGCTCTTGAACGAGAACGGTCACCTATATTTTATCATATAATTTTGGTGTACAAATTATCTCCTTTAAATTGGAGAAATAAAAAAACTTCATCCAAGGGAAAAAAAGATCTAGGTAAAAGCGTGCACGAAGCCCATTACTCGAGGAACGTTGCCCTCCTACTATGACGCGGAGGGCAACGACTCGAGGAACGTTACGGGTTGATGTTGTTTAAAAATGCGTGATTTTTCCACAGATTTACGTCAAATTGTTCCCTACGCTTGAGAATTCCTACCTATCAAGTTTTTTTCAAGTGTAACTTTGAAAGCCCTTGCTTTTAGCTGCCTCATAATGTACCGTGAACCATGAAAATGACTCGCGTGGTTAGTGCCATCACAGGCATAAATGGATGAAGTTTGGCTCATCATATCTCTTAAACAAGCACAGATCCCTATCGTTTTTATTGTAATTTTCGAAACAGACATTGAAAGGAAACATTTAAGAAAAGTTTAAATAAAACTGTTTAATAACTTTTTTTTTTTGATGAATCACCTTTAGGGCGCTGCGAGCTCCACCATCATTACTTTTAAATGTAAGACGCACCTGTGTCTATAACGTATTATGTGGATTTTGTCTGACTTTTCGCTATCGCTTTTATGACGAAATTACAAAATAGCAAATGAGGTCTCAGTGATATCATTGATTCATGCTTATTTAGAAAACCGAGAAACGTTCATGGAGAATTTTATCGATCAGGAATAGGGCTTCAAGAAAGTGGAAAAACCTATTTGGAAGTGAAAGTAGCCTGAGGAGCAAGGCGAACAAAGCCTTTATGAGCACAATGATCACATTGCAAAGGAAAGGAACATTAGGAAGGACAAACCAAATACTATCGGAGTCCTCTCATGTTTCCCATCTCAATTTACTTAATTTGACAATTCTACTCGGCGTTATTATTTTACAATTTTTTATATAATCCAAGCAAAAAACAAACAAAAATCGTACTCGACAATGTTATAGAGAAATCAAAACAATGTCGAGAAATCGTCACATCCCTCCCCCCTCAAAAAAAATGAATAAATTATTAAATAGCCTGGGTAAGTTTTCGTTCAGTTGCATATCAAGCAACTTTGTGAGAACTTAGCGAGACAGTACACGGATCACTAAATGGACCAGCTCGTTCTTTTTCATCCACTGCTCGAACAGAAAAGAAATACTTGCTGCCAGAAGAGAACTGAGTGAGTGTACAAGCCATTGGAAGTGGAAGAGCTTTTACGATACCTATCTTTTTCCACTTGATCGGTTGGCCTTTGCTTTCGTCGACATCTTGGCATGCAAACAGTTCGTAATTATCTACTTTGACAGATGTGTCATCATGTTCCATATTCCAAGAGAGAACAATTTTTTTCTCCCTCGCAGCAATCGACGCTGACGGCTTAGGAAGAGGTTTTAGTGCATCCCCATGATCGCTTAAAGAACTCCGGGTTAAACTGTTTGCCATACTTGATTTTTCAGCCTCACGGGGATTCTTCTCAATACGTGGATCACTTGAGGATATTCCTGGAGATTGGATGGGAGGCCTATGTAGAGATGGTACGCTACTTAGAAGATTTCCACCTTCGTCTGTTCCTGTAGGTAACTGACCTTGTTCTTGCCCTTGAAGTGGTTTGTATAACTGGTTACGAGACTGTGAAAGGTTTTCATGTTGCTTCTTCTGCGACAGTAGAATATCTGATGGTCGACATAGAAAAGGGTTATAAGCGTCCGTATGAGGCAACTGGCTTGGTACATCAACGCGCTGCCCATTTTGATGGAATGGTCGAGTTGGGATGGCTGTGGTGTGAAAGTTGGAGGACTGCATCGTATATACAGCTTCTGCGTGTCCACTAGAATGCGTCGAAGAGACCATAATTCTCTCATTCGAAGAGTTATTTTCAAGGGAATGAGTCATGGATACTTGTCTACTTTGGGAAGTCAGCGGTTGAGCACGGTTTTGCGTTTGTTCATATAGCTTCCGACGCTGAAGAAGATACTCAGGTGATGGAAGCGAGAATCTGTAACCAGAAGGAAGGAGCTCTTCACTTGTATGTTTTTTGCGAGCTGGAACCAAAATAGTTTGTGGCATGCTTGAAACATCCGATTGAATTGGTTTGTGCTCAGCGATTGCTGTAGACAGGGATGAGGAAACCTCATGTTCACGCCTGGTTTCAGTTGTGTTCTGCATTTGGGTTGCAACTTGAGGTGGTGGTCGTGATTGCATATTCTGCAATTGAGAGCTTGGATGATGCGCATGCTTTTGCATGCCGACTGATTTTGGTCGAGCATGGAAAATGTCAGTTGATACTAGGCGCTGAGAAAGTGTTGTATTCGTTTGACCTCGTGCTACCACGTTTTCCACTGTCACTTCTGCAGCAGGCTGTGCTGATAATACATGCCGTTCGTGGTGGACGTGATGTTTAATCACCCCCTGTGCTGGAGGCTTCGTGTGCGTTAAGTTTGATCTTTGAAGATTAATTGGAGCTTGTTTTGAAGAAGTAGACTGGGATGGAGGTTCACGTTGAGGGGTTGACATGTACATTGGACTCTTCCCATTTGGAGGCAAAGCTGTTTCGTTGCGTTTCAAGACCTCATCAATCTGTTTTGTGTTGAACATGATTGGCGGATGCGAGAGAACTGACGATGTCTTGGTCTGTGAGTTTACCACGAAATGCATGTGACTTGGGGATGGCCTATGATAAATTGCTGAATTATCTCTTTGCTGCAGCAAGGCAATAGAAGAATTAGCTGACGGCCGCTTTTCCTGCGATTCATCTGAAGGTCTGACCAATTGGGACTGAGATTTTACTTGTTGTTCTGGTGTGGAATGTCGTTGCTTTTGTGAGGAAAAGACTGACAAAGTGGGTGTGACCTGATCAGTTATTTGACTTGATGTTGGTAGAAGTGTTTTATGCGGTTGGCGTTCCACCAGTTTCTGATAGTGTTGTTGGCGTTGCTGAAGTTGTTGCTGACGTTGCAATTGTTGTAAAAGGGAAGCTGTAGTTTCAGATGGATGTTGTTGCGTTGATTGAACCAACGGATGTGATGTGCGTTGCTGTTGAATTTGCTGCTGTCGTTCCAGACGTTCCGTTTGCTGGGATAGCTTAAGCTGATTTTCTCGAATAAGTTCCAAAAGAGATTTTGCCTGATTCTGCAGAGCCGGAGGAGGTTGGCTGAATGCTCTGGAGGCTATTGATTCCGAAGATTGTCCTGGTTCTACTTGTAAGAAAGCCGCTGTGGATTCGTTTGCTGAAGGACGGGGCAGATGGAGACGGTTGTGAGTGCTAGTACCATTCTGCTTTTCTGCAAGTTGGGCAAGTCTGGGTTTCACAGTGTACACAACAGCGGTAGGTGCCGGCTTCTCTGTCAAGGGTTGCTGCGAATCAAATAACACCCTTGGCGCTACTTGAAGAGAGGGTTGTGGATCTTCTGCTAATGTGACAACTTTTGATGCAATAGATGTCAGGGGAGCTGCTGTCGTCGACGCGAGAATTGTGCTTACACCATTTACCTTTGCGGCAGTGGTTATGTGAAGTGTTCTTTCGGAAACTTCTTTCTCAGAGGCCTGCAATTTAGGAAATAAAACAATGACTTCATAAGGTTGTTAAAAATAGTTTTTGTTAATTTGAAACACCAATTCTTTGATGGACCGATACTTCCACATGTTTTAATAGGTTTCCCTCAAAATAGTGTCAAAAGAGTGTCCAGTTACATCTCAACATTATTTCACCATCTTCACGTTATGCAAGGTTACTATAGCAACACTACAGCATCAAAGAAAATCTCTTAATTTTAGCTTTATGTGCTCGTAAATCAAGTTCAATGATCAGTTCATTCATTTAAAATTGGCACTTTAGTGGTGTGAAGTAAAAGTGCTTTGCTGAAAGGATTTTTAACAAATAAGGTATATCGTTCGATCAGTACTGTCTAATCAAAAGGTTTCTTTACCGATTCACAGATGGTGCTGACTTGGACTCCGCGTGATGTTTTTGGCTCTTTTCTCTGAAATAAAACAAACTTGATTTAGGGAAAGCTAGGCGTTCAATTTATAGTTAGGTAATTTACAAAAAAAAAAAAAAAAAAGAAAAACTGATTCATCAGAGAGTCCTCTTCTTTAGATCACCTAGAGCTAAACGGAAGGAGAGGAAACTAGGAACAATCTCCTCAGGCTGGCCCCCCCTAAAAAGAGCTTTCCTCAGCATTCGGTCTCATGCTTATCAAAAACTGTGAAGCGCCATTTTGCCTTTTGTGAACATCAGGGGTTCTACTATATTATTGGCTGACGGCTGACGGTGCGAGCCTGGTGTTGACATAATTTTCCGAGGAGAAGTGAGATGTTTAGAAAACTAAAAAATCGACAAAACGCCCACTCCCCCCCCCCCCCCCCCCGTAATCGTAGTGAATGGAATTTGTTGAATCGGGCGAATTCCGTTGAATTCGGTCTGAATATATAATGAATTTTGAGGAACAAAAGGGAGTCGGCGCTTTTTTTCATCAGCAATCAAGTTTGGTATCCGATTAACTCGATGGTATGGCGTTTAGTCATTTTCTATTTCCCGGTTTCGTTTGCCTTAAAAGAGGAAAAAAACAAAATAGCTTTTAGCTCTAACGACTACTGCACTTAATAACCTTTTCATTTATATATAATTTATGGTGATTTCCTAAAAAACAGCGCGCATACCAAGTTTTGTTACAGAAGACACTCGCGAGGGTTTAGAGCAACTTCAAAAGAAAATTGTAGGTATTCGAAGCAAATATCATTTGAACGTAAATCAGGTGAAATAGACTTACTTTTTCATTCTCTATCAATAATTGTCGAAAGGCAGCAAATATTCTCCTTGCAGTCCACTGTAGTTCTCTGTTTTCTCTCTCGAGCTCTCGTATCCGATTTTGAAGTTTCAGTGAATTTTCCGCCACTTTTTCTTCAACAACCTTTGTGCGCTGTTCGATAATTTCTTTCAACACCTGAAGAAAGATTATAATCAACAAAGAAGTATTCTCTATCTACAGGAGAAAGTAAACCCAATATATACCCTTGACGTGAATCCTATCTCAGACCTTATCGCAGTGGCCCAATCTCAGGGTTTAACGGATTGTACGAAACCAGACGGCAAAAGGTACCAATATTTTTTCCGTTCCAAATGCGCATACACTTGTCGTAACCTAGCCCTTTAAGAGCACACATTTACCCTCTTAGAAAATTTAATCATCGATTCCTCACCGAGAAGTATTTTCATGAACACAAGCATGTCATATACTGTACCTGTTTGAATATAAGAACATCAGGAGCGGCCTGTTCCACATTATTGGCGGCATCCTTAAATTTATCTTCATTGTCTAAGGCTGCAGTTTCTGTGCCTTTCATAATATTTTGAAGTGGTAGTAAACCTTCGAAAGGAAAAAACTTTTAAGATCGTGACGAAAACTCCGCGCAGACGCTACGAGTTACATAAGAGTGACATACGAGTGACATACGAGTGACATACGAGTGACATACGAGTTACATACGAGTTACATACGAGTTACATACGAGAGACACACGAGTACATACGGGTACGTACGAGTAAGTACATGTGAGTGTTTATAAAAACAGGTCATTGCAACCTGCACTGACGGTTCGGTTGCATCATGAAGAGAAAAAATGGTAAATTTTAACCCATATGTATTCGTGCGTCACTCTTATGTAGCCACATGTACTTGTATGTATTCGTACTTGTCACTTGCACGTCTTGCTCAGTGCTCGTATGGCGTTTTAACCACGATCCTTAAGTTAAGAGTAAGTAGCAGCACCTGGAAACCCCCACCCTGGTACATGACACACTAATTACATGAATATGAAAGCGATCTTCGCAGTAATGAACACTACTTAAGCAGCAGTGAAAATAAGACCTGAAAAAAAAAATTCAGGCCTGTACGGGATTTGAAGCCATGACCTACCTCTTCTTTACTGCAAAGATCACTTTCATATTCACGTTTTTATCCGCAGTTCACATATATGATTTTAACATATTTACAGTCAAACTTATTTCAAGTGCAGTTCTCAAGTATCTGTTTCTTTCTAATGTTTACAGAGTATAATGTTTATCGAAACTAAGTCCATCCTCAGGGAATCTGATATAAAGATGGTCTGTGGAATACAAAGGCCTAAGATTTATATCTACCGGTATCATTGCACATTGTTAAACCTTTTACAGACTAACATCAGTATGCATATTCTCCTTACTGGTGCCTAAACAATTCACAAGGTGCTGACGATGAGAATTTGTTTAAAAAACAAGAGCTTCTTCTGTACTTCAATTTTACTCTCAGGCTACTTTAACTCTGCTGATGCAAGCACCATGCAGGAAAGGTATCACGTGCGAGTCTCGTATAAGGCGTGAAAATCAATTTCAGAAGTTTCTCGCGTGGCTCAGGGTTAATCAAGCTCTGTAGCTCTTTTCGGAAGGTAATGCGAGTGAATCCCTATCAGTAACAATTTTTTTCTCGGTTAAAAAAAAAAAGGGTAAACTCTCTCTTCAACCCTTACCTCGTTCACAGTCTCCATCTACAGATTTATTACATCCGATTTCTTTAGTTGCACTTTCTTTGTCTTCTTCGTTGTGATTCCCGTTAGTCATTTCCTCTCTGTTGTAGTTTGACCCATCATTCGTTTCCCCTTCAGTAAGAACACCTCCTATTTTCTCAGCGGTAGCCGCTTTCCCACAAAATTTCGCTAGCCGCCGTAATCTCTCCGTGACGTCATAACTGATGTTCAATTTGTCGATCAGGTCTTGAGGTATATTTCTTTTACGTTCTCCATAGGTTACCTGAGAGCTGGGCTCGTGAGGATATTGGCTTTCTGTTGGTCCTAAGACAAAAACACAGCGAGTAAAGACGTTGTGAAAAATTACAGCTTGATCCATTCAAGAGTGTTTTTTTTTCTCGTTCTGCGGCTGTCTTATAATCATTTCTCGAAAAACGCCGTGAGTGTCAAAGACAACAAAAAAAATTAATAATAACCAGTAAAATTGGAACGATGTACCCTTCCCGCTCCCCATCCAAACCCTCCGACCCCCTTAGAGTGACTAGCATCTAACTTCTCCTAACAACATCACACCAGAATGATATATCAAGTTCAAGAGAAGAAAGGAAATGATCACCTACAGAAGAAGCTCTTGTTTTTTAAACAAATTCTCCTTGTCAGCACCTTGTGAATTGTTTAGGCACCAGTAAGGAGAGTATGCATACTGATGTTAGTCTGTAAAAGGTTTAACAAATTGTTTTCCAAACAATCAAGAGCTCCTTAAGCTCGCCATCATTTCCTTTGTTCTGGTGACTTAAATATAATTATGATTCAGGGTGGGGTGGCGAGAGATATTGTAAAGAGACATCAGGTGCATTAGGGTTGAAAGATTAGACAAACTTCGTAAGGTTACCTACCGGGTAAGTCGTGGACTTCATCGAGCTTTCTATAAAGAAAAAAAATTAAAAGGTTGCATTATTCTAAGACTATCGTGTCCATGAAGCTTGAGCCAACAGCAGTCAGTTTGTCATTTGCTAGTATTGTCATCGGTCGCTAATAGCTGCTGTAATCATGGTTATTTGACCGCGATTGACC
This sequence comes from Pocillopora damicornis, assembly GCF_964200805.1. Lineage (NCBI taxonomy): Eukaryota > Metazoa > Cnidaria > Anthozoa > Scleractinia > Pocilloporidae > Pocillopora > Pocillopora damicornis. The sequence goes on along the minus strand of NC_142679.1, from coordinate 13,474,373 downwards.
AGTTAGGTAGGAGAATCCCTAACCTATGACGTATGAGACCAAGGGGTATAGGCCAGCAGGTCAAGGGGTCGAAGGCTTGTTGCAAAATTCTAATTGAAACGAATTGCATAGACTCTGAGAAACCTACCTGAGAACTAATGCAGATTTTATGAAGTTGACAACAACAAATAAATTTCACATAAATTAGCATATCGAGTTGTAAAAAGTAAGGAATATTTTAAGAACCTAATGTAAATAGTAATGACACTGTGGTGTCAACTACAGCGTCAAAAAAGGCAAGAAATATCAAAGCAGTCGAATCATTGGAGATATAAGAAAAATTAGAGTTAAGTAACATCATTTTAAAATATACTTCGGCTTTTACCTCCGTTTGTTTGGTCTTGCGTAACTTTCCATCCTCGTTTCCTGCTTCTATGAGCAAATTAAACATAAATTTTTAACCTTAAATTAAAATCATCAGATCACTTCTCTTGCTATGCATCTTCAAATTTTCCTTTGAGTAGTGTTAGGGAAGAACTTGCTACGAATGAAGACATTTTGATAGACATAGTGGAGACATTTTGCTTCTGAAATTGGTGCCACAGCATCCCAAATAAGGAACTCCATCAGACAATTCCATTCAATTTTTAATGAGGTAATTGTGCCTCCACACCTGCCGCAAGACAAACCGGTTTCGCGACAAACAAGTATTGTATTATTTTCCCTAACGTCAGTTGTCTTTGAAGGATTCTTTTTGTGTTAGCTAAAAGCTATTCTTTGAAAAGAGGTTTATAGTTTTTGTTACTTTTTTATTTTCTCAGAGGCGGTCTTTCAGAGGCGGTCTCTCAGAGGCGGTCTTTAGAATAATTTATATGTTAACAAAAAAGTTTCTGATGTGTTGCAGCCAGTGACTGTAAAAGTCTCTCTCGAGGGCATGTGTTTTAGACGTTGCGTGGCATGACTACAAAGAAAAAATTTGAAGTAAATCACGAATGACATGACGAGTGACGAATGTCTGTTCTTATACAAAGTGCAAAAAAAGTAATATGTATGGCAGAAAGAAAAGTCTGAAAAGTAATTAAATCTTCTAAGAGGCTCAAACTCCAGTCTTCTCGGCAGCAACCGGCCGAGCGCTCTACCGAATGCTCTTAAAAAGATACAAGGAATGCAATGAAAGAAATGTCGATGTTTTTGTCGACGGCTTTAGTCTTCTATGTATCAGATTAAGTAGAATGACTACATGTGACACAATTTACAAATGGAATGAAAAAGAAATCTATTTTCTTTGACATCAAAGGAGATATGGAAAGGACTAGGGATTGAAATGCAATTCATAATATCCTACTTGCACGGTAATTGACAGTGATTTTGATACCGGCTCTCAACTCGTGATTGTACGCTCAAATCTCGCTCATTAGATCGTGTCTCTCATTTTCACGTCTAGGGGAGGGTAGGGGGTTAGTCAATATACCATGATAGTAAGCGCTCAGGCATGACTTTTACGGCGATAATCTTTAACGTAATCCATAAATTACCTTAAAAAGACAATAGAAAATATATTTTACAACATTTTCACTAAAGCAAACCAACAAGGCAGACGAAGGGAAGTACACTTGTTTCCTTTCGCATTGTACTGAAAACGTCATTCTTTCATATGGTAAACAAGCAACATATTCAAACGAAGGCTGTAATTGAACCACGACATAGACATGGAAGTAGGCGGCGGAGCAGTGACGTATCCAATATATTTTCTTGTCACTGTCAACTGATGGAAGCAGATGTTTCGCTCTGTTTCCGTCGTCTTCCTTTGCGGTAACACTATACATTCTTGTCACAGGATGTGGTCATGACCCATTAGTGTCGTGTTTAGCAGCAGTCAATATTTTAAACCATGACTCGCTCGTGATTTTTCGGTTTTTCCTTTATGTATTTTTATGAGGTCATAAATAAAACCACGCGCTTTTGGCTAGTATTTTACTTCGAGAAAAATTATAACGAAATTGAAAGAAACAAACGACAGTTAAAAAAACACGTCACGGTTCGTGTGTAATAAAAAAATTTACCTTTACACTTTTCAAGTTCGTCATTTTCGTTCTGTCTTTACCCTCTCCACCTCCAACAACTTGTTCCCAAGTCTGTGTGTTATTACGCCGTGCCTCATAAAGCTTATTATTTAAAATTTAAGCTGAAGTGCCACTGTGCATCGCAAAAATAACACATTATATACAGCGACGCAGCTCTTTAATTAGGCCGCCAGAATCGCATGCTTAAGATTAAAGAAATATTTCAAGTTCGGCGAGTCATATAATCACGGACGAGTTAACAATAGCAGAGTCGCGTGACAGTGGTGGAATCATGCGAGATGTGCCTGACTCTTCACATCATAACAAAATTTGCTGCAAATCATAAAAGCCATCGTGACTACTGATAAAAAACGGACTGGTTTGGAATTTTTTAGTCAATTTTTCTCCGCGGCTGGGGCTCAAATTTGCGATTTACATAAAGATTTATCGTTTTATACTTTTATCATGATTTGGTCAAGTTCTGTAACACCACTAAGAGGTTTACACGATTTAAGATAAGCACTAGTCATAAATGCTGCAAAATCAGAAAGGAATGTATGTATCTTTAAGAACATGAACTGGGCACTTGAATTTCCCGGAGCGTTGTCGATGCAGGCTCAAGGTTCCTTTTAAAACGTTCATGTGACTTCTATGGAAGAATGAATCTTAAAAAAGAAACCAGATAGAGATCCGTGTGTAGCAAATGTCGACTCCATTCTGCCTCCAATCACAGAGAAAAAAAAATCACCAAAAAAGTAATGAAAAACCAAGAAGGAAAAAATTATAAGAGATGAATACTAATTGAAGATTACGACATAAATACTTAAAGCTAATTCTTCGGATCTCCTACACAAGAGTATGGACTGGAATGTATCTTTAGATTACAAGATATTGTTGAAATGGCAAGACGAAGGCAAGACGAAAGCAAGACGAAAGAAAATACGGAAAGACACTGCTAGTGAGTCACAGGATTTGGAAAAAGCTCATTTAAGTGATTATTTAGAATGAAGAAGATTTTTACATATTTTTCGAAATTTGTGTAAATTTCGACTGATTATCGAGGACTACCCGCAGCGCGCCTTTCTTTCCATTTCTTGGCCATTGCAGAATTAGCATAATGTATTTCTATTGTTTTTTGTGAGAGGGAATGCAAATTCAGGTGATACTTCTTACAATGTCTAGGTGGACAATCGCTAGGGCTTAAAACTTTGAGAAATCTACCTATTAAACATTGGTAAATGCCTTTGTCGTTATTTCTTTCACGTTTCAAACGATCTGTAAGCCCACTTGGGAATTCGTGTTCACATTTTCTTTTATTCTATAAAAAAAAAAAAAATAAATAATGGAATGAAGTACAGTGTGACTTACTGTCGAAACAAGTTCTTGGAACTTGCAAAACCAGTTTTAAATTCCACAAACAAACGAGAGGTTTCCATAGAGACAGAGAGAAGCGATACTCTACGAATTAATATTTCGTTTTACCCTTTTGGTCGGCGAAAGGGGAAAATATCTCATTTGTTGTTTTCGTAGGGATGGCATGATTCAGTCGCGATTCAACTCAGCGCACCGTTGGTTTTTAAATGGTCTTTGAAAGAAACAAATGGCCAAAACATTTTTATTATCAATTACTGCATCTCCTTCGTGTGTTTCAAAATATTGTGAAAGCACTTGACTCGAATTATGCATTTTAAACAGATTTAAAGTACGTATTCCCTTGGATCTTCGTAATAATGATCTCTATCTAATGATAAGCACGCCTTGAACGGAAACTCTCGTGTCGACGGAAGGTTGTCTTTATCCAAATGTATCAATGCTATGGACTAACTACCTCTGTAAATGTAAAACGATAAATATTAAAATATTGACGGAATTCATTGAAAATAGTTGTGATTCCATATGGTTTCCGGGATTCGGCAAAGTAGACCAAATTAAGCCCTATGCAGGGGATCAAAGGTGTCTTCAACTGTGTTAGTACAACCGGAAATTCAATGAAATATGGCAAATCAAACTGAAAGCACCTTACAATTGTGCGTCCAGGCCAAACCACCGGATAAACCTCTCCCCCTATCATTTAATCTCAGGTTACTATGGTGTGTTCGCATATTTCAAAAATTGAATTAACAAACTTGAAATAATTGTATTCATTCCGGTTAGCATGCCGAACAGAAAACGACACATTCAAGCTTGATATTTCTTTGATGTGTTCGGGAAAAAGAGTAAAGAAATAGACCCTCGAAAAGCTGCCGAAAAACCGCAAGGATTTTCCATTTTATGGTTATCGTCATTGTTTCTCTTCGTGAAAGAAGAATCAATCGATGGATTTCACGCAGGTTTCTGGCCTCATAGCTTAGTTGATAGAAGCGCTAACACCGGTATCCGGATGGCACGAGTTCATGCCCCGTTGATACCAGAAATATATTTTCAAGCTTTTTGAAATTGCTATGTTTTCGGTGCACTTGTGAGAACAAGTTCGTCATTTTTCTAACAACATGCACAGGTCATATTCGATTTATTTCAAAAATAATTTGTGTCAATACATCATCATTCGGTTCGAAGACTAATATTTCAGTCGTGTTGTTAATCCCATAACGAAGTCCAAAACGCGGGCCTAAGCATGTTTGCGCTAGTCATACTACGGTTATGCACCCTTTGACACTAAACATCTCTGTACCTGGTACCAGACTACAGTACAGCACCACTTCAGTAATATTACTAAGCCACAGGCAGTTTAGAGTTGAATCAAATTACACACGCTACCGACGGTGGAGTTAATGTAGCGTGAAATCAAAGGGGGTCGAGTGCTTCATTTTTATACGTATTTATCTATGGCGTAATTTCCTATGCTGCTAGTTCATGAAATTTCCTTTCCAAAACAAAGGCCTAAACCAACGCATCTTGTGAAGTATTTCTCTGATATTTTTAATTTTTTGTGTGAACCAAACATGTTCTTGGTTGTTGCTGCTAGGCTAGAGACTTAAAATATTTTGTCTCCAGTCAAATTTCTTCTCGAAAATTCCATTTTATTACCGGTGGACATGCGATCGATATCGTGTCGCAATCACTCAGTCCTCAAGGGATCGAAAAATTCACGAGGCGAAACAAATGAATTTGTTTTTCTCATCATAATTACAGATTCATGGCTTTAATTCTTACCTCCAAAAAAATATCAATTCAATTGGACACCCTGACGCGAACAATTACGGACAACAAGAAAAAAACGACGTCATAGAACACTCTGGCACACCCGGGCTGACAGATGTCAACAGTGACTCGTTTACGAGGAAACAATTTCCGCTACACCAATGGATCAGGCCGTAAATGTCAGCGCCATATTGAGCACAGGACTGTCAAAAGTATTAGCAATTGGGTTTGTTTTGTAATACCATATCAACGAAAGGCAATATCACCAGAGAGAAAGCGTTATGGACCATCTTAAAGCCCGGCGTTGGGTTATAATCGCGCATATTTCGTTCGATAATACAGTAAACTCGGGTTAACTGAGGCCACTTTCATTAAAGTGTCACAACTCAAGCGTGTCTCTTATTTTGTTGTTAGTTACGGTTGTGCCTGGGAAGATGGTTACCATATTCCAAAGTAGAGAATGAAATGCTAAATATTCCTAATATGTACTTGCCGAGGGGTGAATAATATTTAGCGAGAAAACAAAAGCAAGTCTTCGAGATTTTTAAAATTCATTACGGTTGCCACCGGCTAGCATCTGTCAAGGCAATGAAACAAATGAAAGATTTACGAAACAAGTCGCCGCTAGCTAGATATTTCATCGATAACAACTACGACTGACAATTTGATTCTGTATTTCGCTTCGCATTATCGGGGTCTACTTCTTTTGATTGTTTTGCGTTTTCTCTTGTTCTAACGTGAATAGAATCGAAACAAAGAAGACAAACTACATGGCAAAATCGTCCCCAACTACTGCCTCAAACGTTTGGCCTCATGATCACAGTTACGGGCAAGTTTTTCTCTCGAGAATGTTGAGTGCTCAACAGCACTAAAATTTTACTAGAGTCAACGATGACTGACCAGTCATGGCTGTGATTAATAAAGCCATCATTTGAATTGCAAAATCACTAAGCCATTGCTTTTATGATATTTACCTTCTCACGTTGACAGAAATTTCAAGTCTTTTTGCGCTTCAGAAAACACGTAGAATTCATTCGAACTTCCCAAGTACATGTGTCCTGGCAATGCAACCTGCAAAGTAAACCTTCTTGGACCTACTTTCACGTGAGAGCAGAGTATAAACCCAAAGTCCTTTTCAAAGACCACGCGCGCGTGTGAAACAATACCATTCGCAACATTCCTTTCACGCCTACGTAATCAAGTCAAACAAGATTCTAGTTTTAATTAAACCAGTTGATCTAGTTTCTGAAATAGTGCGTGACCGCCCTGTGATTAACAATATCGGTTTTGCTAAAGGCCTAATACCGTTGGCGCCACGCCACTCTTCATCTACTTGACAAAACATATCTCTTAAATCTTGTCCATAATTTGTCGACGTGAGTTGTTGCAATATACGCGAAGTTCTGCCAATATTATGGGTTTTCGTTTATCGAAGGGCGACTATAAGTCCTTTAAAAGTGCCTTTAAAACGCACGCTTTACGGGAACAAGAAATTCAGAAAGTTGAGAATTTCAAATTTTCCCCGAGTTTTCCGCTCAGTGACAAATGAAACATGCCAAGCGAGGCTCTTAATAAATTTAATGGCCAAAAACACCTGCTTCGGTGCAACATAATCAGGGAAACTATTGCAAAATTTTCCGCCTGTCAAACCACAAAAGAGTAAAGGGAAATTCCTCTTGCGCAATATCTCAACGGGCTGAAATGAAATTTCGCTTTCGGACAGAAATGGTGTCATTTTCTTAATGAAATACTGTATTCCGCCATGCCTTTTCTGAATATGAAACAAAAATGATAAAAACTTCATTAGTTGAAGCTTATTGTCTTAGACCTCGTGGAATATTTAAACTTTTTGACACCTTTGTTGTTATTCTTTGATATTCGTCCATTCGAAAGCCAAAGACATATGCGTAACCAAGATAATGAGAATTATAAAGCCAACCTGTAGCATACTGCACCCTCATTTATTTAATCATATATAACAAAACATAAAAGTTTTAAGTTTGTTTGCCATGTATGTGATGAAAATGTTTCATACGACGTCACGAGCAAAGTGTAGAGGTCGAGATTTTGTTTCTTGGTCATCGCGATAAGCGGCGGTAAATGGTGGTTAGAAGGATTTCCTCTAATTTTTTTTAGTCTCGTACTCTAAGTTGATTGACTACTTTATAGTTCCAAGTGTCTTTCCTTTGATGAAGATTTCTCTGGTGTTCATCTTTTTAGTGGTTGTCGGTTACCTTAGACATAGATTAACCTAAGAGGGATTGTATGCTTGCTCTTTTTTTTTATTTTGAGCTGTTTAATCGGTGAAATGGCATCTGTCTGAATGACTGCTGGAGTCATAACGGCTCTTGCAATGGATGAGAACGTAATACTAGTATGCATCTAATTTATGTAAACCGAAAGTACTTTCCACTTTAGAGCGGAATATGTGAAGGTCCCTTCATAAGCATGCCAGCTTGACATTATTACTAATTTACCGTTCAAAGATAAATTGTTAAGAGAAAAAATAGTGTCAGTGGTAGGTTTTTCATGGGTAACGCTTATTTACAGGAAAACATTTACCCATAAGAATAATGTTTTACTTTAGAGGTGCTGGTTCGACCGCTCCAATGTCATATCCAAGCACTTTGACTAGATAGCGAAATTCACTGAGTTATATTTCGAGGCAGTTAAATCAAAGTGACCGCATGAATATTCGCATAGTTGGATTATACGCTAAAAAAAGATGAATTAGGCAAAGCTAGGTTTCTTCTGGAGGCAATCATATTACCTGTGTTGTGATATGATGTACGTATCATTTTGGAGTTTTGAAATACAGAAAATCCTTCTCTTACCAATGAGTATAAGGACGCTCACATAGACAGCGGGCGCAACCGTCATTCTCTAATTTGCATGTCAATAAACCTTCTTAACGTTTCTTTTGATAGTTGTTTTGGTTTAGAAGGTTTATTTACATTCATATAATAGAATTGTACATGGCTTGCCGTTTTTAAGAGTGGTCTGTTGTAGTGCAGTGTTGAAGATTTTGTTAAGATAATTTACGGTATAAGAGGCAAGTCTCATGGTGACAATTATAATTTTTCTCGGCTAGAATAAAGCACAACTAACTGTATTTGCAAATGTCGGCAGGCACGGTAACCGGACTAAATAGTGAGTTTAAACATGACGCTAATAGCAAAAATGAATTTCACTCACCTTTCCTCTAATCCATTAAACAACCCTGTAAAAAAATAACAAAAATCTCTCGTTCAAAGCTATTGCAAATATTTCTCTTCACAGTGCAGAAATGGCTGACAGCAGACAGCGACAAGTTCAATATAACTGTTTGCCGTTTCCACAAACGTCATGATTAACCTCGTTAAAAAGATTGTAGCTGCATGACCAGGTCTGCGAGACCTAAGGTCAAGATATAATTTCTGATTATTGTTTTTCAGTGTGACGGACTATTAATGAAGTGATATCCCAGGACAAAGGTGTTTTAGGTATTTAAACTGTCACGCATTTTGACGGATCCGTTTCGTTGGACAACTGACTTGACCCCTGTCGGTGATTTATTAGAATGGATTAACGGATGGCACGGATTAAATTAGATTTGATTATAAAACAAACATACAAGCTCGACACATTGGCATTTGCCAAAACACAGGTGATGTATTCTGGAAGATAGACGATGAACAATATGCCCGTGTCAAATTTGTTGCACAATCTTCATTTCCAAATGAAAAACCAGAGTCTGTTTTATGATGCAATGTCCAATAATGAAGATTGTGTGACAATTGTGACCTTAAAATGGCTTTTCATCTATTGTTTTACGTCTATCGTCTATCGTTCAGAATCCAACGTCTGTGTTTTAGCATATGCTAAAACATTTTCGTAAGCTAAACCCGACAAAATTTTACTTGATTATTTTTGTGATGAACTTTTTTCTTTCTCTTTCATGTGCACCCTACTTGGAGATCCATTTCCCTCCATTCGCGAAGTAGGGGGGCACGTGAGGGCTGGTGGCATATTGGTTAAACTGAGCCTCATGAATTTTAATGGACCAGGTTTGTTCATTCATGCCAGATGGCGTGTTGCTGAACGAACGATCCACTTTTGTCGAATTTCTGTCGCCACACAAAAGAAACACTAAACAAATCACGAAGCGTAATTTAGATCAAACTACAAAGAAAAAAGGAGCGATGAGGTCGAAAATAAACAATAGAATTTATGTGTGATTCACGTTCCCAAATTAAGTTAGTTGATGACAAATAATGAAGCACTTGCGCTGGGCGTGACCGTGACGTGACATCATAGAAAGACCAGCCTCGCAAGAGAGTAGTTTTCACGTGAAAATTCTCAAGTGAGGATCTTTTCTTTTGCTCTCCTGATAACTGTTAGGCACAATTACGTCATTTGTTTTGCATAACACTTTCTGAGCCTCACCCACCCTCTTGTTGTTTTTTACGTGGATATTCCTTCGATCTCAACGCTATGAGTATACTTTTACTCATAACAGACCTCTTTAGATTGTATGTTTTGTTTTCCTATTGAGCGTCATGTGATGATACTCTAGAGAACTCTTTTTTCTAATTTCGTCCTATTCACGTGATATGTACGCATAACTTACATAAGAAGAAAGGTGAAATTTCCATGAATCTTCCATCGCGAAAACAAATATGCAAGTTCCAAACCTTGAAAGGAAGACCAGTCGTGGGTGGAACCCACTATCGAGGCTGTAATATTCCACGTAGTTATTGCTCGAATTCATTTACTGAAAATGTTATTCATCTGTGCCACTGGGAGATGAAATGATTTTCGAAGATGTAGTCTGATCATCTTTTTTTCACTATTGTCTACGTCACCCATTTTTCGGAAATATACCGAAATTTAAAAATTCATATTAAATACTCAGAAAACGGTGATACGCAAGTAAGGAATTCTACATGCGTGAACGATTTGAAGTGTAGACATTTTTGAGTAAGTTTCTTTCATCTCCGTTGTCGCTTTGATGAGATTATTATTCAACAAAACTACGTCCTAACCAATCCTCAATTTAGCGGAATCTTTTACCTGAACATTTATTTATGTAAAAAGTGCCAAGAGGGCCGAAAGCCAACAGTGCCAAGAACAATTATGTGATTAAATCAGCCCTCTTATAAAGAGAGCCTAAGGCCCACTGATTGCGTAAAAACCGTGGTTTGGGTTAGACTTTGTGTAAATAACCGACCCTTAAAAATTAGCGGAGGTTCTTAGGTATGAAGATGTCGGAAACGATTAACAATTCGGGATAAACTCCTTAATCGGTGAAGCTTTTATCAAAAGAAAATGGAAGAGTTATCTTAAATCTCTGACGCCCTAACATCATCATGCATATTCTCCATACTGTTATTTACACATTTCCTGAGGTGCAGATAAGGAGATTTTGTTCAACAATCAAGACCTTCCTAAGTTGTTGATCATTTCCTTTATTCTCATGACCTTAAAGCGTGATTCGGTAGTGATATTGTAAGGAGAAATTAGATGCTGGCCACTCTTACGGAGCAAAGGGTTAATGATATCGAGATACCTTTCATCTGGAGGTTCCATGCAGCATCAGATGGATAGTTTCACCAGCGGCTTCAGCACGGGATATGAAATTTCAGTTGGAAGTTTCACGCTTTGTTTCACCAGTCTGACGAAAAGCTAATACTAAAAGAAAGTTGAAGCCGGACATTGCCCAACACGTCATTCTGAAATTAGCGTCAGTGAATCGATAATGAAAATTTCTGGTACATCTGACTAGAATTCTAACTCAGATCCATATAACCGACATTTGCTAAACGAAAGTGACGTGAAAAGAGTTGGAGCTGAGATAAACTAGGTTCAGTAACAAACTGTAGGACGGCGCTTTCTATTGTGTATAGAACCAGTCGAGTTTGTCTTAATAAATCACCACCAAATGCTTATATGTTAACGACGTTAAAGATACATACACACCTGGACGGTGACCTCACACTCTTAGCAACTATCTTTGAGTTTCCAGATAACTAGTTTGATGTCAGCTTCGAGACAGATTGTGAACCGCTCTTGAAATTTTAGGATGACCTTTGCTGCTGTATTGGTGTTAATAACAAGTAATTCAGGGTGTTATACAAAAACGACGCCAGATGCCAGGATATCGAGAGCTGCGGTGAGCCGCAGTTTTATGTTTCACTGTATTTTTAACACGTTTCCAACCAGACAAATGGAAAATGGGAGCGGGTTGTCTTTAAGGTAACAACCTCCAACAGAGGAATTCCCTGTGTTGGAGATTCTACATCTTCCGTTTCTCGTTATCTTTGCTCTAGGCTACGACCCGTTATCTGTTTACCAAGTTAATTTTCAGTTCATGTAGCTGGACAGTTTGAACATAAACGTGTCAAATAAACTGACAAGCGGAAAGGGAAATAGACTTCCGGCGGAGTTGGGAAGGATTCAATGATGCGGGAAAAAGCTTGCAAGAACAAAAACCTCATTCATTCGTCAGTCCTAGGGCTTCGATGTATGTTGGTTTTCACACAAATGAGCGCTTCCGATAAAGAAGTACGATACTTTTATTTTAGTAATTGCAGTTTTCAAGCTCTTAATGTTAGGGGACGGTCAGAGTTTTTGATGGCTTGGGTCTTACAAGAACGGTCTGAACGTAATTATAAATAATCAACTAGCAACATTTTATGTGTCCACGTAATTTTGGATTCTACGAAAACCATCCACACTCATTGAAAATGTATTCACCACGTTGAAAATCGGCAGCAAAAATTCAACGGATGACAACTTTTAAACCCCCCTTACCATAACAACCGATTACGCCCTTCACCATGCATCTTTCAGTCAGCCGACGAAGTTTCGCCGAGACAAAGCGGCTTTATCTCGGCAAAACTTCGTCGGCCGCCGCCGATGGCAGTCGTTAAGTCAAGGTTAAATTAGTCAAATTTCTTTTAACTCAAAGTTTTTCAGAATGAGATATAAACATGTTTTCCACCGAGTTTACGTAAACGAACTTCACTTTCCTTCTAGTCTTCAGCTGCACGAATACTGAAATGAACATAAGGTAGAAGGCATTGAGCTGATTGCAGTTATGTTCGGAGGGTCACGAGCTTGGTTCGGTTATTGTGTGATAATTAAATGTTTTCATGTAAGTCGCACCACCTATATGTTTATCTATTATTTCTATGTTTATTAAGTTTACCATATGAATAGTCGGCTATTTTTACTGTTTCCGGGCAATTGTAGAATTTGGTTTTGGTCAAGCGCCTTATATTAGCCCTTCCTCAGAGCGATAGACGATAGACATCACTCTGACGAGTGGCTTACGCTCGAAACGTCAGCTTTGAAACTCTTTACGATGGCCAATTGACGTTATCGACTCAGTTGATAATACTGAATTACCCTAGTAATGGTGAGCCAGCCCATGATACCAAATTTTACTTAAGGAGGACTACTTCTACAAAGGCGATTCTCTGGGACACTAAAAACAACTCAAAACGTAACTCCGTTTAACTCTGAAATCTGATCCTTGATAAGAACAAAAAAAGGGAATTATGTGCTAAAAATTTACGCAAAGTTTATCATTTTCACCATTATTTTTGTGCGGTTTTCAATAATCTCACTGCCCCTAACAGTTACATGTAGAAATAAATTGGGAAACAAAATACTCCCTCGACCGTGTTTTCGGGGCCCAAAATCGCCTTTATGCTGTGAATAGTGTGCTAAGCCGAGAACAAAAAAGACCGCTACGTTCTCAAACTCATTGAGAAACCGGTAAGTGCGGAGGGCGGTCGCCTTAAATCTTTCCGTGTACGACAAAACAGTTTTTTGCACGCTAATTTTAAAAGGCGTGATACCTGCGTCTGTAACTCACCGCTTACATCTTTATCTCAGTGTCGGCTCTCTACAATCAACTTTGCTTTGACATTTTGTCTTGTTTTGAGCTCTTGAGACTGATTGAAATTTATTGATGAGTTTTTAATAGAATGTGAGGGAATTACTGTTTTTCCCAGACTCGTATTTGCCGCTGGTGTGGACTGATGAATTTTGTTTTGGTGATAAAGGACGCGGAGAGGTTTCTGAAGTTTATGTCGTTCTCTTAACTGTTCTCTGCGTTTGGTGATTTAAGATTCACTTGCTGCTCACTGCAAGTCTCATTTTGTTGACTGTTTTTTTGCGTTATTAAACTACCTGGAGGGGAAAATGGGAAAGCACGCAAACTCTCATTCATATTGATTGCTTCTCTTTCTAAATGTGGTGTAGGTGTAGAATCTAAGTGGAAAGTATTTTGCTGACATAATGTTGGAAGTCCAGTAGAATTTTTGAGCTGATCGAGGTATCGTTGGCACGAGCTGGATAGTTCCAATTGAGGTGTAAAGGAACACGTTGTTCCCCATGATCTCGCTTTGCAGCCTTCTACGTCTGAAGGAGGGTTACCAGGTAAGAGTACACTGTCTGTTTTTCCGTTACTGATATCGAATAACGACGGTCTTGCAGGCTTTTTCAATCTATTCTTAGCATGGTTTTGAGGCTGGAGATTAACGTAACGGTTTACTATTTCAGAGTTATGACTTGACTGTGTAACCTGATTCCCTGATCGAGTGCTAAGTAAGTTTTGCTTGTCTGTAGCTGGAAAGTTATTAAAGGTCCTTGGTTTACGCTGTGGAATGAACGATGCTCGATTGGACTCAAGAAGTTGCAACAGAAGTCGCTCTTTGTCATAACTCGGGTGCGTCTTAGGACAACAGAGGCAGTTAGCGGTAAATGTGTCTCTGCCGGATGAATTCTCAGGCAAACAAGAGATTCTTGCTAATTCTGTGTCCGACTCTCTACTACTGCGTTTTGCAGTCTCGATTTGATGCCTCATCGGTAACATAAAATACTGATTCCTGGCGAACTTTGCCTCAGCATTCAGAAACTGTGGTATGTGAGCCACAACGCGTGGATCTGGTGCCTGCAATTCGGTCACTGGTGGGGCGAATCTCCCATTAGACCCCATCAAAGGAACCTGTTTCTCTGGTTTTGTACTTTTCGTTGCATAAGGAGAGAACTTCGGTTTGACAGGAACATGATAACCGCTGGCAGTGGAGCCTTCGGATGGCCTTGTGTGCTGGTTGCACTCACGCCCATTGTAAAATTTGGCAGATGAAGGCAAGTTGTGAAAATTGCCTGGTTTAGCGGAAGAAGGCGCCTCTCGGACTTTCCTTGTACTACCCGACGTGAATTCAGCTAAATTTTTATTAGAGAAACTTTCGGTCACTTGAGAAATGGCACTTCTCTCCAGATGGGGAAACGTGTGTTGGTCGCTTGGGGAATAAGTACTTATTCTTTTTTTGAAATTTGGCAAAATAATGCTCGTGTTCGATCTCTCTTCCTCGTGGGCTGATGACTTTGGTTTCTCACTCAAAGGACTTGAAACAGTTTTTGTACCATCACTTCTTACTGTTCCGTTAAAGAACTCTTGTCCATGATTAAGACTGTAGCAATAGTGTTTAGATACAGCAGCCACACTTTTTGAAGGTAATTGGAGGTTTAAGCTTAACTTTTCCAACATATAAGGAGTTTGATGCATTGCTTTCTTATCCTTGTTTACTTTGTCGTCATTAACAAAGTACGGACTCGTATCTGGTCTGTTAACCTCAATACTGCCGTTAGGTATTATCCTTTGAGGTGTTGGGGTGAAGACTGAAGTGGATTTTACCAAACCAAGTTTTGGAGAAGAATTTGCATTTCCTAGCCCAGCGTCTTTTAATGGCGTACTTTTTCTTTCACCATAACCTGGGATGGGAATGTCCAATACAAAAGAGCACTCAGAGTTTGACAAAGGAACTTGCTGTGAAGTGATGGAGGCAGTTCTTGGAGACTCAGTATGCAGACCACCCTTCCAGCATTCATGAGAAACACGGGGAAGGCTTTGAGGAAAGAATTTGATTTTAGGCGACCCATTGGAAGGACTCGATATCTTCTTTAATCCGTTGGTTTTGGTGTCCAAGACATTTTTCCTTTCATACCCCTGTTTGCTCTCTGCCTCCGAGCTCTTCAGATCTTCGAACTGCTGGTCGACTAACTTCTCCCTGTGCCTCTTGGGGGAACTTTCGTTACAAGTGTGCGATTTTATGTTCTGGTCAAGAAGAGAACATACTAATGTACTTCCATTCTGGGTAGAAACTTTAGCGGGAACTTGGTCTTTTTCAGCATTACTGCAAAGCCGAGACTCCTTGAAGTCGTTGGGAACTTTAGAAAGTTTAGGTTCAGTTGTCACGTGAGACTGGTCTTGCATCTCTGTCACAGTGTTTGGCACAATTTCATTTACGACTTGAGTGAGAAGGGGCACGGTATTCTGAATAGCTTTAGATACCATAACGGCTTTGGTTGAAGAAGTTGTAACTGTACAGTACCCTTGATTGGCTGGGGCCATACTTTCAGGTGAATGTTGAACTTGATTTGTGCAAAATGTTGTTGAGAACGTTGGTGGATGAGCAAAAGAAGACGCCTTCTCTTCGCAGATGGATTTCATCGGGAAATTCAAAGCTGAACCATTCAAGGAGGTGGTGTGGATATTTGGTGTTCTTTTTGGGATTGGAGGGGATGTGGCATCATGTGATATCCCTGGATGAAGTCCACTAACAACAGTTTTAGGTGACTTACACCTCTGATGGAATGAACCGACTCCATCAGTAACAGGGGCCAGAGAATTGTAGATTGAAACATCGGTAGGCAACTCACGGGATTTAGATACATCCGTTTTACCGCAATTATTAGTGGGAGATACAAGCATTACCTCTCCGGGTAATGTTTGTGGAGATCCAAGATCGTTTGGTAGAACGCAAGGTTTCATCTGTATCGAACTTGTCTGGACAGTGGTCGGAATTACCTGAAAAATCGTAAAATACCACGCACTGAATTACCGTTTGCAATTAATTCAAAAGCGACGTTGCATTCACAAATGTATTGATGAAAGGTCGCATTTAATTCCAATTGTTTTATCATTGCTTTTTTGGAAAGGGAGGGAAGGAAAAACCAACAATGAAAATATGAAGCATTATTTAACCGTCAGAAAAATGGGTCATAAATGGTGATCAAACAAAAGTATTGACAAAATTCTAATGAAGGCAATACTACTGATACAGAATTTCCGACGCTCCACCCATAACCAATTAAGGCAGAGTGAGGTTCGGCTCATAATGCTAAATCGACCTGGGAAGTTATTTGTCACGTTGTGAAATTAGAGGCATCGTATGTAGGTGTCAATTCTTATTAAAATCACGTGTAAGGTATACTAGTAGTCAAACCTCTTGATTCCTCCGACGGGAAAGTACTTCTTTGAGCGCTCTGAACAAGACCACGACCCTATGCTTAAGTCGCTTGTTTTCAATTTCTAGTGCGGATATTTTATCCCGTAAAATATCAGCGTTGTCAGCTGCCTCCCTAGTGTGATCTTTAATCAGTTTCTTGATAACCTTATAAAGAAAGAAAAAAAATGAAGTCGTTTAACACCTAACTTCTAATTTCTGTACATTTAAGTTAGAGAGGGCCAATTTGCAATGATATTGAATAAATGACTTACATTGCGCACGTTCTCTTCCGTGAGAGGACTTGGAAACACACCCTCGGGGGAATATTGTTCTGTGACTATCGGGTCGTCTGAAGAGTTTCCATTGCTTCTTTCTAAAGAAACATATTGTTGGATATTTTCAAAATGCTGAGTATATATTCGTAAAAATTCTCAACCTTGTATAGATTAAATTGGAGGCTTCCACAATGGAATTGAAATTGATGTTTGAAACCAAATATATCTTCAGGTAGTTTTCTTCACCTTGCGTGTTGTGCGCATGCACTATTTTCAGTCTCCTCTTGGGAGCTCGCGCATTCTCCATTGGTTCCATCTTTGACAAAGTCAGGGAATTTTCCTGCTGCAGTGCGTTTGTGCTGTCACTCTCCTTTCTGTCCGCTGTTCTTGTGCGTTCGATGATATTTCCATTGCATTTGAAGATTTCAGGGTGAACACACTTAAAGTTCCATGTGATTTTATCGTCGTTACGCGGCTTTTGGTAGGTAATTACGTCCTCAACATTGGCCTCATCCACCAGCGGAGCAGCACCTTTTCCACTTGGACCTTTTAATCAAATATTATGTGTTAGTGGACAATCAAATTGCAAGGAGATAAAAAAAAACCAATAACGAAGACTACAATAAATGATAGGGATATAAAACTGCGACAAACTACCGCTAGCAAAGGTACGGCATGTTTTTATAGGGAGAGGTACATTCCAAAAACCATTTTATTTCATCTCCACTAAGAAATATTACACAAGAATTTACGAAACACCGTTCTTTTAGGTCGCTTAGAGAAACTGAAATGGTCAAACCTCACGTCTTTTGAAAAAGTTAAAAATTCGACTCAGTAACACCTCAGTGTTCAGGTCACACAAGTTCAACGCGCGGTTCAAGAAGAGCGGCTGATCTGTTTGGCGAAGAAAAAAAAAACTGAAAATTTTATACAAGAATGCCTTTATCTGAAGCTTCTTTTGATCGAACACATTGCTGATGATTATAACAAAAAAAAGAATAAGATAATGCTAAGTCACAAGCAAAGCGGTCAAGCCGCTAAGAAAGATTCGAACCGGACAAAACTCAAAATACCGTAAGGAAACTATAAAATGACGAACGGCGATGTATTTACCGTAAAACAGACGACTATACGTCCAGGATGGCTCTCGAGAAAGACGATTTTAGAAGGTTTTCAGTAATCTGGGAATTTCGTGTTACAGGAAATTGGGTCGCGGGTGAGGGTGAAAATGGGACTTTGAGACACGCAGGAAAGTTGACGCTACATAATGATAACCGTTATAGGTAGAGGATTGGGGTGAAATATGATATCTGATTTTTACTCAAAGTAATGATATCATTATTAAAAAAAGAGAAACCTAAGACTGATGGTGTGGAAAAAAAGGAAAGTACAGGAAGTCTCTCGGTTTGTTGAGTTTTCGTTCCGGACATCTTAAGGCTCAATATTTAGCTTCTTGATCTACTTTTCCCGTCTTTTGTTACCCTGTTTTATAATCTCTTGTCGTTAGTCAATGATTAAATGCCCATTGTGCGCACCTTCGTACCGTTACCGATATTGAAAGGTGGTCGTTGAAGAGGTTAAATAAGAGAGATTGGCAATGAGTAGTTTTTTTCTATAACTCTATTATGCAAACAGCGGCTGGCACCAGCTGGTCGTTAAAGTGCTTACGAAACGAAATTTTTGGCCTAAATATTTAGCTTATCATTTGTACAAACCAATTCCGGTAGAAGGAAAATTTCCAAAAACCTAAAACTCAATTTTTTCGGGCCCCAAAGTGCTCTTATTTTGTCTTAAAAGTGTCCCGTGGACTGGTAATGAATAAGCGGGTGATGACGCAGAAAACTGTGAAACTCTCAGTTGACACTTACAAATCTCTCACATCTCTTGTAATTTTGTATCAGTCAGCTTTGAAATACTCTTGAAATAATTTCCGATGGTGATGTATACCTACCTTCAGCAAGCTCTACCGAGAGTTCTGATAGATCGTACTCTAGTAGAAAAGAAGAAATGGAATTTGCCAGTACGGTTCAGCCCTACGAAGGAGAACCGCATGCATCAAACGAAGACTTCGAATAAGACTGACCATGACGGTTTCTCGCCTGCGGTGTTTAGGTCAAGATTAGAACAAACAACTCCCGTTACTGAAAATGTTCAGCTTGTTGAGTTTGTGTTTTTTTTTCTATGACGAAACACATGTTAAGAATGGGTAGCTGTGTTCGTTTCCGTGTTGCCATAACATTTTCGTTCCTTCGAGTGCGGCGAAGGTTCCCCTTAGTCAGTGCTCTAGAGTTTCGTTACTGTAGAGTATTTCCCTTAGCAAACCGAAAGCTAACTTTTGACGAAAGGGTCAGCTGTATCACGATGCACGATGATTTTTCGCCGAGAAGTCATCGGGCAGTGCTGTCATCATAATGACTTTGCTATTGTTACTACCTTTGGTTTCTTGAGGGCAAGGGGGAATTGATAGCTCGTGGGATGTATTTTCGGAAACCTAGGTTTAGGAGAATACACGGCCCCTTCGAGCTGGTGTTTATGCCAGTATCCGCTAGAGGTTTCGCACTACAAATGATGTATTTCTGTTATTAAAATACGATGGAAACTGAAATCGGTAGGATTTTCATGCAATAAGAAAAGCGCAAATGTAGTCAAGAGGAAAGAGATGAAGTATGAGTACATCTCAAGCACGTAAAATAAACAATAAGGAGCTCACCATTCTTCGCTTGCGAAATGTCAGCCGAAAAGAATGTTGAACGATCGTGTGCCGTGTGGGAACAGGCCCCTTAATCAGCATTCTTTTTAGCTGAATTCACTGGCCATCTTCCCCTGATTTGACTTGTGGCATGTTTTCGTAACACCCGTCTTCGAAGCCGGTAAGAACACGAGGCAGACGTCATTGAAGAGTAAAATTTCCTCGATGTCGAAGATCGAAACGCGACCATTTTGGCCATACAGCTACTTCCTTTGGAAAGTAGTGTATAGAAATCAGACCCGGTATGTTTATATTATTTTTGTACCTAACATCATTTGGCGCTTCGACCATGCAATGCGTTCGTCCTTTCTTCTAGATTTCTCCTTTCTCCACCATAGTTGCCGACGTTTTCTACGTCACAGCTATGTAACTGATCGTTTTAGCCGCGCACTTGATGGGAACACTTTTTGGCCGCCAAATTACACTTTCAGTGCACAAAAAATGGTCGCTAGGCGCTAAAGTCGATTTGTTCTAATTTTAAATACAGCTATCAACCGGAATATACAAAAAAAATTTGTGTCATAGGCACTTTAAAATAGTAAAATTATACATTAAAAGACATCTAGTACTTTATTAATTTATCAGCATAAAAAAAAAACAAACAAAAAAAAACTTACCATAAGGTGCATCTCCAGGATCACTCAGCTTCCTGTCAATGATGGGAGATACAACAAAGTCAATTTCTTGGCACTCTACACCAAAGATTTTTTTTCCCGAAGTGATGTCAGTTTTGATTTACCTATTGCGCCACAAAAAAAAAATGTTGAGCGTCCTAAAGACTCAATCGAACTCTTCATACCTTTATTATGCAAGTTGTTGCGTGTGTTTTAACAATAAGATCATCTCTCGGTGGTAATTTTTTTTAAAAGTTCTGTTCAAACGGAATGAAAGTTTGATCACAATTCAATATTTATTCCGCCTCGAATTATTAGACAGATGAATTGACTACGCGTTAGAGAAGATCTCACACTAAAAAACATGAATAAGACTTTTGACGAGTTATCGTTCTCAGGTGGTGAGCATCTGTTTTACTATTTTTCATCCGCCTCAGCAATAATAACTTACCTTCGTTTTGGTAGCGTTTCTAAATCCTCCATCACTTAGTTCTGAAAAGAAAAGAAACCAGATTGCAGCGATTACAGGAAGATGTATCAGTACTTTTTTTAAACTTTTTTCCTTTTACCATTTTATCTATTTGACAGCTGACAGTCTCCAATATATCCGATTGGTCAATTAGTTAAATGTACTTTTCTGAGTCTAATTATTGTTCCAGCCAAAATACAGCCAATTTTCTTTATTTTAAAATATATGACACATTTTTAGTTTTTTTCCTTTCAGGCACTTTGGCCCTGTTTTATGCACCTCGAGTCTTTCTTACAGCTACGTTCGAGCTGAGGAAAGGATGCTCAATTCATTTCTTACGATCTATGACAAAAATCTACCATCTTTCCAAATTCGACGATCGTGTGTGACGCGGGCTAAAGTAATTATTATTCACTCAAAATTTGCATCAAGAAAACCTTGCTTTGCTATTAATAGTGTTGCCATTGCATGATCTCCTTTGATTATAAGTAATCCTCCACAGATTCATGGCAGATTCAGTTGTTAATAGAGTCGTTATTACCAGAAAGAACTTGAAACAATCGAATCTGAAAATTTTTGATCCAGCATACAAACACTCTGAACACAGTCTTAAACTGTTATTTGGTGCAAGATGCCCACATTCTCTTAACGGTGATCCGCAGACGCCCCTTTACTACGTTAAGATAAGAAAACTGGAGAGTTTGCACCTGGTTAGACTTGAACATCTACTATTGCGTCCATGGAGGTGACAAAAATAGCGAAATAAACCCTGATTTTTTTTCCTCTGAATGCTTAAAACTTAAAAATAAGCTTTGCGACATTTAATTTGTTTCTGCTGTTTGATGAATGCCCCCGTAATGGGTGGAAAAAAAGGTAATGTTTTTCTTTTTTCCAAAAATAATTATAGTAGTATTGCGATAATCCTAAATAAACTAGACAGCTAGTATAAGGCAGTACAGTGCTAAAAAGATGGATTTAACCAGAAACTGGGCTGTATTCAAAAGAATGATGACTTAATAAATGATAACTTAGGGTCAGCAAGACAAACTATGTGTTATGCCTGTAACTTAACACGGATATGATAGGTTGCTGTCACGTTGACTGACGGAGCCGCCCAGATCAACGAAGCCGCATTTACACCTGCAAGTTTTCTCTATCAAAAGCACCTGTCAGGGAAAATTTGACCTCTTTTACATTCGCAAACAACATTTGTCAAGAATACCTGCGGGAGTACAACTTCCTTTCAGCCCTTTTCAACTTCCTTGACAACTGTCTTTCTCGGGTGATCTTCATGAGAAAATTTCATCATCGTTAAGGGTTCTTAGTTACAAATCGCCCTGCACAAAAACTTACAGGTCCATTCAGGTAGGTATCTTGGAAACTTCTCATATTTTTTCCATCTACACTGCCTAATGGCTACTCTCACCTGGGCATCAGACCACACGATCAACTGTAAACAAATTGACTGCATAAATAGTTGTAGCGGCTTTATTCCTAAACTGTAATTGACGTATTTGAAAAACGTTTCTGCAAACTCAATATTTCAGTAATAGGCATGATCGCCGGAAAAACTCAAAAGCAATGATGATCAGATGCAAAAACGTTTTCAGTCATTTGACCGCCATCAGGGCGGTGACAAACACAAAAGCAAATTCAGACGACCAACTTATCGCAGCTTTTAGCTAATTTAACTCGATTTTTCTCTAGCAGCATTTAGACCAGTTTAAAATCTGGTGATATTTTTTTCGATAAGCATTCCCGATTTGACGTGTCTGGTTTTTAATTTTAATCACTTACACGCTGTACTTGTCTTTGTTTTCATTATACATCATGCAAATTACGGCCATCTGTTATCATAAGTGGCTGCCAAAGATAAAGTTTTATAAAAAACTAGTTTAAGATAGCGACTTCTTGAAAGAAAATTGCGAAAATGTCAGTCACTAATGTCGGTTCGAACGTGACTTTTGGCATCACCAAATCTGAAATACTTGTTACGGAGGTAACTATACGAAGCAGAAAGAGGTATTTTAACGCAAACAAACTAGCAAATTAAAATGCTTATTCCGGTACAACGTGGAACACTTGAAGTTTCGTTTCTCTGTTACGAAGGCTAATTCAAATGACGTAGTGATATTGTCAGGTCGTCGCCTTTCCAGGCCACCTTCTTTTAATAAAAGTGAGACAGAAAATTCATTTTGAATGCTCGTCACAAAACGAAACGTTTGTGACAGCTATAGTGAAACTTCATCTTTAGCGGTCGACTTTCGCATTTAAGGTATTGTAGAAACAAAATCGCAGAACCAAAATCGTTCCCGATTCGAAGTATTTCTCATGGTAATAACGGCTTTTAATAATTTTCAATTTATTCGGAACGCCTAGAAATAAATACATCAGGTCATATTGGACTTATAATGATCAACTATTCCCGGGGCCAGATAAACATGATCTCTTTCCCAGCCAGGTTATTTCATAGGCTTGGAAACATTTGCAACAGAATTACGAAACTTTTAGGCGAGCATTGGCAACGAAATTTCGAAAAATTGTTTGGCAATAAAATCATAAACACGAGCTACTTTACAAATTTTCAATTAATTGTCTGTTCAACACAGCGCAAAGCGAATGCTTCGTCAAAATGATAGAGACCACTGAAGGAAGGAAAACTCGTTATGGCTGTCTCACTCACCTATAAAGAGCAGCTATACTCTGAAACGCGCTCGCCAAATTTTGAATCCGTTGTTACGACGCTTTCTTTAATCTTATGCAAATATCACTGGTGCGGACAACTTAAGATGCTATGATGCCATCTGCCAAAGAACTGATTGACAGACAGAATAACCTATATTGCGAAACAAAATAGACTCCATTGTCCATTACAATAATTTCAACCAGACCACAATCTAAAATTTAATCTGAATTATCCAGGTCTAGTAAAGGCAGGCTAGTTTCGACTTAGGGTTTCTAAGAAATAATTTCTGATTTCAATTTCTTACTCACCATAATAAAATGACAAAGAATCACAATGGAGATACGATTTAGACAAAAACAATATATTTAACTCTTTTTTTAACCAGGTTCAAAGTTTCAGTTTTGAACAATGGTCTTGATCAAAGTTCTCTGAATTATTTTTTTTTCCAATGACCGTACTTTCTCGATATGAAAGTATTTCACAACATAATCTTCCTTTAGCTCTCTAACTTTCGATAGAATAGCGTTATGTCCTTAGGCCGCAAAACAAAAGAATCTAAACTGTTTCATTATTTAGTAGAAACTAAAAGTTTTATATTTCACTTGAAATGGGTCCCGCGTAATCACCTCAAACAATTATAAGCGTTCAACACGCAACTATGTTTAAAATTAATATTCTGGTAGGTGTACGCACCTGTCTACCCAAATCACGCAAATAGAAAAACCTTGCAGACACATAAAACTACTTTATTTGCAGTACTCAAATTTAAGAGCCTGTCCACGGCAGAGTAGCTGACAAATATCTAACGTAATTCAATGATTTCTGACTGCTTCTCTAAATATTCCTCTCGTTTGCGTGGTAAAGGCTTACAAGAAAAGGCAATCCCATCTTAAAAGTAGCAATGTACCTGATCAAGAGATCTTGACCTGATATGATATGACTTAAGTCCATCAAATATTTGCGCTCGGCCTAAACACGTCACAGGCCCAACTAAAACTAAGGAATATCTCATTTTATTAAAAACTGGATTATTAGATAACGAAATTCAAGTTTTTTCATTGGTTTAGCCATCATGGGTTATAAGCCATTACAACATGCTCTACAAATGTGGTAAGTGTTTTTTTCATTTCGTTTGTTCTTAAAAAATTAATTTGGGAAGATCTATCGATATTTTGGGCCGTTTATCCAACAAGTGCGAATGGAATAACTGTTTAATATACCCCAAGTGATACTCCTCAATTTTCAAACATTATGTCCAATACAATTAAAAGTCTTCGTTTATAACTTAATTCAGACGAGAGAGCATTTTGTTGTTATAACAAAGGAACTGATGTAATTGCCTATAAAATCGTACCGGAGAACGCTGAAAAGTGAACATCCCACAAAGTAAACGGTAAGCTGTTAACAAAAATTTTATCCCCCGTGTTTCACGATCATTTGAAGGATGGCATACACAATAGCCTCCATTTGGCTTAAAGCACATAGTTTTCCTCAAGCTTCGTTTGTGAAAACCGTTTTGCTTCCTCGAGCAGGTCATGTTCGCGGACAAATATCCTCTCAAACCAAGGGAGGAAAAAAAAGAGGCAAATAAAAAGTTAAACTTAGGTCACAGGCAATTACGACATGAAGCAATACTTACGAGCAGGTAAATAAACTTCCTTTCATCCGTCTATAAATCGGCCAATTAGAAAATGGACGCTAATTACAAAGCTAAGACAGCAATTCAAGTGGGACTTCCTAATACGCGATGACGGCATGCAATATGCCTCATTATCACTTAGAGGAGCCTAAGAGAAGATCAATTTTTATCAAATAATCCTGAGTTAGGGCTCTAAGTAATTTGATCCAAAAAAACTTGATTTCTGAATAGGTCAGAGTGACACACTTAGACAACCACGGTGACTTCATTTTAATCACTGAATAGAGCACTTATCAATGCCACAATCACTCTGATAGTGCATTTCCTGACAGAGCGGCAATTTTTGAACATGTTCATGAAAGGATGGTAGAGTTCTAACTTTCCAATATCCCTAAGTTTTCCCTAATGATAAGATGGGAGTTGAAGAACAGGACATGCCTGCTAAAATGTTATGATGCCAAATTAACTAAACAGGATAGACCTGTTTTAGTCCAAAATAAAAAAGATTTTTCATGAGCCATTTTGTTGAGACTATAACCCTTGAGGCTTTTCCCTAATTTTAGGACAGTGGAGTGAAAATGGTGTAAATCATTCCAATAAACAAATTTTATTTTTACCTACCTTTCTTGTTAAAAGGAAATGGGCATAAAACTCATCAAACACCTCTAACACTAAGAGAGGGTCTGTTGTTATGGCGTTGCCATAAATTAGTCGTGTTATTAAAGGAGTCTGGAATGTCGGTCGATATAAGGTGGGAACCAATAGCAACTAAGCCGTTAATTTCCTTGGCGGTGTGATCAATTCATTAAAGGATTCTTTTAACGTAAACTTCGCGCGAAGGTTGCGTCATTCGAACTGAAGCTAAGGTCATTACTGTCATTCTTGGATACAGTTTTTCATCTTTCCTTCACGTTCACTTCACTGTACTTTCCATCTCGAGGGACGTATTTTTCAAACATAAAAGTATGGATTTTTTTCACAATAACTCGCAGACTTCATTGTTGAAGGCAATGGAAAGAAATAGACCTTAGAAAGAAAAAATAGCCCTGTTATCTCGCTTCTCTCATTCCCTCGATCACTTTATGTTCCAATCTCTCTTTGTATAAATCGTGAAATTAATATTTACGTGTAAAGGTTGGATTGCACCTTTAATTACATTGCCTGTGACATAGACGATGTTTTCCATGATGAGACCAGTGTTACATCTGAAAAGGGCTTTTCATATGAGATTTCTAGCAGAAACATTTCGGTTCAGGAACGGTAAAAGAGAAAATGCATATGAAACTTTCGCTGTTTCATGGCCGTTTCTCTTCAAGCCGAGTGTATTTCCTTAGCGCTATTAAGTCACCCTTCGCGCGAGTCATTTATGCTTTTATCCCGTTTCAATCATTTTCCTTTTCATTCACAACTCTTCATTTGTTTAATCCTTCACTCGTCGTAGGCATAGGTAGAACTCAGTCAGTTGTATAGGTAAAGTCATTATTCAAACGCTCACGATGTGTAATGATAGCTAAAGGTAGTGCCAACTAGACGCACATCTGCGCGTTTTCAGGCGCTCGTGATGATGAAACCTAGGCACAACTTTTATACGAATTTCATGAATATTTCAATTGAAAATATCATGTGCATGTGAAATTTGTCCAGCGACAAGCATTTGAAAAGCAATTGAAAATGTTATTCCAGCCAAAAAGGCATGTTTTTATGCTTTCCAACTAGTTCTTGTCACCCATTTATGAAAAATCTGAACTCAAGTCTGCGCTGTAGATCCTCGGCTGCTTCGTGTCTGCCGGAAGACGAACGATCCTCAGTTGAACACGAAATATCATGTCAGTAACTTCATCAACTATCACGAGCTATCACGCAGTTTGGATACGCTCACCTCGATCAACCAAACTATGCTATAAACAACTATTATATCAAATTTGATAAACATGTAAACAAATATCAACACTTCCTCTATACCTAACAAACAAACTGAATATTCAGTGTTTGAACTGTAAAACTGGATCCAGCTAAAAATTTCTTTTCCGAAAAAAATAATTAGCTGAACTTTGAAGAGAAATAGAAATAGAGCTTTATATTTCGATTAGATATCTGAATAAACAAAGACAAAACAAAGCAGCAGAGTACAATTCAAATAACAAACTGAAAATTATAGTTAATGCCCGTGTTCTATAGGAGTACAATTTTACGTCTACGTCTTCTCGTGTCAAAAAATATTCAATGAGTTTTGTCTTTAATCAATCAATCGACGTTTTCCAATCGCAGGAAACGTGGCTATTGGCATAATTTTGGTTTCAAAAGCGCCCACAAACTTGGAAGGTAAAGATAAAATAAGATTTTATCCTTGTGCTCGCCTTTGGTAGTTGTAAACTGCATAATTACGTCCGGTAATTTGAAGGAGAATCTTTAAAACTATTTTGTGTGTGTGTATCTGTTATATCAGCGTTATAAAATGCTAATTCATTGCCCGTCAGTCGACAGTTTGCTGGCACATTGAAACAGGTGGAAATTAATCATGAATTGTTCGAGTTGGTTCCGGCCAAGCTCTTACTAAATCCATCTCATAAATATCGAAATTTCCTTGATTGGATGTTTAGATCTTCTTTTCTTAATAACTCATACTATTTTCTACACAAATAAAAGTTTACAGCAAAATAAATATGAATAATCGAGATTAGCTCTGAATTTGAGGAGATATGACATGTAGATGTTTTATTTTTGGTTTTTTTCCTGTTTTCGGCAGAAGCAGACAGACTCGTGTCGGTCGGTTGAAGAGAACTGGTAAACTTTAGTCTGAAGAACAGAAAATTAAAAGCTTAAATACCTAAGTCGTCGTCACGCCAAAAAGAACTCCAACTGCTCGATATTTACCTTCAGATTATATCTTGCGCGAAGTGAATGTTGTTTTTTTTAATAAACTCCAAAATAGCAACAATATGCGAGCAGAACAGCAAATAGCATCAGTAAAACTATCCAGTTAACATCTTCACGAACACTGCGTTTAACAATGCCTTGTTGACTCGACATTAAGACCGGATGAATATCTTAAACCTTTCCTTAAAAAAAAAAAAATAATCCATTTCATAATTACTTCGCAAAACTGAACGAAGGTTGTCTCACCTTTGTAAGTTTGTCGATAGCTGTTCAATTCACTTGAGTCATTATGCTTCTCTCGAATGTTTTCAGTGTTTCAGACCTAACTTGCGAACTCGACGTTAGGTTTTTCTTTCAGACTTTTTTATTTGCCCTAAGTTGAATTCAAAACAATGATTATGATTATGGCTCGTATATACCGGCTAAACAAGTTTTTACCAAACAGAAGGTGTCTTAATTGCGTCATTGCAATCATAGAAGATTATATTATTAACATTTGGAAAAAAACACCACAAACTGACATCATTATCAAGATATTAATGAAATGGTGTTGAAAATTTCAATGCCCACGCGATAAACAAGCCGAACTTTTGATGTTTTTTTCGGTCGTCCTTCTTCAACTCGCGCTCTCCTTTCTCGAAAGCATTTAAGATCTCCCAGAAAAAGTCCTACATTTAGTAAATTCAAGAGAATATTTGTTGATATTCACTTGGTAAATATCAACTACTCGAAGACACATCTGCTTCCTCCGAGAACTCGCCTTATTAAAAACTTTCACCTTATAGTACGATGCCATGGTGACATGATCCACGTGCACCTTCAATTAATTATATAAAATGTTTTCCGGTGTAAAATATACAATATAACTTTGACAAACGCCATCGTTTACCAATCTATTTTGAGTAACTATGGTCTTGTGCTATCTTAACCCCGTTTAAACATTTTAAGCCTGACGCTGAATTACAAGTTTCTCCATTATATTTTGGCCGCGCATTCAACTGAAAAAGTGTTGATGTACTAGA
This sequence comes from Pocillopora damicornis, assembly GCF_964200805.1. Lineage (NCBI taxonomy): Eukaryota > Metazoa > Cnidaria > Anthozoa > Scleractinia > Pocilloporidae > Pocillopora > Pocillopora damicornis. The sequence goes on along the minus strand of NC_142679.1, from coordinate 13,445,577 downwards.
AATGGGCAAGAACTTCATGCAAAGTTCTATGAACAAGGGCAAGAACTCCTCACAAAATTCTGTCGTCAGGGAAAAATTTCGGTCTTTCATACTGCCATAGAAACCTAGTCGGTAGGTCTTTTCATGGACACCTCCTGGCAAATTTATATCGAGTTTTGACAATATAAACTCGAGTTCCATGACATAACAAGTATCCCTTCGTTTAAGATTTTTGCTTTGCCATCATCACAAAAGTGATTATCAGCTGTAAAAATTACATTTAAAGTTATTCTGTTCGTTAATGGATAAAATAAGCCCCCACACCGCGGCAAGAGCAGCTGTACATTGATCATTGACATAAACAAACAGTGGACAAGGCAAACTTGAGTAGTGCGGGCAACACTTGTCACAGCAACAAAAATTTGCTAAAGTTTAAATATAAAGTGTAAACTTTTTAAAATTCCATGTGTGAATAGAGTGTACCACGTCAGTCTTGTTTGATCCGTTTATGAAAAAAGAAGATCTCGATTCAGTGTCGTCTAACCACTTTCGTTTGCAGGAAAATGAACTAACATCGGTAACGCATTGAAGTTAGGTGAATAGTCCCCTCCATTATCAGTGACTTTCATGACTTTGAAAAACGGTGAAGCTGAGCTTAGCATACATCCATAGTGCGGGGATTTTAACTAAACAAAGCAGAGGTCGTGGGTACCAAGTAACGTCATTGGGAGGAAGGGAACGCCTTCCTCCACACTCGCCCACAATCACGTAATGCTCTCTCGTAAGATCACCATCAAAATTTAACTATGATTTGAGGGCTTGTATATAGTTTCTATATGCTGCTTACGACGTTTTATACACATTCTCGAGTGCTCGAGATACCTAAGAGTTATTTGTGGATTCGTTTACCATACAGCATTTTCCTCTTACTTCTTTTTATTTATGTACATACATAGGAGAAAATGAGAGGACGAACCCTTTGGAACTGGTGGAAATTTCCCCATAGTCAAACGTATCGCCCTAATTTCCCTCTGTTTTATCTGTATTTTGTTTTGGTCCTCGTTTCCCTTTGTAGTTTTATTTCAGCAGCTGAACACCAGACATTCACTTCAACAATGAACAAATTCATTGCATTCCATAGCTAGCAAGTTTGGAGATGAGCTCGTTAATCAGGTGCGGTTTTGCTGCAGTGATGGAGTGGAGATAATTAACTTTCTAATTCTTTACATTACGAGCCGAAAGCCAAGTCCGAGCTTCCCACTGCAGGCCGAGCTGTTGGCACAATCAGGAGCAACATCTATTTCCTGGTTTCACCTTCTTGTTTCTTGTCATGAGACTCACCTTTATTGCACCACTTTTGTGTGAAGTTGATGAGACAGGCGCTCGCATCTCCACTCGCACCAAATCGGATTGGACCGCAAGAGATCCTTAAATAGACATTGCCTTGAGAACCGGATATGGACAAATATTTCCAGCATGCTGAGTATTTGACATTCAATATGTTTACTTCTCAGTCATTATTGAAAAAGATTGGTAAGTTTTGTTTGACTACGTCGGCAGTTCTTAGAGTTGACGTGCCTCGGGAGATCTTTTCGTTGGTCAATTTGCTCGGAAGCGCTACACCGGATCCATTTACGCTTTTCACGCAATTACCGTGCTCTTATTTGGAAAAATCGCGCGTCACTTCGCCCTGGTTTGGTCCATACCCTCGAGGTATTTCTTCTCTTCGTATTCCTTTTTTACTGCTTGTCACGTTTCTGGGTAGTGCTTTAATTGTTTCCTATCTGCTTCATTTTATCTGATGTCTTTAAAGTGGCGTCAAGCTCTTACACTTTGCTTTCCATTTTATTAGTCGACGAAAATCGATATAGATCTGTGAAATTAACATGAAATCTTTTAAATTACACTTTTACAGATATCTCTCTAGTCGCTATTTTGGTTTGGCTGGAATAATTCAAAATATAATTTGTTTCATCCAAATTTTCATGACGTGTCAAAGAATTCAGAACACACCGGAAATGCGTCATGAGATTTTGCAACCCGATGATAAGTTGATAACTTAGATTATGCCCCTATCGGGAAATAATATCAAGCTTTTGGATCGACTTTCCGAATTCATAAAGGTGATGAGTTTGAGGCGAAAAAAAATTTAAGAGTTGAACGCTTAGTTTGCTTTGAAAACGTCTCAGTATAAGGTCCCACGCTTCGCTTTATTTTTGTTCAATATTTTTTTATGGTATGTTGCTCTGAGATATACATCAATGAATTTTCTAGAACAATAAGTAAGCGTCATGGTACTCAAAACATTATAAAGACAAACATCGTGGGTCGCTTTAACACTGCTACCTTTTGATCAGCGCCCTCAAATCGACAATCTCATTGACTTTTGACTCAGCCCATTTTTTTCTGAGAATTACAGGTGGGGTTTGTTTCATGGTTATTTGGTTTCAGCGGTAAAAATGGCAAACAACGTTCTGACAGCTGAAATGTCATTGACATCTGATTATAAGAGCGATGGCGCTTTTTAAATATGTCGTTGGAACCATCGTGTTTTGTAACACCAGAAATTCGTGTCGTGACTTCTTGCTTACTTAGCGAGCTATTTTAAAGGTTCCAGGGTGTACAACCCAACTACAAATGAAAACGACAGAGCGACAATTGCACATGTTTTTTATCTAAAGCCATTTAGAAAATAAATGTCTAAACTATACATAAATTGCATAGTTACGAAGAGTAAGTGCGGTTGGGGAACCATTGTTAATAAGGCTTCTGAAGGTTTTGAAGCATTTCAGAGTTTGAAAACTTCCAATCTGCTGAGGGTGCAGTTCTTGAGTTTACAATTTTTGTTTCTTTGAGCCACCGTACTTTAAACGGAAGATATCAAAATAATAACAGCAGTTCGCGATATCAGTGGACATGCCAGTTTCAGAATACTCGATGTTCATGTGCTGGTTTGATTCTGCTTCAACAGGTTACTGTTCGTTTTTGATCAACAACCTTCTATGTTCTATGAGAATACTGATCAGGGCGGGCAAAACATTTAAGATAAAACACTACAGGACAAATTCCTCTTCGTGGCGGAAAATACACTTGGCGCCTGAAAGGCTTTCCACTGACCCGTTTACGCGAATCAAACATTCACGTCAAACGTCTTAATGAATAGACCCTAGATCGAACAAGAACAACAATTTGTGTACATGCATCCAACATTTCAAAGGACTTCTCGGGAGGAGTTAGAAGCAACCGCGCATTAAATCCAACGTATGAAATGATTTGCCATAATGCTGATGATGAGTGTCGGAATTGAACATTCTTTTTTACGATTCTAAAGAAGAAAATCTTACGGACCCATTCTTTTCAACTTGTAGATACTAGGAGAATTTATTAATTGGGTGAGATCGCGGAATAGATAAAAATTACTTGAAGGTCGCCCCACAACCGGAAATTGGCCTGCCCTAGCCTTTCCTTAGGGCCACAGCTGCTAACATATTTGAAGTATTGTTTTGGTTATGGCGCGTCTGTTTTATTGATAAAAGCCAGTGGTACTCCTTAGGGAATTGCATTCTTTACCGGCGCCAGTGCGGCGCCTACGAACAAGAGCATTATTAGTTCTCTTTTGAAGGTACCATTGTCATGTAAATTGTTCGGGAAGTCACATAATTCTTAATTAGCTTGGATTATTCAATACTGTTTACGTCCTTACTCTCTATAGGCTGAGCACTTTGCTGTATATGGTTTCTTTCTGGTGTCACATGATCGACGAATAGACGGACATTTTACAAAACGACGCTCTCAGCTCAGATTTTGTTCAGCCGTTAACGTACGCGATCAAAACAGTGTGGAATTACGACCTTTAGGTAAACCTCTACACGGGTATCTCAATTATGTAAAAAATTGCTAATAATCTTGACAATTGCAGTAGACTCTTATTCCAATGTAGATCAGTTATCCTTGGATTGTATACTATCGACAAACTCCTCTCTCTATTCGTGTGCCCGAAGCACTACGCTTCGTTAACTGTACCGATCCGTCTGCGATTCACGATGCATTTTTAAATCCTTTTAGAATGTATTACCGCTTTGTGTTGTGTAGTTTCCGACCGATTGGATTTAGGTTTATGATTCCCCTGCTCCCAGATTTTCAACTAAATGTTACAGAAGTAAACGTTGAAATTTAGTCACCGCTCCGCTTCAAATCTTTCAGGGCAATATTTGAAGTACTTTGTCATAATCACGATGTTCGGAACACATTTCTATGTAAAGCAGTCAAAGATAGGTTCATGCCGTTACATTTTATTAATCTTATTTAAACGCGTAAAAAGAATTTCATGAAGAATGCAGTTATTGTTTTCTCGTGGTCAATTGTTTAATAAGTTGTCACGATATTGTGTTGTCGCAAAAGCTAAAATTAGACAACAAAATTACTTGACAGATTTGAATATATTAGCATAATCAACAAAATTACCATACACATTGTCTTTCGCATTCTCGAATGAGTGGCCGTCGTTAAGCAAGCAAGGTGAATGTTTATCGCTTAAGAATTGTTAATCCTACGTTTTGGAGTCAAAATATTGGTTTTTGAACTGATGCCAGGGTAAGTGATGTTTAGTCTGAAATTAATTCAAGCTTAAGGCCTTATTTTCTTCTAGTTTTATTTTCCAACCGATCGAAAGCCAATATCGGTCAAGAAGTCAGTAAACTATCCATATTTTAATTAATTGATAACTAGTTTTTGAGAGCATATGACAATTATTATTTTTATCACTCATTGTAAAAATGTTTGCGTTAAGAGCAAAAATGGTCTCCATAAGGTATACACTCATAAATATTTAAGCATAGACTTGGCAAGTATACTGAAACAAAACTAGTTTTCTTTGATTTGTGGCTGTACCTAATTAATATTGAGGACAATACCTGTTGCCGTTCTTTAACGATTGATAGCCCGGCCGCAATGGCCTTAAATGATTTGTGGGGTATCTAAATTTGCATTTCCGGGTCTAACATTCCGTCCACACAACATCCAGAAGAAGAGAACAGACCTCAGGGCCAACATGTAGTTATTTGTTTACCTTGCATATAGATAATCAGAGCACGCGATATCTTACTTTGCTTGTTCTTGAACTGACTTGATTAAAGATGTGGATAACAAGTCCATCTACAGCTATGAATTAAGTTGGCAAAACTGTGAATTTTGATGGGAGAGCGATAATATAAACAAATTGTGGCATTTGTGGTTGTCTACATTCTATGTAATAAGGTAAATTCAGTTTTCTAATTTCCGTTTGTTCCCCGAAGAGGTCGTCGCATTCGCTTCCCTAAGAAGGGGCAGACTGGATCTGACAAAATAATCCTGCATAATTATTTCAAATTGACAAGTTAACAGGAAACCCATTGTTGTTTTGATAACGTGTCTTCCGTGTTCTTTGCGTACGTGGCAAGATGCCGAAATATTCATAGCTTATGCTCTGTGGAAAGTCCAAACTTACCGCAGTCGAGAGGATATCAATAATTCTTTCTTTTCTCTTTGATACAGGAATGAATGTATCTTTCTCTCGATAACCAATATATATTGTCACACTTCACTGAGTAGCTGTCTAACAACGCTTCGACAATCTTCAACTTTGTAGAGGCAAGGTAACTTATAATTAAGACCAGTTATTGTAGATATGCATTGTAGAAAAAGATAAACCTCATTCACTATAATACTGACATTATTAAAAGCATCTTCAGTACTTAAAAGTAACTTGTAATTCTGCGTTTATTTGGGTGTGATAACGCCGGCCGTTATTATCTTGTTCTGGTCCGTTTGAATACCTCTAAGACAGTTTATAACAATCATCGGACTGTAGAAACTATATAAGATGAATTAATTGTAAAGTTGTTTATCTGTGCTTTTTTGTCTGTACTGCTATCCTCTAACATGATTATTATTTACCTTCTTTAATGCACGGGAGTAATTATGCTGATAATATTTAGTTTGTAAAGAAATTGTTGGTTTACTTCGTTGAGTAAGTGACACGCTTATATGTTGATCAAGTTGATGATGCAAGAATAGACTAACCGCCGTACACAGCGAATTCAGAGCATGAAACTATCGTCATAGCAATCTTCTGTTCCATAACAAGACATCGCCTTTTTAAAAATTATCTACGATGCTACATCTATGTTTCTAAGCTTCAAGTCGACAACGTGTGCATGTTTTGTCTTGGTGATAGTTTTTTTTAGTAAGATATAATTATATAATCATAACGGTCCAAACGATATGGGATTATGCAACTCATCTCAAAAAAAAAAATTTTTTTTTTTATCAATAACTGCGATTAGCCATTATAACATAGTGCGCGTGCTTGCCTTATGTAAGTCCTATCGAGCCGCTATGAAAAAAAATCTTTATTTACGCACGCCCGTGCGTAAATAAGATGACGTGAGCATTTTTTTGCAAGTTTCCTGCAGTCTGTCTTCTCCAATTGCACCGTGCACGGCGGCGTAAACATTATTTGGAACAGTCAAAACCCTTGATAACTTCAGTCTTTTACTTTTAAAACATTTTTTAGTGGCACTTGAGTTCATTTAGTTTTGATTTTCTCCATTTTCCCCTTAAATTTTGAGCTTTTCACTCACAGTTATCGGTTAACTGGATCAAATGTTTTCGCTCAAACCAAAGTATAAAATGTGGCGTGTTTTTGACCAGCCAATAGGGACGTTTGATTCCTTTTTTTTTTTGTGCGTTGTGAGAATTTTGCACTCTATCCGGCACAATCATGAAAAGGTTTCTTCGCGCAGATCCTTGTTGTCGCTCTGTTATAAAGGAATTTGCTCATGCTTTTAGCTGTGCTTATATCGAGTTATGGATGCACGCGGGAAGTTTGGAGAGCACGAAAAATGCGTGAGAGTTGCTCTCGGCTGCGCCTCGAGCTACTCATTCGCATTTTTCGTGCTCTCCAAACTTCCCGCGTGCATCCATAACTCGATATACGCACGCTAAGCATGAACAAATTCATAATTACATGATAGGAAAAATCATTTTAATACAGATTCACATTAGCTCGGTTTGGTTTATTCCAATATACGAAGAAAACTTCTTTTAGAATTTTTTTAATTAATTTTTTTTCATTTTCTAGAATAATTTGTAAATTAAGAAAAGATCGGAGCGGAGCCCCGGATATTTTCAGTTGTGTGCGTCCGATCACTGAGACTGAACACCACACGTACGAGGTAAATTGTTAGAATCGCGAATTATGAAAACAAAACAAGACAAGAGGAGTACGAAAAGAAACAAGAAACAAACAAAACAGACAGAAAAAACTGCGACATTATGCAAGCTAATTTTCATTTCTCTTACCAACTTCTTCCCCGCAGGGGCGCTGGTAAGTGAAAGGAACATGAATGACGAGGTTCTAGGACGCTTGAAGCAACTTGCATCCTCTGTTCAAAAGAAAAGTAATACTCCGAGAAAGACTGGGTGTGGCAAGGACGGAGAAGCGAAAAAAGAGGAAGGACCGGAGAAAAACCCAAAACAAAATAAAGGAGAGGCAGCCAATACTGATACAGGAAGCTTAACAGGTGAACTATGACAAAGAGTGATTTGAATGATATTAATAAATTGTGTCAATATGTTTATATGATAGGCTGAATTCTGGGATCAATATCAGTATCTGGGCAACGGCCCACCTACCCCTCCCCTAACCCAACATTCACCCTTACTTGTTATCAATTGACTGTTGTTGGGTTAGGGGAGGGGTAGGTGGGCCGTTGCCCAGATACTGATATTGATCCGAATTTTGTATGCATTTTGATTGATTCTCACCTAATATGGTGTAGTGGAGAACAGACGCATAGATGACCTCATCATTTACAAAACTTTGCTTTTTTATCGTAAATTATAAAACTAATGGATTCCATGTTGCTGTGGGACTATTCTGTAAGAGATCACAGAAGACCACCCAATGTGATCTGAACATCAGCGACACACTGGGCTGCGCGCTATTTTTTTCTTACTTCATCAGTGATCTCTAACAGAAAAAATGCACGGCATCATCGAATGTATTTGTTAAATAACAAACTGGGTTAACAATTTACTCTGTCAACTCAGTTTATAAAACCAAATTAACATGTCATTCCCCCCCCCCTCCTTCCGAGGCAGCACCTCGGTTTCTTTCTTTGTAATTATCCCCCCCCCCCCCCCCCAACTTAGTTAAAGAGCTCCCTGAATTTGTAAAGTTTCCTTTTCTGGGTGAATGAAGAAATGAGTTTTTATCGGTCAGTCAGTAAAAAAATGATCGGAATGCTATCGAAACTCGTGCACAGTTAGGTCCTGAAATCTAATCATAGAACTCTTTCATAAATGGCGGGCCTCAGTTTGCCTTCCTGGCCTCGAAAACATGTTTCAACACAACATTAGTTACACTGAAAGAGAGGCCAAGAGGGCTTTCTTTTCATGCAAACTAAAAAATAATAATCATGCCCGCCGTTACGAAAGTGTTACAAAGCCTATAACAAGGAAATCTGACCTATTTCCGCATGGCCTCATACCACTCTAAAGTAAAGCATTAGTCCCAAAGGCAGCCGATTGTTTTCCCCATTGTTTTGTTTTGTTTTTTTAATCAAATAACTGCATGCATAATGAAGTATAGAGTTCTATGGAAATTAAGGCAGTGACCCGTCTCATGTAATACCTGGACGACTGAACTGAATCAGTGGTTCATGGGTTCATTCTCAAATTAGCTTATGAGATCAGTCACTTGATCTGAACTGTAACCACGGGCAATCAAATCAGAGTATTTGATATTGCGGTTGAATTTTATGATGAGGTTAATCCTACACCCACTATGATTGCTTCTTACTTATTATCTTTTGGGGGACAGGCGCATAGATGACGTCACCTTTATCAATGAAACAAGTAGATTGTATGTTGCCGTAAGCCTGTGCAGTAATAGATCACAGAAGACATCAAAATATGGAAGGAACATCAGTAACATACTCGGCTGCGTCTCGTGTGCCCCATTTTTGTCCTTATCACATTTTGACGTCATCAATGATTCATTGGATGATCAGACGCACGGCAACATGGAATCTATTCGTTATATGAAAAATAATTTTAAAAAAAACAAGAGCAACAACATCAACAAAGAATAAATAAACATTTGGTATATAAATTTCGGAGATCATATTTAACACTCTGCTAGGGAAACACTGCTAGACTCGAAAGACGTCTTCATCTGATTGGTCGAGAATTGCGTCATATCTCGCTTTAATCACCGCGCGCGTGGCGATAATTCCATGGGCGCTGAATTACAAAATGGCTGCCTCGCGTTTGGTAATGATTACCGAGAAAGTGAGAAATGCAATAGCAGAAAATTCAAGTCCGAAGAGAAAAAAAAATGCTATTAAGTTTGGCGTAACACTTTTCAAATGTGAAATATAAAATCTTTCGCTGTTAAATTTGGGTGGAAACCGGTTGTTTATCTTGATACAGAATGTTTTTAACAACAGGAAAAACTTACAACTTAATTCGAAAGCACCTGAGCAATTATACTAAAACAATTATTCGCCTCATTGAATAATCCCCTCGACTACGTCTCGGAAATTATTCAACAACACTCAATTCGCCCTTGGTGAATTATCGTTAAATAGTCTCGCTAACCTACCTAAACTCACCTTATCTGATGTGATTAAATATTTTCAAAACCTTGAATTAACTCTCATTGCCTTGTCTCTTTTTTCTTTTGCTACTGTAATTCACGAGGGCTAAAAGTTCGTTAGTATTTTGTTCCTGTCGCATTTCTTTACTGACTGTATCATTTTTTAAATCACTGTTAGGTACAAGTGGCAGAATATCCTGTGTGTCAATCAGAAACAATGAAATAAAATACGATTCGCCAGCACAAAGCAGCAAAGAATCAGGAAAAGACAATGAAATAAAGATGGACATGAATACGTTCCGTCAGGTTCGAGCTGAAGAATGTTCCATTATTGTATAAACTTATCGACTGAGTAGGAGGGTAGAACGGGACGCGAGGTCCGTGCTTCATGACTTAGAGGCGGCCCCACGCATCTCAGTAAACAAGCATTTTAACATATGGCCTTTTCTCTCTCTTTATCTTCCTTTCCTCTTTCAACTCGCGTCTCGCATGCAGTACGCGATGGTGTGAGCAGAGCCGAAAGGCTTGTTCTGACTACACTCATGCGAGGCATTCAATATGAAAAGTTTATTTAGGATTAGTCGGTCAGTCTTCTACTATGCGCATCAAATCAAAAATTTGACCTACACTCTCGCCAAGGTAACTCTCCGAATAGAGTGAACACTAACCAAGCAAACAAAGATCAAGAACTGATATTGGTGGCCGTGCAACCTGTCCTAAAACATTTACTCAATATGATAAAATTAACTCGATAAAGTGATATGATTTTGGTTTCTTTGTGACAGATGCTCAAAGAAGTGATGGTGAAGCGATCCCTTGAAGTAGAAAAGAGAATAATGGCGGACGTAGAATTGTTGAAAAAGCATATATTTGCGTTGGAAGAGGAAAAGAAAACACTGCAGTCCGATGCAAAACGACTGGAGCAAAAAGTGAAACAAATCTCCAGCAAACATGAAAGGGTACGCTTTATTTTAACAGTTTCTTCTACTTCTACCATATTAAATAGAATAACGCAATCTCATGCTAAACGTTCATTTGTTATATTTCCGAAAACCTTTTTTTGCACTTTTGAAATCATAATTACGAATTTGACCATTTAAACCGAACTGACAAACGTGCGTCACCATCAATCCAAATAAGGACAAATTTAGGACTTTGAAAAGTTCCAAAGAAAGAACGAGATGCATGCATACAATTCAAAACCTCATTCAAGTGGGTTATTGACTGTAAGACTAAGTGTAAATTCGCTTGAATAGCATCCGTAAAAACGAAGGCATGAAGAACTTCATTGACTCATGAACACCTTCTCTCAACAGCAAAAGCCGCAGATGATATCTTGTGGAACACAAATTGACATTGATCTGGTATATTGTTACCTTTTGTTGTTGTTATTCTCCTTTTTTCCTCTCTTTCTTTCTTTTTTCAAGTAAGGGGCAGTTTCATTTCTAATTTGGTACGTATTCTTAAATGCATAGAGCTGCAAGAACATTGAAAATTATGAGAAATCGATTTTATCTGCAAAAGTGAACCATCTCAGTCTATTGCCAGCCGTTGACGCCTTAACAATGTGAACTTCAATCAAAGACATGAGACCGTTATTCCTTCTGTAACTCAACTTACTGAATATTTCTGTTTCAGGTACAAGGGAATAGGATCGTTGAACTTTTAACAGATAATTCTATTCGTGAAAAGCAAGTCTCGTCAAATATTGAAAGAACGGGTAATGCCCATCATGCCACGAATGTAGATGTTGAGCAAATTCTCAGGCACCACATACATGGCAATAGAGGAAATGCACACAGTGTTACGACTAGTGAATTAAGAAGAATTTCTGATTTTAATGCTCGTGGTAACAACATTACCCAAGAGTTTACAAAGCAGAACGTGCCGTCTTTTGTAAACGATTGCAGAATGCCATCGGGGCAAACTGGACCTGGAAATCTTACCTTTTCTCAAAGACAGCAAGTTAATTCAGACACTGCACAGGCGTACGCACGAGAAGGCGAATCAGCTCACAGAGTTTCGCCTGAAATTCCCATTGAACAACCGCGGCCCCTTCAAAGGCCTGCGTCTCATCCACCGGCAATGCATGGGACATCTCCTAATAACCATATACATAATCAAGGGCAGTCACCTATTCTCATACAGACAAGTCATGAGGTTTTAAAATCCCCTTCAACGACTCTGAGTACAGTTCAGGACAATTTTCCAGCACGAGTAGGATGGAATCCTTCACAACCAGAAAATCAAAACAATCGTATCCGAATGCCACAGTCAAGTCGAGCTGCTGACGTGCCAGTTCACTTGAAACGTGGTCCTCCAAATATTTCCGTTTTTGGTGGGCCAAACAAGCGGAGTAAACGATGGAGTAACGATGGTTTACATGTTGTTTCGAGTAGTAACGACTATGTTATGCACAACTTTAAGGTAAAACCTATTAACACGACTGCTGTCCCGAGAGTTGTCCCCAGAAGTGTGGCCCCTGTAAATCACAGACCTCTTCAACCAAAACCGACTTTACCAATCTCCCAACCACAGCAAGGAAATCAAGCACTGTACACCATTAGTCCTTCAAGCCAAGGCCATCCATCCAGCCAAGGCTATCCATCCAACCATGGCCATCCATCCAACCATGGCCATCCATCCAACCATAGCCATCCATCCAACCATGGCCATCCATCCAACCATAGCCATCCATCCAACCATGGCCATCCATCCAACCATGGCCATCCATCCAACCATGGCCATCCATCCAACCATGGCCATCCATCCAACCATGGCCATCCATCCAACCATGGCCATCCACCCACACCAAGACCATATTTAAATCAAGCTTCTTCCAGTCTTGAATCTAGACCACATCTAACTCTACTTCAAACCAACAAGATACCCGGGCAGATCATAAGTCAACAGCCATCAGGCGTTCAACCCTCTATTCAGAATGCACCTCATCCCATTCATCAGATGAGTAAGGCTCCCATTCAGCCACAAAGACTTTCACAAGGTCAGCTTGTAGAGAAGGTTGGTTATCCTACCAATCCACCACGACAACCTACCACTGACTATGGCCTAGGAGTGACACTTACCCACTCACAACCTTCTCAACGTGTAGAGCCAGCGCATACATACAGTCAGCCTACTGAATCCAATGACAAAGTGTACGTTGTTCGAGATTACCAGGTATCTCAACAGAGGGATCCAAATCTCACAGTTCCTCTGCCGCAAAGAGCTGCTCTATTTCAAGCCGCTACTCAAGCGCCTCCCGGTGTGCCCAGAGGTCGACATCCGCCAATTCAATCCCCCGGTATTTCGTCCTCAGCTTCGCCATCTAACCGTCATCCAGGAAATCCTAATGTAGGAGGTGATCAGCGTGGTACAGTGAATCAGTCAGATACTTTGGTTGCCACAAACGGCGATTCTAAGGTACAGTTAAGGTCACCACCAAAACCGCAGGCGTCAATTGTAGTTGTCCAGGATGACATTGTTCTTTCCTGGACCATGAGACTAGATGACACTATGGCAGTAATTGACAATTATGAACTGTTTGCTTGTCAAGATGGTGCCGAAAGCACAAATCCACCAATTATGTGGAAAAAGATCGGTATTGTTAAAGCACTCCCACTTCCAATGGCTTGCACGCTGTCACAGTTCTCCTCTGGGAATAAGTATCATTTTGCTGTGCGTGCAGTTGACGACCAAGAACGTGCAGGCCCCTTCAGTGACCCGTGCACGATATCCTTGACTTAATGGAGTTTTTAGCTGCATAAAGAAAAGACATACATATTATAAGCAACCAAACGCGTCAAAATGTATTGATCCACGGACGAGTGGGGACTCAATTAATGGGGCAAATATTAAGTGCAAACGAATGCAGACACCGTAATTCTTGACCTCTTCATTTTTGTGCTATATTTCTATGATTTTTATATTTATATCTTGTATTGATGTACATTGCTAAATTGGTGAAAGTTAAGTGAAAACAAATCCAGACACCCTAATCCTTGGCCTCTTCGGTTTATCATATTATATTTTTGTAATTTTACATTTATTTTCTGCCATTTATGAAGATTGCTCAATTGATAAAGGCTGAGGGCAAACAAATCTAGACATCCTAATTCTTGACTTCTTCATTTGTATGTGATATTTTTATAATTCAAATATTTATCTCATATGTTGATGTACATTGCTAAAGCTGAAATCGTATTTATTTTTGTACTCGAGAATTTTATTTAGACCAATAAATTAACATGAAAGCATTTCTATGAGGTGATTGTTACTGTAGTTTTAGCTCTGTTTTGTTGAGATGTGGCGCGACATTTCGGAACCAATCACAGAGCGAAGTGAAGCAAACCAAAGCAATCCCAGATTTCCTTCGAAAACTGCTCAATAGGTCACAAACAGGGATACATTTAAGCCCGACGTTTGTCTCCTTTATTGCGCATCAGTAGACGCTCAGCATAAGTATCACAGACTGGCTACTTAAATAATAAAGTGTTGAATAGTAAACAAGTTTTGTACCTTTATTTCCACAGACCAGATTAATCTAAAGAAACCATCCGCGTTAAATTTCCATCCTTAAATTTCTCCTGGCTAAAGATGATACTTAACGTTTTTATTGCGACATTCTTTTTTATCTAACTTTATCAAAATGTTATTATCACATATTAGCTTTGAACGGCAAACCAAACACTTCATTTCAACCCTATTGATAAATTTCTGGCTGCGCTAGTAAAACAAGTTTTCATTGAAAACCATCTTCTTTCTCCTAAAATAGTTCACGGAATGATTTTAATAAACAGGTATTTAGAAATACAAAAGAAATCTCTTTTTCACAATATAAACGTTTTATTTTCAATTAGGCACATAATAAGAAACATTTTCAGATGCGTTCCTAGCAGGTGCCACACGTATGAAATATGCTGTAGCTTAAAAACAGTCCCTTGGGTCACTAAAGATAAAACTGGACATCGACAAATATGTTGCTCAAAGGAACTAAAGCAGCATAATAAACCCCTTTTATAGTTTCCCTTTGTTAGCAACAGCTTAAATGGTTTAAATCTGTGATTGTGTCTGTGATTAATTGCCATCTAATTGTTTCATAATGACACTGGCGTCAATTATGAGGAGAACGACTTGTCGTATAATGGCCCACCAAAACCAATTTCTGAACAGGAGATTTTAATCTAAGAATATTTGTCAATTTGAGAATTTTTAGAGGAAAAAAAAGCAGCAGCAGTAGATGATAGGTAACACGTTTTAAAGTCTTAGTAATTCCATGTGCGTTGAAAATCTCCACCTTTTTGTGCGCGGTTCAATGATCTAGAAAACCAACCTGTAGTTTATGCACGCTAAATAATGGTACCACCAGAAGACCAATGAAATATTAAACTCATGAACAGAGGGACTCCAAAACTACTACTCAATCTTCATTACCGTAAATGACTTACAAACCAAGTGACTTCGAAGAGTGAAGAAATAAGGTAGGTGATGAGTATATGTGGCTAACAATTATTTCGAACATTAATTTAGAGATGCTTTCTTGCAGCGAAGACGTACTTATGTAATAATGTCTCATTAAGTAATTACTGTTTTTGTCACATTGTTGACCTATTCTATAATATCAAATTCACACACGTGTTGAATGAGTGATTAACCCTCTCTCTTGTGGACCACTGTTCCTTATAAGAATATACAAATACATATAAAGATTTTAGGCCAGAGGATCCGGCGGAGGTATGGTAGTGTTAAACTTCCATTTAAGCCCTTGTAAAGGTTATGTTTAGTTCTATTAATGATATGGACACTGCTTTCTACTGAGGAGCATATATATATATATATATATATATATATATATATATATATATATACCTCTCCATATAAACCTGTCACTTGTTTTGTCTAAAATTTTGAAAACGTTTGTTCAAAAAGATTCATGTTATGTCTTTATCACGTTTAGCAATGAAGTAAAAAAAATCAAGCTAAAATTAGATTTATCTGCAGAGAAATGTGCTTGACACCGTGGAGCGACTTTCACCTATCGATCGCATTTCACATTTACATGAACTAATACAAATTACTCTTTACATCCACAGATACAAAATGAAGAATTGGAATCATCTATGTATTCTTCTGCTATTAACACTTGCTTCTAGAGGTGAGACTTTCTCCAGTTCTGTTTTAGTCGGTTTGAATCTTACGTTTGTTAAGCTGTTAAATACTTCTGGTACCAAACAAAATAGATCGATGGCGATCTTGCCTAAAATGTCTCAGTTATCCATAACATCAAAACAAAGAATTCCCGCAAAGTCTTCTCTTCTCTTCTGTATTTTGTATTCATATCGTCGTTGCATTACAAACAGAGCATTTTTCCTCATTTGACTTAATGTCAGGGACTCTCAGTTTAAAACAGGTGTCCTATTCGGAGTGGGCAAACAACATGTCTATGGTGTCATAGGTTTTTCTTTCTTTCTTCTCCCTTGTGAGTTCATGCTGTAGCTATCTATCTTCCGTAAGTTACGCAGCCCCTTTTTCTATAACAAAACTATGCCTTACAGGAATCTACTTTCAAATCTTGGAGCATTCCTTTAGGAAGTTAACACACATGACTAGTCTTGGTTACCAATGGTTATCAGTTGTTGCACGTCGTTTAAAAGTTTTGATAAAAGGTTTTTTAGTTGGCCCGCACCTAAAGTCAATAGAATTGGAAACTTTTCATTTTGAAATTAGTCTTGTGAGTATCAAGGATAAATAGCATTACATTACATAGCATTACTCTGACGAGCACTTCATGCTTTGTCAAATGAATGTATTAGGGATTTTTTTTAAATATAAGCTCAAGTTGTGTCGTTTGAGGTCACGCATATATAGTCACATTCTCACTGCATGTTTGACAAATTCTCGTCAACTAACCTGATGATTTCCGACGAAAGAAAATCACGATTGTCATAAATTTAAGATAAATTATGATAAATGTATTCCTAATTAAATGAAGTCGGAATTTACTGAGCTGAACTCCTCGGCTGACACATTGACAAAAAGAGCGAAAAGAAACTATAAGAGTTTGTGAGATAGAGAATTCTTTATTTATTTTTGAAAGTAATCTGAGAATATTCTTATTTAATCCGCTTTCAAATGGGTTTAAGAAACTTGACGCGTGCCACTTTCTCAACCAATGGGGGAAATTAATCGTGATTTTAACGTTCGTATTTCATCGTTCAAAAACTGATCTTATCTCGGCATTTGTATAGAAAAGTCCACACTTAATTCACCTGCACAGGGATACAGTGTTAAAGTGTTCATTATAGGCTTTAAATATTACGCATGGATTACCATTTTATTTGGTCGATCATGAGGGAACTTTAATCAGCATAGTACTTTCAAATGTAAGAAGATTTCATTTGTGGGTTAAAAACGTAGTTTTCGGCATCGGCAAATGGCAAAAACGAATTATAAATAATAACTCAATTTTCCTGCTAAAGTTAGTATCTGAAGTTTTGCTGTTTGTCGTGTGTAAGAGACATGCCTATTGAAAGATAATCACAAAAACCTATACGCCAAAAACCATGTAAGACGGAACCAATATTTTTGTACACTTAAACCCAGCTAAGATCTATAGTTGGTAACACTGTTCAGGAAAGGGGAGTACTATCGGCTAAATCACCGTTCCAGATGTGATTCATGCACGCCCTGGAGACCCTCAATCTCCGGTACCGGATACCCCACTCTCACCAGCTTCACCAGAGACACCGGAGACCCCGGTCACAAAGGAGACACCAGAGACACCCCGGACACCGGAAAGCCCTGTAACGCCTCTGACACCAGAGACGCCAAGTACCCCGGTATCACCACGAACGCCGGACACTCCAAGAACTCCTGAGACGCCGCTAACACCAGAAACTCCTAAAACGCCTGAGTTTCCATTCGTGTTAGGGTCAGATGGCTTTATCTATCGCGCTGTACCATACCTTTTGGTTTTCCCGCATGAGATGCCCCGCATGCCATCTCCTGGTGATTTACCAGACGTTCCCCCCGTTCAGGATCAGTACGATATTCCTGAGGCTCCAAAGCCTCCTAAACCCCCTGAACCTCCCAAGGCCCCAGTAAAAAAGAGAAATCATTTGATGAGAGGTAACTACATGATGTTGATGGGGAAGAGTCCTAGGGTGCAGGGAATCAAATACAAAGAATGTTTTCGTCGTACCCGAATTTTGGTTAAATCTTTGAGCACAGTTGCAAGCGGGTCACAACAGTTCTCTTTACCCATCGAAGTGAAATTTAGAACATAACAGACTGAACAGCGGTAATTCGAAATGCTAAAAATCATGACATATCTTTCTTACGTTCGAAGCCATGTTGTTACAGAATGCTGATTAGGGCAGCTTTAAATTGAATGTCGAAAGCAACACGTGATTACATTGGATTTTCTTTCTGTTATTGGTAGAGAAAACTCACACCAAGCTTAGCTCTTAATGGTATTTTCCATTCTCCGTCTCCATTAGCCGTCGTGAGTGTAACAAACTTGGCTTTTAATATCAAGATGGATTTATTCCAAAACAATATGGCGGGCCCTCAAGCACATGGCCCCCAACATGCAACGGGACACTAGAACAGAACCGGAAGTGACTAATACTACAGTGATTACTTTGGTTTTTCTTTCACGATGCCCATCGAAAAAAGCTCTAATGTTAATCAGATTTCAATGCGATAGAGATGCAAACAATGCCTTCCTGTTTTAGTGTAAATCTTTCCGAGATAAAAGCACAGAAACTCATCTATTGAATTTTGGGTAGGTAAGGTGTAGTTTTGATGAGATTCTGATTTGGAACGAACAAAGCTCTTACATTAACATCGCAATATACCTGGATAGATGTCTATAAGTTACCTGGGCGCGTTCATTTTAAGCATTATTACAGCTTCTTTTGAAACATTGAAGAATGTTATTTCAGCTTAAGAAAAAACAACAACCAAAACAAATACTTATTTTAAGGTTGTAAATAATTTTAAAATAACACTTACGAGCAATCGGCGCAATGACACAAGTGATTATTCATCAGAGCAAGGTTAGAGTCATTAGTTCAATTGTGCATCTTGTAAAACTTTGACTTAAGTCTTCAGACTATCCTCAGCTATTCCTTTTCTTTTGAATGATTTTAATCGCTACGGCCGTTTTGAAGTCCAGAAAACAAAACGGTCGAGAATTTTACCCCCTTCTTTAACTTCCATCACACCACGACCACAGCATCCGGGTGCAGCGTTTGTATCAAGTGGGGGGCGGATATCTAAACAATGCCTAACCTGAGCTTTCGCATATTTAATCTGCCAGATGACCTCGAGATTTCTCAACAATCGACTTGTTTAAAGCAAAAGGCGTTTTCTAAAGTCGGTTGTTAGTCTTATTAAAAAGCAATATCTAGATAAGGTCTTTGGCTATATTAAAGTTGATTTTGAACACGGTTTTTCTAAAGAACGGCTAAGCTTTGTTATAACAACCGACTCATAATATCTTGACTTAGCTGGTTAACCATTCCTTCGTTATCCCTTATTTCACCAACTTTTTTTTAAAAAATTGCCAGCTTGGGAGTATTTCGTCTTTTACAACACTGTTACTTCTGGCAGGTTATCTCACGGTTGCGGATCCAAAACAAAATTGCCAAGACCATTTTCGCTCATGTTCCCCAAACATTCGCGATTAACAGTAACGTTCCTGACCACACGACCGTACAATCTAGAGCTCAGAGTAATTCTGATGCTGTCAGTCCGAGGTCCAGTCCTAATGCATGTTTCGCAAGGAAACGATACCGTGTAATCAAATTACCGGTTATTGCCTAGATCAAAATCCGTGGTGAAACTATCATTCTATTCCTACAAATCACAGTAACATATGACTCACAATCTTTCTCTCTCCGAATAGGTTTTGCCAGGCCGAAACATACAAGTAAGTATCAGCTTCTCTTTAACCTCGAACATGCACTGAGCACTTAATGTATAAAGAAGTAGATGTCAAGGCGTGGAATATCACTATGAGCTCATGACAACTTGTATTTTCTCAAAAAAAGATTACAGAAGAAAGATTACAGAAGATATAATTGTCTAAAAACTGTTCATTTAAAGTGTTCTCCTGTATCGTGAAGATAGTGCAAGTTTTGGCAAGTCTTTTTATAACTTAGGATTGACCACGAAGACGGCCGTACAATAAAATAAGTCTAGTATTTTTTACATAGGTCAACAAGAAACTTTTTCAAAGTTTCTGTTGTTAGTAAAAAAGAAAGAGACCGAGAGATAAAGAAAATGAGGGATGGCCGTCGTAAAAAAATATTGCCTGAGTTTTTTTCGGTGACATTTCTTTTCCACTTTCGCTGCATGATCAAACCAGTTTCGATTTAACAAAAAAACAGGATTTTATTCATATCTGTTTTATTTCCCATTACTTGGTCTCCGTGAAGAAAAAGGACATGTAACGCACAAAGAAAGCAAAAAACAGGGAGGTAAGTCCTCTCGCAAAATAAGGCACGACGCACATTACTGGCAGAACAAGAAAGCGTCTTCTCACCATAAGTTTATCCCAAGAAATCTGGAAGTTTGTTCTCTGAATCTGGAAAATCGGAAAGTTTAAAAGACAGTAGTTAAACTCAAACTTCAGAAACGAACTCCGGATCATGGAACTGCAGAGAAACGACTTCCAGCCGTTTGGGATAAATAAGGATCGTATTTTGTGGATGTGCATGAGAAACATGTTCATGCATGTAACACCACCAGGATATTGTGCTGCGTTATGTCATTTCAAACACGACTCAATTACAGAAAAAAAAGCTATCATATCAATGGCTGTATTGGCATGCTGCTAACTTTGGGCCACATTGCACGCTGAAATACAAAATCTGCAAACATATCCATTCTCATGCTCCTCTGTAAACAATCCATTTTTGTAGCCAGAACAATTCGGTCTGCACTATAGAACGAACCGCACGTTTACAATAAACATATTAGTCATCTGTCGACAAGAGAGTGAATTTTCGTTCGCCGAATTAATTGGTAATCGTGTTTGCGTTGAAGGGCGTTGCCAATCCCTGGTGCATGATACTTTCAACTCAATAATACCAAGTTCTTTTCTTGCGGTTGACCAATATAAACAGGGCACCATCGCCATGGGAATATCATACGAGGTATGTCAGGAACAGAGAACTCAAGAAAAAAATCTGACGATTTCCAACAAGGTTAAAAATTAGTTTTGTTTACTGCATGCCTCAGTAGAATTGCAGACCGACATCATTTCAGAGGTCAGTTAAATTAGCATAATCATCATCACGGTGGCTTAACGCAAATATCAAACCCAGTCAATAAACTGAAAAACTTCCAATTTGCCCTTCTAACCTAAAATGTCTTTGGTAATAATGGCAAATAAAATTGAATCAAAACATGCAAAAGCGACCTTCATTTATATTTGTCAACAACAAGGAAAGGTATTAGAAGCTACTAATCTTGTAGAGTGAAGGCAGGCTTAATTAACTTGTTTCTAGTCGATGCTCCTAGTCAATTTAGCCTTCCTCCCAACAAATGCTCCATATTCCCACTGCTTGAGTCATTCTCATTGTGTATTTTGGATTCGTTGTAATTTGGTTGTTGGTCAATCAACTGTGATTATTTCTTGATACCAGTCATATTATTGCCTCTGGTTCGTGGCTTTTGTGTCTTGATTGGTGCACTCCCGGTGTTAATTGCATGATCGTCGAGTCCTTAAGCCTCCTCTAAAGAAGTCGTCAACTTCGAGAAGACGTTTTCGTTTAATTTTTTTTCTCAGGAAATTAATCTGTCCAAGCATTTACAGCTAAGATTTGATGGCTAAGTCCTGCCGATTTTAAAGTTCTTTATTAACGACAAGCCATAAATTGCAGTCATTGATCCATATATAGGTTTTTCAGTCTGTTTGGACATCATGAAATATGTTTTATGACGTCATCTCGATTCTGCTTTAGTTCCAGGACTGATGGATTCTGGGGGAAACATGGGAGGAGGTGGTAAGCGAAATTCTTTCTCTGTCTCTGCATTAAAAAAAAACTGACGACCAGAGGGTAATCTGCCCTTTTAAAGGAAACAAGGAAGAAAGAGTTTGAGGCCCATATCTTTGAATGGAACCATTAACATACATGTATCGGGCAGACGTTCTGACACTGACCTACAAGAAGCTTACGCTAGGCAAGGTCGCAACTACAATCGGTAACAAAATTGCTGACATTGACCTTTTCAACTCCCTCTTACTTCAATTTGATCTCTTTTGCCCATGTTAAGTTTACCTATTCGCCCCCCCCCCACCCCCCCCAAAAAACGTTATATTGTGATACCATGAACTTTTAGTAACACAGGCAAAATTGAATTGGGGAGGAGGGTTGTGTCAGTGATTATGAGTGTGGTAGACACAGGAGTGTTATTTAACATATAAATAGAACTTTTCAAACATGATGTGTCAACTAATTTTGACGCTGATTGAGGGTTCATATGTCAGTTAACGTTCGAATGAGTTACCCTTTTGCAGGCAGATGTCGATGGGGACCGGCGGTGGGCGGCAAGCTTACTAATATCATGTGGGGTCAAATAATTTACGAAAGATAACTGCCAATCTAGTTACATACAAAACAGCAATCGTCAATGCTTCCGTCTATTTCCATCAGGAATTAACTCCATGGGCGGAGGTATGGGAGGCATGGGTGACCTCAGCATGGGATTTGGCGCTGGAGCCACGTCCATCGGCGAGGGTGGTGGAGCTACCATGGAAGGCTTGCCAACGATGATGGGTGGGCCTATGCAGATGCCAGGAGGTATGGCTGGTGGTGGTGGTGCAATGCCCATGGCTGGTGGAATGGAAGGAGGACCCATGCAGATGCCCATGGGAGCAGCTGGAGGCCCATCCGAAGGTGCTCTGATGTCTAAACAATTTATCGAGGGAGGAGAAGGAGGTAAGTTTGGAAATATTTGCTTACCTAATGAAGTTAAGTAACCAACCTGTGGTACAAAAAAACTTAGCTTCAAAGAACAAATAGG
This sequence comes from Pocillopora damicornis, assembly GCF_964200805.1. Lineage (NCBI taxonomy): Eukaryota > Metazoa > Cnidaria > Anthozoa > Scleractinia > Pocilloporidae > Pocillopora > Pocillopora damicornis. The sequence continues at coordinate 13,422,923 of NC_142679.1, read as the reverse complement.
TGTCGCAGAACCTTATGTTTAAGATTTAAATGATTCTGAAAAGAATGCCTTAGCTCATGGAAATGCTAACCAAACAGTTCAGAGTGAGGTTTCAGGAAACACCATTTTTTTCTGGAAATGGACAACAAAATAATATGTATGGACTTAATGCCTAGTTAATTTATCGATTCCATCGACTAGTGATTTCTTTTCTCTCCTCTTAAATCCTGTGAAACTACCCCCAGGTAACGTTTGTAATAAGGCTGCTCTTATTCGTCTTCTCAATCATATTTTTCAGGCATGGGAGGCGGTATGCACTCCATGCCGAACATGGCAGGAATGGGAGGAATGGGTGGAATGGGAGGAATGGGTGGAATGGGAGGAATGGGAGGAATGACTTCCATGGGAGGAATGGCCGGTATGAACGGGATGGGCGGCATGGGCGGTGGAATTGCTGGAATGAGCATGGAAGGAGGTATGTGATTTATTTACAGTATCGCCTCAAAGTCTTTCCTTCATAATTAACCTCTCAATTTTACTTTCCTAATGAAAACGAGGTTATAGCACAATGTTTCCAGCGTTTCATCCATTTCATGGCTGACAATTTCATCAAGAAGCCCCTGAAATGTTATACGGTGGGCTTTGACTCGTTTTCTTTTCTTGTCCTAGGAATGCCCTCAATGGAAAATGCTGGTGGAGCAGGAGCCATGTTTGCTGGGCCTCAAGAAATGGGGGGCCAGATGGGAGGCCAGATGGGAGGGCCAATGGGAGGAGCCCTTCAAGGGGCCCTTGGAGGTGGCATGCCCGGAGCTGCACAGAAACGTGAAAAGATGGGAAAAGTACACAAGTTGAGTAAAGCCAGCAACAGAAAGGGTACCAAAAAACATCACATTAAGCACTAAATACCAACAACCCGCCCTGTATGATCGCTGAACAAGGAACTGTATGATTTTTTTTTAAACGGGTATCTCCACGAACATACCCTAAATTACTCGAGATCTTGGAACACTGTTGGTCCTTACAAGATACGTGCTTCCTAGCGGTATAGTTAAAGTCATTTTGAAGGATTACCACGTGAAGATCTTCAAGTATTTTTAAATTTGTTAGTCTTACGATGGAGGTTTGAGACAGTTTTCTTGGATAATTGCCGCCAGTAAATGTTTCAGAGTCCAATACGAATCATGCTCGGAGGCATATCATGCTATGCTTAAGAGTGTGAGATGATAGAGGAAAAAAATTTTTGTTGCAATTGTATTGAAAGAAATGTTTCATTAAAATCATCCATCAGTTGTTGTTATAGAAGGCACCCAGGTCGTTTCGGAAATCATGTCTGGAGCTTCTGTGGCTGAATATTGGATAACCGAATAACATGAAACGCCGCTGTCATGTGTACTCCCATACTTCATTCATGTGGTACCTCACTGCAGATTTTTTTCTGCTCAAGTAACATTTTCACCCCTTTTGGCGATCTGTTCGCTGCCCTATCTGAAACCGGTCTTCTCATGATGTGATGTTACGCCTTCGGGTCGAGTCCCACTTCCTAAGAGGGCTTTTTTGGTTACCCCTAGATGATGATACTATGAGAGAAGGATCGAGGTAACTAGTAAGGATATGGAGAAAAGGTTGAAATATGGAGCCGTACAAACATATAACCCGCGGGGAGGTGGGAGGTACTTAGTAGCTTGGAAGGCAGAGGTTGAGAAACAGGGATAGCATGAGGACTACATGAAAAGACACTGCATTAGAGAAAAAATGATGAGATCCGTGCATACAAAAGGGGGCGAAGACAAGGTAAATTTAACAATTGGTTCACACGTCAGCGTGCGTTCATCGAGATATGAAGCACGCAGGAATTTTGGAGAGCACGAAAGATGCGCAAGAGTTGCTCGAGGCGTAGCCGAGGGCAACTCTAGCTTCTTGAGTGCTCTCCAAACTTCCCAAGTGCTTCATATCTCCATGAACGCACAGATGATGTATAGACCAATTGTTTTAACATTTTCAACCCGATGGAAATTTTTTTTCTCGAGGGATTTTTTTGCTGACGTCATGAGCGTGCACAATAGGAATATGAAGCACGCTCGCGCAATTGAATTTGATTAGACAAATTTACTAGCTATGTTATAAACGTGGTTAGAGACACGGGTATATATATGAACAACGCTGTCAATCAACAATCTTTGCATGATTCATAATATATTTTCAATCGCAAAACTATTTAAAACAACGCTTTCCAGACCTGTTCTCATAGTAAAAAAGTCACGGGGATCAACTTCGAAGAAATATTTCTTTCCACTAACTGTAGAAAAAAAAAATTATATATATATAACTGAAACAAATACTCTTCTACCACAATCAGTCAGAAGAAGTTAAATTTCCAAAACCCACAGGAAACAATTAAAAGAACTTGCTAATTTACGCGTTTACCGCTGCTTGACAAAATCAGGGCTCAATCAGTAAACACTTTCTCATTTTCTTTTAAAAGAAGAAACGTTTCCCAAGAATATTAATTGGGGGGCCAGATTTTCACAGCGACATTCAACATCAGCTCTAACATAAAAATCTAGAACTAACTTTTGAATATGCGGAAGGTAACATCGAGCAGATAAATTATGATCAATAAATACTCCAGGTAAGACGCATCAAACAGTCATTCCAACAGAACACGTTATCATTATGAAGCAGCAGCTGGTAAGCTATAAGGCCCAGTTTGTCCATCGTTACCAATCGCCCGGACAATGAAATGGTGAAGTGAAGTCTTTTTTCCCAACAAACGACGTATTCTACATGCCATGGGAAGTTTTATTGCTTTCAGTTGGCCAACTTTCACCCACCGAGCAAGTGACTTCCCCTGTTCATCTGGAGTCACCATTAGTGCAAAAACTTCAAAAGAATTTATATCCGTTACTTTGCTATTAGGAGGTACGTTCCACATAAGAATAGCAGTGCTTCCATTCTCCAAACGCAGAGCAACTTGAGGAATCGGAAGTAAATTTATCTCTTCGGATTTGATTGTTCTGTTGGGGGAAGCGCTTTCTTCATTTAGACCATTTTTTGCTAAAGAATTTGATATTTCTTTACTCTGCTCCAGCTTTTCTCCTAAGGGAAGAGGTACATTCATTGAATGCTGTGTCTTTGTTAATTTCATGTCGGCTACGGAGGGCGAGATTTGACCTTTAGTAGTCATCTCGCACATTCCATGTTCTTCCGCATTTGATTTATCATCCGTTTTTGATGATGCACTCATGCACTCGTTACAGCTTGCTTCCACTTTCAGGGAAGTTGAGAATGGTCCCCTGGTATCACTACGCGTATCTACAGCTTCTTTGAAGACATTTACTTCGCTCGCACATGTGTTTTTCTCTTCCTCACAACCTTTACCTTGGGGCATAAGGCTACATTCACCTTGTTCCAAATTGTCAAGATCCACTGAAGCTTCTTTCACAATGTCCGTTGGTAACCCTAATCTTTCATTCTGGGTAGCAGAGGTCCCTACGACTTGCTGGCTACTTGAGACTGACGCGAATGGCTTGCTTTGTCCTGTGGTCACAAATACTGAATTTGTCGAAGTAATTATTTCCTGATCTTTGGTACTGCAACTACCCGGTGATTCTTCCACAGTGTCGCTTGGTGTAGAATCAAGTAACTGTTCTAATCCTTCATTGTTTGAGACTGATAATGATAACCTGCTTCGTTCCGATGTCGCACATTTCAAGTCTGTCGGTGTATACATTTCATGATCTTTAGTACTGCAAGTACCTTGTTGTTCTTCTACCACTGTATCCTCAGAAAAAATATGGTCTTGGTCATTACCACCAAACGTTCCATTTTCAAGTTCACGGCTGTCGGTCTCATCAGTGGGATCTGTTAAGAACGTTACTTCACTTTCTTGCTCACTTCTTGCACTTTCTTTTGCACCCTCTTCATTGCCAACTAGTTCATGTGAGGCTCCAGGGTCAATGTTCTCATCACTGCCACCCTGACCGTACGAGGTACAATCTACATTGGAGGCACTTGAAACATCCCCAACATCATCCAGGCTGCGCCTTTCTGAGAGTGAACGAGATCGCCTCGGAATGGTCATTCTTGGTATCACCGGGGACATAAGATTTACGTACGGGTCTTGAAAACTATTGTCATCCTCCAAACTGCTGGTAACCTCCTTACCATCACTGTAAAGTTCTTCACTAGCTACTACTTGAGGTTCAACCTGTTCTTTGTCCTCTTGGCCACTAACTGCCTTTGAAACGTTAACTACCGATTCACCGTTAGAATTTGCTGACGCACATCCATTCTCAGAAGAGTTTTCCGAGTTGGCGATTCTATTTTTTAAAGTTATGAGTCGTTGAACTGTTTCCTCTAAGACGCCACCGGGTGTTTTGGATGGTATTTTGTACGGATCCTTAAATACCTCGTTTGTACTATCATCTTGGTTTGAAGTGTCCATTTGTGTGGAAGCGAATTTACTTGAGCAAATGGAGCTACTTAAATCCTCCTCTACGTACCCAACATCAACATCATTTGAATGTGAATCAGCCGTTTCTGGATTGTTTCTTTGGTTATTTGGTGTTGTTTTCCAGGTTCTGCTTTCGCTACTGATGTTCCTCTTCGGAACTGTTGTTTCTCCTGAAGATATATTTCTATGCACACTACCGGAGGCAATATCATGACTAACATGTACATTGCGTTCAACCGTTCCACCTCTCAAGCTTCTGTTAGAGTATGCAACATCTGTTGATGTTTGGTTGGACTGCAGTTGGTTTCCAGCATCATGCCGAAGCGGATTAGCTGTGGTGGGGGCTGATCTTTGCTCTGACATGGAGACTACACGATTTGCATACGAGATCATTAACTGAGACTGCTGACCCAAGTTAGGAAGCTCTGTTACATAAGAATGCGGTTCGTTTACTACATTGAGTGGCTGGTTTTTATTGCTGGACGTGCCTTGTGACTCACTGTAAACACGCTGAGCCTGAACTTCGCCATAGTGGCTCAAAGTTTGGATGTGAGATTGTACCCTTTTATCTGAGTTTCCATCGACTGGTGTTGCCTGGGCAATGATGAAGCTGTTTGATGACAGAGACGATGATAAATTCTGTTGTATTTGTTCCTTGTCCTTAGCTATCAAATTTGACATGACTGGTACCCTCTCTGTTAGATTCGGAGCTGCTGGGGGGTGGTTTAGACGAACGCACGTCTGCCCTTTATATAACTCAATCCTTCCATGCTGTGATGGCACTCCCACCACACGCTGTGAAGTAGCTACCTGATCATTAAAACTCTTCGAGATTCCATGAAGAGAGAAAGACGGTTGTTCACAGCGCCTGGACGATGGCACCCACTCTTTTGAAGCTCGACGCGTAATCTGATGCTGAATTTCATCATTGTACCGTCGTATGTTCATTTGAACATCACATGGTGAATCTCTTAGCAGCTGTGCTAAGTGCCTAGGATTCATCTGCTGCGAAGCAGAATGCTGTTGTGTTCCTGTGTACTGTGCAGGAGTGCTGGTAGAGGATGAACTTCTATTATACGTTTGGTTTAAAGAAACAGAATTCCTATGTGCGAGTGCTACTTCTTGATTTGGCGTCGTCTTTTCATTGTTTGGAAAGGTCGAAGTAAAACGAACGTTCCCTGCTATGGCTTGATTTGGCCGCTGTTGCTGTCCTGCGAACTGACTGCGAAACGTTGCCGATCTCTGACTAGTGTACGGTAACGTCTGATTCAAAGAACTGAAGCTCTGGCCTGTTGACTGATTTAACCTAACTTGCTGAGGCACATGCCCTAGAACATTTGAAGAGGGATTTGTTGCACTTACTTTATTCCAAACGACATAATTACCATGATAAGCATTTTGATGACTTCCAGGCAACTGTAATGGGGTTGAATTTGAATTTGAGTGAACTACATTCGGTACACTTGCATGGTAACTTGCAGCAATGTTACCCAAAGTCTGGTAACCTACAGTATTGTAACCCGAGGCCTGAGCAATATTCACGGGGTACCGAGTATCTAGGCTAGTTGTGTAAAGCTGTTTGCTCATTAAGTCGTTTGACCTTTGTCCTTGCGTTAACGGTGGAGGTTGAAAGGTTACTTGCCGCACATTCATCCCAGTTCCAGGTTGGCCAAAAATAGGTTGACTATATGCCGCTTGAGAGGGGTTTGGTGGCTTGGGATTGCTAACTGGAGGCTGAACAGGAGTTTTTCCCTGGATGCTAGGCATGACAATCCCTTGCACCCTTGTGGCAACAGCATTTTGCGTCGAAGATCGTGGTTGCAATCCAGGCACAACTACAGGATCTGTTTGGCAAAAACTGGACGCCATTTTCTTTGGAGGTTCTAATTCTTCTGGGCTTGCCTGACATCCGATAGAAAGTGAAACAAGAGTTACATCTGGAGAGGGGCCCCCTGTTCTAAATGGGGAGGTTGCTCTATCAACAGCTCTTCCGCGGCGGAGACTCTGTTCAAAAGAATAACATATAAGAGTTTATCGCAAGAGTCATAAAGGGAAGCAAAGAATGTATTTAAAAAAGGACGAGCGAAAGCAGACAGGGGAGTTATGATAGTAGGAAACATACAGACTAGAAGTTACTGAAAAATAACGGGAAAAAAGTTAGATTAAACTGAGAGGAGGAAGTTAAAGAGGGAACCCTAGCCAGCAGCTTGCCTTGTAGTTCTGAATAACGCCGCAAAATTCATCACGCTTAATTCTGTTCCTTAACAACTGCTCGTGAATAAATTGACCCATAACATATTTGATGGCATTTTCCTGAAAAACTTGCAATTGTGGTAAGATACTCAAATCAAATAGGAGTAAAGAGGTAGCAAAATATGCAACAAAAAGATAGATCTGTAGCTTAAGAAACAGAACGAATTTGAAATTGGGATCTATAAATCGAGGGAAAGCATCGTATGGCAGAGGAGGGGAATTAAGCCAAGTACTAGGAACTCCATTTTTTAATAAAACTTTTTTTGTTCATCATATGATGGTTGTCAAACCTTTAATGGCTCCAACACTGTTCCCCCTTTAAGACAAAAACATGTTAGTCGTTCTGCGGTTTCTCTTTCTATAACGGGAAATACTGAACTACATCTACTTCGCTGGCAACCAGTTGCTCTAATAAGTATTCAATATGCATTGGTCAAAGGGTTGCAGCACAGATGATGTAATTCGTGGGCTCTCAAGTAACTTACCAAGTCCATATTAATTTGAATCCCTCTCGAAACAGTTTCAGGTTTCCCCTGTAAATGTACATTGTGCATGAAATGATTTAACTTAGTCTGCATGCACAACAAATCCTGAGTTAAGAAGCCTATATGGAAATGTCACCTCTTCCCTTTGGAAACGAAAAACGCGAGGAGGTTTGGGAAGATTTTAATTCGTAGGAAGACATGTTAATAAACATTTTGTAGGACTGTTAAATCTAATATATAGATTTAGCCAAGCCTAAAAGCGGAACTCGCATTTTTTTTCCCGCACATCTCAAGGACACAACGCCTTGTCCCCCCGGCCACGACTACAACCCGGGTCGTCCGACTCGGAGCCCAGTGCACTGACCACTGGACTACTTGGACGAAGCCGTGACGTTGGCGTGCCCGCGGTACAGCTGACCACGCATGTAGGGCTATTAAATCAGTTCTATAAATAAGAACGTGCATGTTTCCAAGTTGGCCTTCACCCTTTCACTCCCATGAGTAACCAAGAAGGAATTTCTCCTTACAATACAATAACAAACAGACAAGTGATAAGAATAAAGTTATATGGCAAACAGTAAGGAGAATTACTACTGTAATCTTGGGAGTGAAAGGGTTAGAGGTTCTCGTACAATTGGTGTATGCTTCAGAATTAAGCAGTTTCTTAAAAGTGTACAGTGGGTTACAGTTACACTATCTTTGTCTCACTGTCGAGAAGCAACTCTGTTTAAATAACAGTTGTGTGGAGTTCCTTACAAGGTATATACATGAAAATCTGAGAAAATGTTTCAAGGGGTTTGGCTGATTTCACTAACCACTGGAGCTTTTTTTCCTTCATTAATTCATGCTTGCTTCCAAAGAATCTCGTAAAAAAGCCCGTTTTGTGTTTAGGCCTAAAAGAAAGTCCATGTGAGACAAATTTAAGTTTAAAAAAGTGGAATGAAAGGTTCTTAAAATCGGGTTCCTGTTTTTTTTAATTGAATCTAAAACTGTTAATAAAATTATGACACTACAGCATGCAATCTATGAACATATACTTTTCCAAATGATAGCATACTTATAGCAGTCAAGCACTAAAGCTGTCTATGGTTCATAATTATTCCTTTCAGTTGCTTGTTATATAAATTAAAAGCACTTCACCTCCTTAAAGAAAAGTGCAAACTCTAAAAGTGCTACAAAGTGTGCTCACCATTGAGGGAGGAAGAAAATCGTTCACAAGCTTCCTTAGGTTTTCACACTCTGAAACAAGTTCTTTGTTCTTTTCTTCTAGCTGTGATACTAGTTGTTCCAGCTGTGTCTTTGCTTCCTTTTCTTCGGCAAAACTTGTCAGAAGGGAATTCATAACCTGTTTTATGTGAATTAACAAGTAAAGATAAAGAAATGTGTTAATTTAATTTCTCTATGCCTTTACTGTTTCGTGATAATGATTTACACTAAAGTTTTTTTTAACCTGAGTAAGACAGGTAACTTCTCATATAAAGTTATCTTCATGAACTATAAATATGAAAATACATCTGTGACAAGTATTCCCGGCACTGCTCTCCCTGCTGGTGCAAATTATCAATTCTCTATTGTAAGATGGTGAGGGAGGGGGGGGGGGGGAAAGAAAGAGAAGGGAAAAAAAGGGAAGGGGTACTTGGCCCCACCTCTTGATATAACCTCCTTTTACTTCTTCATATTGGCTGTCTTGTCTCTACAACACCTGCTATTTTCCATTCAACTTATATCAATTTTTCAAACATCTAAAATCTAAAATACACAACATAAAGGTTTTGTTGTTGCTGGCATTGTTACATCATTCAGTGATTAATTTGAGAAACTTGCACTCTGTACTACAAGGGCTAAAAAACAACCTCCACAAACCTCAACAGTACTCTGGTACTGATCAGCACTTAAAGATTCAGGTTCATGTGAAAAACTGCCACTGCTACTACCACTGCTACAACGAGGTTGCAACTGTTGGTTCTCTTTCAGCCAATCCCAGTCATCTTGCTCAGTAGTTGCAATTTTGAGAATAGCCTCTTGGCCATTGTCATTCAATAATGTCTTGCCAAAATCTTCTTTCACCTGCTGGCAGGTCTCAGACACAACATCTGGATAGCAAGGTACTGTAATACAGTCTTTTTCCCATAAAAATGGAGAGTCACCATTCTCATTAGGAAGGGGCTCATCTGAATGAAACAAACACGCCTTCACTGACTTTGGATGGAGACAACTGCTACCATTGGGTAGCTCACAAACAATCCTTTCTGTATACGTCTCTTCACAATCAGGGTATGTCTCAATATAGCCAGTAGATAATCCACCCAGGAGGTCTGACAACCTGTGCCTCACAGGACTCTCTGCTTCAGAATTTGTTTCTTTTCTTCTTACTGGTTTGGTTGTTGATGGTACCACATCTGCAACTTCCTCTGTGGTTGATGTGTTTGCAGCACCATTGTTATTTGAGGGAATCTCATGTTCCTTGTTGACTGACGCCATTTGAAGTTTTGTGGTAAATATTTGTAATCTTTGTAACTGTTCTTCAGACAGTTTGAGTCTGGGGATAATGACTTGCAGTCGTGTCTTTTTACCTGTTAATATTTTTCATGCAAGAACTTAGTAAAGAGAATTTAAAATCTAAATCCATTTACACTCAATTATTTTATCAAATGCTTGCTAGTCACTAAGCCTCAGGCCTGCCACATTTCATTTCTTCCCCTTTTCATAGTTAGAGATTAACATACAGCCACTATAACTTTGAATTTTTAAATTTCTCTCAATCTTGTTGGTGTAGAAAACAAATTCTTTGCCACCAACAGAATACATTACCATTGTCATAAATGTTTAAGCATTAATTTATCATAAACAAGTAGGCTTCACAGGCATTCATTCTCTTGAGATATTACTGTCCCATTCAGTAAAAAATAATTTAACCCTTCAACTCCCAAGATCTGATTGTTAATTCTCCCCTGTAACTGCTACACATTCTCTCATTAGTGAGTAACAAGAATTTGGTGTTAGATCAAGATAAGAACCTCTATCTAAATAGTTTGACTATTCTCATTGGATAAGGTATGAATATTAAGGGGAGAAGTTACATGTTAATCAGGGAGTAGTAGGGTTCATCATTGTTTTCTTGTTATTGTTATGTGTGTAAGCCTATTACAAATACAAGTAAATCATCTTTGTTTCCAAAAAATTCAGAATGCAACAATGTTACAATGTAAGAAAGTATATGTTGAAGTAGAGTCCAAAGTTACTCATCCAGGTGACAAATTTCACATTGTGTTGGTTAATCATATTCTCCTGGAGTTATTGCAAAAGAACAGATTACTGGAATTAACCATCTCTGTCTTTAACATCAACCTTAGCTGTCAGCTTTATCACCAGAAGATTTTATCCAACTGCAAGTAAACCTTTACTACAGAATGGACCTAACAAATGTATCTAAATATTTTCTTAATTCACACCTGTTTGACCAACATCAATTGAAGTGTCAGATAATCTGAAAGAAAAAACAACAAAAACTATCAAACACCCTGTTACTGACAATAATATAGTTACACATAAGCACTTTAGAAAGTAAAAAAACAAACAAACAAACAAACGTGACTCAGAATGATTAGCTTTCTGCTAAGAAGAGTACAATAATTTTAATTCAAGAAATGAAATAGCAATACAGCATCAAACCTCTAAAATAAACATGTGAAGGAGGCCAATTTAGGCAAATAAGGTAAAACAACACAACAAAAATAATAAATCAAATAAAAATAGAGCAAAACAATGAAAGGAAGGAAAAAATCAAAGATGAAAATAGAGAATCTATGTAAGAATTTTTTTTAAAAACTTTTTTCTAAAAGTTGACACACTTGATGAATTTAAAGGATGGGGAGGCTGAAGAAAGGGATGGGGAAGTTTAATGTTTGAAATTAGTGTAAAAATTTTGTTAAGTTGAGTCAGATGAGTTCATTACAGAATCAATTTTACTGGGTGCAAAAGAAATTAACACTCACTTTCGTTTAATGGTATGTGGTGTGCTGCCACTGTTATCCATATTTTATCAAAAGCCTAGTGAAAAAAATCAAAATTAAATTAATAATTTAGCCATCAAAGCAATGCAAAACACAATGCAATCGGTTGTTCTCCACGGAAACTATCTACAACTGTATCCCAATATAGGGAGTTTCACAAATGCACATAACAAAACATCTGGTTACAAACTTTTTTTGTGGCATGTAACTCTTTGCCTGCACTTTTTTCTGGGTCATGAAAAATCATAAACCAGAAGTTCTAGCATGTAAAGCACAAACCACATGTCATGAAATTATTCCTGGCTGCATTGAAAGGCCTCACACTTATTGCCATATGATTTACTTAATGCAAGTCAGATTGCAGTGGTGTCAAAAGCTCATCTTAATGCAGTGATAGCCACAGGTAATTACAGTATCCTTGGAAAATACAAGCCCTGTGGGCCTTGTTAGGTTCTCCTTTCAGTTCATTGCAGAGAACCACGCAGTGATAAGCAATAGCAAGATTTAACAGCATGTGTAAATTACGACTGCAGAAAATTCCCCCACAACAGCAAAAGTCCACCTTAATACTGCCTCAGTGGCAACTTGGAGCTCAAACTTAAATAATTTTGCGCCCCACAAAAAAACTTTTTTAACTATTAATACTATAAATTAAACCACTGCATGGTTAAACAGGTAATGGAGACAAAATAAGTATGCATCAAAAGTACACAAATACATACAGGTGTTAATATCTTAATTCGAGTCAAAGATCATATCATTGAAACCTCAATTAGCAGAAAGCGCGCCTGACAGTAAAATTAACTATTTCAATAAACAGAGACTACTGTCAATGATTTGCCGCAAAGAACAAGCACTTCTTTCCACAAGCTATGGTGCATGATGACATCGCAACAAACTTGGATACACACAATGATAAAAAAAATAACTACAGCTACGACAACAATAGCAACTGCACATGCTTTAAACCAAATATTGGCTTTTCTCCTCCATTGTAAAAAATTGTGCTACTCATTATGTACTTCATATGTCACATATATAATAATTTTATTAACCCAGAAAACTGCCATGTAAAAAATTACAACATATGAAGCCGCTTGAAATACATGGCTGGAGGTAATATCTACATCAAGGCAAAGGAATTACACTTATGAATTCCACTAATAAGTAACATTGTTCCTAAGGAAATGTTAGTCGATAAAAATATTTGAAAAGCAACACTGGCAAAAAAAAATGATTAAAATAAATAAATAAATAAAAATGATAATGGAGGGAACTACAGATCAGGAGCGGCATTCAGCGCATAGCGTGGAGCCACAGCTAATTCGGGAATGTCCATTTGATCGTGACTACGAAATAGTGAATTCATATAACTCAAAATCTACATCAACTCAGTCTGTATAATTCTCGTCAACGAACGCCTTACGCCGATCTCAGATTGACGGCTAGTACTTAACCCTAAAACGACTATAAACAAAACTACGTAAAAACGAAACAACCGGAACGAAATCACTGGAACATAGCCACCGGAACAACACCAACGTGACATACTTAACTACTTCAAGTTGATTATACTTAGAATAGCGCATTGTAAGAGCAGAGCAATTCTATTGCACAAACGTTTCCAAAACGTGCTAAATTGTCAACACAAAATAAGTCAGTGGTTCCTCTTTAAATGATCGCAACAGGGAGAGATTAAGTCCCTATTACTATCACGTCGTTAGAAAATGGAAGCCCGCCAAAAATGAAATCGCCAGAACAAACTCAATGTATTCGTGCTCGCGTCACTTGTGCTCAACAAACATGAATAAATAAACAGGGTATTCCTAGGATTATGAAATTCCAGTTGAATGTGAAAACCAGTACCAGCAGGCATCGATTGTAAGCTTTCCCTAAAATGTGCATTTGACATATATCTTGTTCCGCTCGCTAAAGACACTTGCACGTGAGAAACTGCACCACGACGACAAGCAGTTGCACTTACCTGTGGTTGTGAGTGTTTTTAGCCCTGTTATTCCGTCGTTTTCTTCAGTCAGGCGCCGTTCACTTAGATTGCTACGGTCAATTTATCATGCAACTTGCCACGAAGGAACAATTATCACCAGCAGTGGGCAACCCTCAACAATCCGGTCATATCGCGAACATGCTCGTGTAAACCCAGAAAACGTCTGTGTTTTCAATAAAGTTTGACAAGTGACATGTGACGGAAAAGATGGCCAATCAGGAAGCAGTTCAGGGGACCCCTGCTTTGAAATACGTCAAAACAGAAGTGTCAAATTTTCTTATCTTAAACTCTACTAAGAAGAATACTTGAAATGGCGAAGAGGAGGAAATAAAGTCATTTTCAAACTGTAAAGTTATTTTGATTCCTAACTGGTCAACCAATACCTAACAAAAGTAATGGAACCATGTGCTATTTAGACAAGTGGGACTTACATCTTGTACAGCTTTGAACAAAGAACAATTTGAATTTGTCTAATACCAAACAGATTAAGTCGTCTATGGTCTTTGATGAGCTTCTTCAAGAACCAGGGTTACTCCTGGCTAACAGCACTTCAAGAGCTCTCTATTACTCTCCTAGCCCCAAAGCTCTCGCATAATAATAATTCTCTTTGCTAAATTAAGCATGTTTATTATGCAGATTGTGAGTGACTTCAGCTGGGCAAACTGCCTAGATCAAAGAAAGTCCCGATTTGTTTATGAGTGAAACAATACAGTTTGGTTTGGAAAGATCATTTAAAAATACATTTTCTGTACACGAAATAACCGAACAGTTAATACGTAAATGACTCGTAAACGGTTTTTCCAAACTTGTGTGTCAAATTAAGTTTATGGGAGCAGACGTATACGAATATGCGTTGTGGAGATGTAAACAGAGAACAAAGGGTACGAAAGGCGACAAAGGTAAGGAAGGCAACAGAGTTTTAATAAGTTCAGGGAAATCATCAATATGCGACTCAGGTGTGAGTTTTTCACAGCCTAAAATAAACTGAAGTTGTTTCATCCGAAGTCAAGGCAGCTGAAATCACCCGTTGAGATAAACTTACGTAGATGCCGGCAAGATTGTTATCAATACAGCTGCCTGTTGTATTTTAAAAATCATTAAAAGAAACGGATGTATAAAAACTGAAATTTTCGTTAAGCGTTCTTCGTTTGATCAGCCGCGTGCTTTGTTCAGAAGTCTTCGCTAAAAAAACTAAAGGTTTTCCTTTCAAAGCTCATTTCAATTGTCTCCCCAAAAGAGAGCAAATGAACTGATCACTTGAAGAGGAAAACACGGACTATTTTTTAACACTCCACAAGACATAAATAGAGATCGAGAACAAGAGAGCCTTCTTTGATATGGTCCAGTTCTAGGCTGTCGCCACGACTAACATATTCTGCCAAGTGATGCAGATATCAAGGTGAGACTGATCTGATAAAATTGGTCAGGAGAGCACTGACCATAAGTAACGAATACTCAACACCATCGACTGTCATGTACCTTGGTTCGCATCTCTCTATCCAAAAGTTCAGTTCAGTCCAGTTCAGTCCTTATATAGGATATGGCATGATGTGGCGAGAGGCATATGCAAGTGATTATCACCTCGTTCCCTTACGGGGATCATCTATAACAATGCAATGCGAGACAAGCCTGAGCGAAAGAGCAACCTTATCACGCCCCTTCAAAACCATTGTAAGGCCCTAAATAATGAGTTTCCTGGTGTAGGTGACGAATAGCTAGAGCACAGAAGGTCGGCTCAAACACTTGAAATCATCAAACTGACTCCTGATCAGTGTAATAGTCGTGACCAGAAGACAGCTCTCTTGGCCAATAGACCTGAGAGGGATGACTCGTCAATTTGTGACAGCTGAAGAGGGATATTCCCCCTAAAAACACTATATAAGGTCGTCTATCGAATGTTCTTGGACATGAGATGAAAATACGACGGAAGAAAAGTACGTACGGCAAGAACAATCCTCCTCCGAAAAGAAGGGGCTCTGATTAGATCCTTATCCTTGGAAACATCCAAGAACGGATCACTAAGTGCCATCATTCCTGCATATTGGTTTCACGGATTAAAAAGGACATTTAAACTATCAGAAGTAACGAGCTGTGGATTATTCTTAAAAGACTGTGACACCATGCCATCTAACGTCATCCAAGACATATCAAGGAAATATCCGCAGCGTTGTCGGAGGCGGGAGGATATCAGACAAGTCTCCTGTGGTTACCTCCCTATGTCTTCTTTTCTGTCCAGTGTTACCATCACCTGGATGATGAAGCAAATACCAAAACTGCAAGAGGAGGTCTGACATGGAATTTCGTTACAGCTCTAAGGGATCTGCACTTTGAAGAGGACAAAGCTCTACCCGCAATCTGGCACAAAATGATTTCCAAGGGAAGTGTACTTCTTCCCTCAGGCACGTGTGCCCACTGGTCCTTGAGTAATAACACCAAGACAAAGGTGCTTGAAGAGAATGATAAACGATAAACGGACAGTTGGAGACGCCAACTCCTTCACTTGTCTAGACAAACATGGTGGGTCAAACAGAGATATTACTAGCAGGTGGCAAATTGCATGAAGATAAAATGTAACTTTCAATACTGTCTGGGGGGGGGGGGGGGGTCAAGGATCTATTACAAGTACACCCAAGGGAAAATTCTAAAGAATTGCCTGGCCGCTATTCTACTGTATGTGTCAGCTGACATCGAGCAGACGTCGTCCATCGAGACCTCGTCCATAGTGAGTCCTTGGCTTTATTTGGCCACATACGAAGAAAAAAAACTGCGAAGATTAATCTATGAAGACTTGTGGAGGGTCACATCTTGTGGAAAGAGTAAACAGCTATCGAGCTGCTCTCAGCTGATTCCCTGAGAGCAGGATGGGGTGCAGAATGCAGCCGATTACCTTGACAATAACCGTTAAGGCTGTTTGAAAGACCGAGGTGAGGAAGTTAAGGCAAAGTGGACCAGCAAGCAAAAGACACTGAAGGAAGGTAGAAAAAACAGAAAGGTCTTCATTTCACTTTCAGGAACGACGAGGATAAGTGAATGAATGGACTAACCCTAACTAACTGAAGCGCTAGACCAGGCTAACTGAAGTGCCAGACTAACTGAAGTGCTCCTAAGTCGGCGGCCTTATGCAACCAATGTGGACAACCTGACATCATGGTTAACGGTTCACGATTCAAAGTCGCTGATAAGTTTGTATACCTTGCCAGTTCAATGGAGCGAAATGGCGCCACTGATATGCAAATGACCGTCTGAATAACAAGGGCAGGTTCAGCCCATAACAGATTGTGTGTCACGGTCATTATCTGTCAAATTACAGGCATCGGTCTTGAAGGCTCTGAAGCAGTTTTGCCATTCACACTCCTAAATACATGTGTATAAGACCTGGACCGCCAGAAACCAACACCACGCCAAGGCCCTAAAGCTTCCCTCTCAAAACCTTCCTTATGAAGCTTCATAACACGAAGTGGTGACACAAGGCTCCAAACATCAAACTACCCACGTAATCTGGCCTGGTCAGCATCCACATCTCAAGCTAAGTCGGGTTGTCACGTACTTTGCAGTTGGACTGGAGGCTTCTCAAGAACGTCTTCAGCCGAACCACTTACAACAATATTGGACAAAATAGTTTCACTAATGTCTACAGAAGTGCTTCGAAGACACTCCAAAGGGCCCCTTCGATGCGTGGATAACCAGGTCACACACGTTAACACTCGCAAAGTTAGCAAGACTTCTACAGCAGAGCAGTTGCGGTTAGCAAAAGGCTTCGGCAAACATTCTTCAGTCCTACTGCCAGGATCTCTTATCCCTTTTCCTTCTCTGTTACAATTTTCATCATATCTAGTTTGCGAGAGTTAG
The DNA here is from genome assembly GCF_964200805.1 of Pocillopora damicornis. Classification (NCBI taxonomy): domain Eukaryota; kingdom Metazoa; phylum Cnidaria; class Anthozoa; order Scleractinia; family Pocilloporidae; genus Pocillopora; species Pocillopora damicornis. The sequence goes on along the minus strand of NC_142679.1, from coordinate 13,405,886 downwards.
TCATTTTGTCCACCCAAGCGTCCACAGGCAAATGTACACTTATGTTATGAAAAAATTACGGTGTACTGGAACATTGCTTTCTCGCAGACAAATTCTTAGGGTCATTTTATAAACCACAATGCCTTGATTTTTCAACATGTAAGCCATACTCTTCTTTTAATCGACCGAGTTACTCTTGCAAAGACCAATGAATGGATCAGTAAATTATTCAAGCCGCCTATTGTCTTTACCTTTCTATTAGTTTATATAAGCGAGTCTCGTTGTTATTGTTCACTATATGAAGAGTATAGTTTATGATTTTTCTGTGTGTTTTTAAAGGATGTATTTGCTTTCTCTTCTCTTTTGTTTTTTAGCCTTTCACAATTCGACTCAACGTCTATCGTTTTGATATCTTGAAATTTCAGAGAAGAAAAACCACTAGTAGTTCCTTTTAATTAGCAACTGGAGATCTCAATCTAGGCAGTCAACAAAGTGCTTCGTACGTTTCCGATTCTTTGTACACTTTTACATCAATGCTTTTGTTCAATATCGAAGTTGACACTGGTATTTAAATATCTGTAGTAACAACTCCGTTCTCGAATATTCGCCGTTCTCATGAGAGGGTTGCAGCTGAACTCGCGCTCGCAATTAGATTCTATTCATTGGATAATTTTCCATGCTATCGCTTGCTTCAACGTGACACCACAATCTCGGGAATAAGTGGAAATTTTAATTAAGTTTCTCACCTTTACTTCCTCCGTCGCTTTATCTTAATTAGAGACTTTATTTCTAGTTCGGGAAGCTGTAAATTTTAATCTCCTTTCTCTTAGTTGGTGTTTTCCGATTTATAATGGCAGTTGGAACATTTAAGTAAAAATTGCAGGATTTCAAGAACACATTTTTTGCTTCTTTACTGTTTCTGTCAAACAATGTAAATTTGTAGAAGAATAAAACCACGTGCTCGATGGAAAATGCTTAGGTTCATTGTGAAGGTTTTGTGGATTATTATGTCGGTTGAGGTTTACTCTATTACCCGCACTGATCTCCATGTCAAAGTTCAAAACGAACTAGAATGAACTTCGGTTAAAACCGAGCTAAGATTGATCCTTGACGTCCGTAATAAGATCAAACCAGGAAATGGTGGCGATTTTCCGTTCCTGCACCGTAGTTATAATGCGTCCCCGCCAAAAGTGTTATCGTCACACTCGCCAACTTGATTGTAATTGGACAAACGAACTGCCAAATTCTACCTGGTAAAACTGTTATCCCCATCTTCGACCCAAACCAAGACAGTAGCCGAACACTGCCGGGTATTTTGCACTTTACACGCCACTTGCATCGCAAATTTTAAAACTGAGCAAAATAACTGACTAAAAAAAGTGAGTTTTACAGCGGTTGGTCATTGTCAACGTTTGAATTGTAACTGATGAACAATGGTAGCCTCGCGATAACTTTCGGTAAATTTACTTAATGAGACATATTCGTGATTTAAAACGGAACGCATGAGTCGAATTTGTGACGGCTTAGTTGGTCAAGAAACATCTCTCGCTCATAAGAAAAAAACTCGACACCGATTATTATTATAACTTTGAGAATGAAGCAAATTGTGATTCCTCACTGGGTGAAGCACCAATCATTCCTCATAATTCGCGTTGTTGCCACGTTTTCTTGTCGAATTGGAACATTTTGGAATATACCACCAAGTACGTCATAGAGCAAACGTCTAAGTTTCATGACTACTCTCTGAAACACGTGTGAAAGTTTACATGAAAATAGATATCGATTGAAAATTATTTCATATGAATATTGTTATTTTTCTATATGTTTTGAAACGTTGTTTTGGAAATATATGAAATGCACGGAATGGAAACTGCGACTTGTTCTATTAACATAGCTGTCGAGTGAATGTTACGATGGAACGGCAAAATTACGTTTAGATAACAATGAACGTTTTCCTTTAATTGAGTAGAGGTAGCCATCAAGGTTAGAAACAGATTTGGCTTAAGAAAGCTTTCAGTGAACAATTTTTAATCGATCCCGTAGGAAAGGTCAACATTTTTTACATGAAATGCACTTCACCTATCTTGAGAATGAAGTCACAGTGTTTGACATTGTTAGATTCGAAGATTTTGCTCTCGAGTCCGAATGACGAATTCTTCGATACTGACATAGGTTATTCAGAAGAACGTGTACCGCTCTAAAAGGTCAAAGTCATAATCACAATCACCATCCATTGTTCGCTTTAAATCTGTCATAAAATTAACAAAGTCATGATGAAAAAGATGTGACGTTCTTACCGTTCTGAGACTTATTTCCACTTTGGTTTGGCATCATCTCAATCCGATCGTCGTTCTTCACTAATTAACGGCTCTGTACATGTTTCTTTATGCAAATTAAACGTCGCGTAAAGAAGGCAAATAGAGAGAATATATTAAAATCGTCGATTCCACAACTTAGCTCTGTTATAGTCAACGTAGTTCTTTTAAAGTCAACTTATCAAAAGCAAAATTTTGATTTCACTTCCTAATCAAACTAAGTATTATTCGTAGAAAGTAAATATTCAAATTTCTGATCACCTTCAGCAACCTGGTCAGTAAAGAGGCTGAAGAGTCTGCAAGACGAGCGCGTCGTTCGCTTACAGGTTTACGTAAACTCTTCGTGATACAGACAAAATTTACTACAGTCTTTCTACTTAATTGCTGAACAAATGAAACAAAAAAACTGAGCTGGGAAGTTATGACTGAAAATTTGGGTTTATAAAAATAAACTTTGCCCGGCTATTACTTTCATAAATCGAAGGGGTTGGTTTGAAGAACGACTATTATGCTAATTGTTGTTGCTGCTGACAGTGGACATAAAGCAGTGAAAGAGAAATGATGTACATCCGTCGTTGAAAGCGTAGAGCTGCAGTCTGTATGTCCGTATTTTACTACAATGAAAACATGGCTGATTGTGTTTGCAGGCTGGATAACATGAATCCTGTACCTCAACAGACGGGGAAAGATACCTCTCTTACCTGCGTTATATTTATCTATTTTCTCCTACAAAATTTTTTTTGAAGCAGTTGTAACTTACGGAACAACTCTTCTCTATTAAGGGAAAAGTTTTCCAGGTCGAGGATTTTAATTTTTGTGGCAATAAATATAGGAAAAATAAAACAGAGAACAAAAACCTCAAATTTTGAAAACAGTCTGAACGCAAAAACATAAAAACAACGACAACAACAGCAAGACGAAGCGTAATACCAATGAGTAATCTTTTGGCCACATTTTTGCCCTTTTATATGGACCTTTACTTTGTCTCGACTAAGTGGATTGATCCAGAAAAATTATGTCATCCGCTCAACCAGCAGATGTAAAATTAAAACCAATCACGACTTAGTCAGTCGTGGTTTTCATGCGCATCGGGGAGTTCGCTTGTGTTTTGATTCAGGAAGTTTCATAATTGTTTTCCCTAATTGCTATGTTTGGTCAACCTTGAAAATCTCAGATTGACCTTACCGTGTACGCACCAGGCGCGTGGGAACAAATTTTAAACTGAGGGGCACTATGGATAGCACAGCTCCGGGTGTTTAATGATGGGCCGTGGACTCATCCCAGCAGGGGATCTGGGGAGGATATTTTTTCCAAAAAAGAGGGGGGATACGGGCCTCCTACTCCTGTGGCCTTGCGTGCTTGCCAAAAGCTCGATACAGGTGGACATATATGGAAATGGCACAAGTGGGTATTGAGCTTTTGATGCAACTTACCCTTTAGAACAAAATATCTCGAGTAGCGCCATTGTTTGTCTCGTTCAGGTTGGTTGTGACTGCTGTGGCATTTCCGAGAAACCACAATATGGAAGGGCAAAGAATTCCTTCCATTAGCCACACTGTGGATCGTCATCTTAATCGACTGTGCCACTTCCTTGCATTGGGTAAAGTGTAGTGTGTAGTTGCCGCAATTTCCATGCGGCAAATTCAAATTTCCATTTCCAACATATGCGTTTCGTGGAGCAAGTTATTATTTGCATGGATGATTAAGTTTAATCAGCCTGTTACCCTATTTCACCAAAGTATAACTGTCAATGAATGACCTTCAAATGTGAATTACAATGTCAGATAAGTGTTGCTCTCCTCGTCTTAGCACCGAGACTTACAATGCATCGTAAATGTTTCAATTATATATAAGAGAATACAAACAGTTGATAATCTCCTGTTATACAACAATCATCCCCGCTTACCTCATAAGCGTTTGTATCTAAAATTATTCCATCTAAACTGAACCATCATTTATCTGGTCATTTTCTTCATCATTGTTTTGTAACAGAAGCATATAACTTCAAAATTGAAGTTCGTCGAAAAGGCGTGTTAATGAAACACTTTCCACGTTAGTCTATTAAAGGGTGATTTCGAACGATCATTCTTCCTACTTTCCGCGATCCGAAATGGACTTCCGAACTGCATCAATTTCACTCTACTTGTGACACCATATCCAAACGTTATCCAAGAAATCAGTTATAACCACAGGCCGAAAAAGCTGTAGTTTTTTTTTCTTAGGGCAAAGAAACAACCAGAAGCATAGAAAATTCAATAAAGGAAACTTCAAAAGTAAAACCATAAAGGTCGAGTGAGAGCGTAGAATTTACTTCATCCAGAGGTCCTGGTGCCCGTAAAAGTGACTCGTATTGGAAGAATCCCTATACAGTAAATGAAAGGCGAATTCGAAGCTGCATTACCGAGGTGAGCGAGAAAAAAAAAGGACTGAAAAAACGTACATCACGGCTCGTTCTCATGGCGGCTAGCATGCATCATAAATCCAAATTCTAACAGGCTACACCAGTTGGTCATTGTCGGAAGTCATGTTGCTTTTGGAAAGTGAAATTTCCCCAAATCACAGAGGGTGAAGCTGCTTAGTTACGTTATGCTAGTGTGTCAAATTCGTGTCATTTTACTGCTTCGTGCAGTTGCTGAAAAATTTTTTTTGTTAAAGCTATATGCGATTTAATTGAAAACTTTTGAATTAACTCAGTTGACCGTGCTGGCCTTAAATCTAATACAGGTAGTCGTAAATTCAAAATAGTCAAAGCAATAATCGCTCTGGTTAACCAAACATCAAGACCACCACCACGAATTATTTTATCCAATCCAGAGGTGCGACATCACTAACAGATCGGGTTCACCTGTAACGATATCAAAATTATTTTATACAAGAATGTCAGTGCTCCTTGGGTTTGTTCTAAGTCTCCATAAGTCGAAAACAATGCCAAGGTTAGGGCTCCAATCACTTTTCGATGAGGCAAGAAGTGACTAGTCGGGGAATAGGAGAGAGATTCCAAGGGTCTGTTAAACATCTGGAATGTCGAATATAGCACGCTGAAGCGCAAAATCTCTTGTCACGCAAAGTCACGTCACGCAAAGTCTTCCAAAGATCAGTGAACAGGTGGTAATCCGACCATATCTTATCGGTTTGAAATTTCCAACAATCACATCTCACTGAGATCGCCTGACTTCAAACGGCTGAAACTGCCTGTTATGCGCTAAAACTGTGTTGTTATCCCTTCTAGTGTTGTTGTAGACTTTGTTGTATATTCAGGTTGAAAATTAATCTCGTTCAATGTAGTTGAGGTAAAGTGCGGTTCATCTTTTCTCGATCTGTATTGACTAATCACTTGCCTAGAAGGCCTAGAAGTTTTTATGGATATTCCAGGCTTGCATCCGAAACGTCCTAACAAAGTGCTCAATCCTGCACGAAATTCCTTGGAAAATATGTAATAGATAAGAGCGTTGAGAAGTGGGTTAAAATAAGCCACAAAGTTCCCAACTCTATTGGCTATAGTGAGTTTAATCGCCATTACAGGCGATGAAGGTGCCCCAGTGAAGACAAAGTATAAAAACAGGCAATGATACGGGCTCCAAAAGATTACAACGCTCAAGATAAGAGTTATCAGCAACTTTTGTACCCTGCCCCTGGTGTCCTCGTTCATCGCACTTATCTCGCTGATTGCGTTCCGTTTCAGTGCAACAATCATCTTAACATTCACTAAAGTAATGATCACCAAAGGAACCACGTGCATGGCGAGTGCGAGGAAGATAGCAAAGGTCTTGGTGACTGTTACTTGACACAGGCCTAACGGACCAGATATTGCAAGAGCCATGATCCAAATCAACAGCATGACAGAAACTTTGAGCTTCTTCACAACAGCAGCACTTGCAAATTGCGCTCTTAGTGGCGAGCATATCATGTAGCAGCGTTCAACGCTTAACGCTGTAAGACAAAACATTGATACAGCGTAGGCGACGAAGCGTACCGCCATTATAGGTCTGTAAGATATGCAAAATGTTTCTTTAAGAGCCTTTTCGGGCAATAGATGTTCTCGGGCATGTCCGGCAATGTTCAGTACAGAAAATAAAAAATCTGCGATGGCCACGTTAAGGAGAAACATATGTACCAGACTATGCATTTTCTTGTTCGAAAGGATCGTTAACACAATCAAAAGATTGCCTAAGAAAGCGAAACAGAGTACGCTGAACTCCACTACTGTGAAAATCGGGTGAAGGATTTCTTGCAAAGAGAGAAGCAAGGTAACATCCTCGGGTGGCGGTATTTGTGGCCCAGAACAGGACAAATTTCCTGGCATGGCTCGGCAAGGTGACCTTGACGCAGTAAAGTTGTTTATCATATTCTCAAGCTCTGTCAAACAATTGGAGTAGTTTTGTCAAACTTTTTCGTGAGTTTGCAAAAAACTGCAACTTGATCTATATCACGAACGGCTAGAGTTGTTGTCAGCTGATAAAGACAAGCCCTTGGACTAAATACAAGAACGTTTTTCGAACACTAACTTAAGGCTGTACAAACAAAGAACATTTTCAATCATGTATAAATATAATTGCTTTGTGAATGTACTTCAATGGGGGCAAAAATCTACATATGAATGTAGTGAAGAACACTGCTTTTATTTTAGAGATGAAGTAAATTCTTATCGAAAAATAGGTTGTTATCCTAGCGACGCTTCATTCATGTCATGATTTTTCTTTTTCGATTCCCTGAGGAAAAGGAAGAGAAGGAAAATACTGACAAAGTATTCTTACTAATCTTCTGTGTTTAAGTAAATGAAAAAATTTTTCTTGACAACTTTGTTCACACTTGTCGGTGATTATCAAGCTGGGTATAACTAACAATCAATAACAAATAAAATAACTTTGTGTGAATCTATGATATGCAATGCGAGTGTTTGAAGTCCACTCGCCGGAAATAATCAGTTTACACCGAAGACGTTCTCAGGTGAATTCTTAGAGCTTCGCTCGAAAGCACCGAGATGGAGCCTTTTCAAACAAGTGAAGTTGATCTGAGGCAGATTTCGGCTTAGTCCCTTTTTCAATCAAACGCCTTTCTAATCAAGAAACCAGTGTCGGCAAACCTTGAAAATTCAATTACTACCATAATTTACGGAAGTTATCCTCGTTTTTTATTGAGGGAAATGAAGCATTTATTGTGAATTGTTTGCTTCGAAGGTAAAGTGGCCTTGTTCGTAAAAGTTTTGCTGTTGTCTATACATTGCAAAAATGGGGTTTTTGGTTTTGACAGATTTGTGTAACGTTGTTAGTCCTCAGTTTGTGTCGTTGAATACCCAATATAAAGAGCCACGAGTAATCAGGCTAACTTGAGTATTTTACCTCACAAAAGGACTTAGATAAACGAATTTTTCATTAAAATTGCTTTATGTAACTGAAATAAATTGAATTGATCACACGTTCTCCTGTTCTTCAATCAGTGTAACACCTTCAAGTACTTTGTACAAAAAACCGACAAAACCACTCAAAAGGCTTTTGGAAACCACGAAGAAACTTGAGTTATTGAATGAAGAAAAAGTGAGAGGACGGAAAATAATGAGCGAAAAAAATCGCTTCTTGGGGGAGGACCAGTGCTGAAAATTCAGGATCAATACTACTGTCTTCTAAGAGCGGGAATAAAAGGTTTAAGACAGTCCGAAAGGCAAAAAAAAAAAAAAAAAAAAAAAAACGCTTTCAAAGAAACAAGCGATCGATTGTATTCAGTCATAAGTTTAAAATTAAGATAAACTTTCCATCTAATAGAGGAAGGTGTAGTGGTCATCATCAAAATCTTACACTGACTACAGGCAGGTGCCTCCGACACTGGACAATAAACGATTGTTCACCCACGACAAGGTAAATATTCACCACTTCAACGGACGCCGAGGGGAAAAGGTATACTATATAACACACAAGGATCCATAAAATGGTTAATTTCTGTCAAAGTTTCGAAAACTGGCCAGAAAACAAACTCTAAATCCGCGATTTTGTCTCTCAAACTGCTCAGAGGTAAATGATACTTGCCACTCACTTCCGAGCTATTCAAGATGCGCGCGCGAAAAGCATTATTCTTTTGTGTAGTACATAGTAACACCGGATAACCAGCAATTGCATCGGCATGATTGTTTTTCTTTTAAACCGGAAAATAGTCATGGTCATACGACCACCATTATATTTTTCTTACTAACTGGGATGCCTGAGGCAGACCACTTAAAAAGGTAGCTTGATCGTGGTCGTAGTCAGATATGGCAATTAGGTATGTGCTTGTTAGTCACGTGCTTTTGCTTCTAACTGGAATAAGTCCTTTCGGCTGGGGTTACTTGGAAGGGTGACTGCGCATATTTTCCGGTGTTGTGGACTTATTTTTCTTGTTTTAATTTTTCGATTTTATTCCTTTATTTTGAAGAGTTAGCATCAAATATATTATTTTCCACGTAAAACCAGAGTAACCGTAGAAAACGATATACACATCCACGTTGACGTCTCCAGGCGTCTGGTATCTCCTTATGTTCTCTGATACAGCCGTTTGTCATCATGGTTTTTTCTACTTTATCAGGTTTAAGTTCGTGGCTGCCAGGTGGTACCTTTACAATACCAACGTAAACACAAACAATAATATCTCGTTCACACAAGCTATGGAAACCATAACAAATGATTTCTGAAACAGCTAAACGATTACGAGGTAGACATAAACAAGATGAAAATAAGAGACTGTTTCTGGAAAATAGTTAGGTGCAGCAGTGGCGAAGTGAAGAAAAGACGTCGGTAAACTTGAAGTCCTTGTGTGATGTAGTTAAAGTCATGAATCTTCTTTTAAAGTTATTGTCAGTCCTTTACGTATTTTCCCATTCGTAAGTGTTTCCTGACTAAGAACGTTATCTCTTATTTCGAGCCTAACGTCCGTGCGTAGCGTCAGTTTCCAAGGTTTGAAAACACAAACAAACGAGAAAATAAGCATAAGGCTCTTTTTCTAATACATGGGAAAATTTTGTAGATGTTGTAAAAGCAAAGCAGACGCACAATAGAAGAGCAGCTTTTAAGATTTCGGATTTTTAGTGCTTCCCACTCAGCGAGGTTTTTCGAGTGACTCCCCACGACGTCACAACAAGGTAACGATAGGCTGTCTCCCCAAAAAGAGATGAGCGAGAAGGCAGGGCGAGGTCAACTCTTCTTCATTTTTTGGCGAATTTTACGTGTCATAAAAAAAAGGAACTAACTCGTAGTAATTGTTTTCATCACCTCAACTATTTGTTGACGAGAGAAACCAAATGAAGAAAATCTAAGTGCATGCCTCTTTCTGTAAGAGATCTGAGGAGTATTATTCTACTTTGTTATCGAACGGAATACTTTTTAGATGCCTGCCAAGTAGAAAGCATACCGCATCTCCAGACAATTACTGCTACCAAGGTCAGCCTTACTCCCAGATACCCCCTCCCCCTTTTGTTAATTCTACACTCAAAATCTTTCATCTCCCAGCTATTGTATTTTATGAAGCTTTAGTGTGAATTAAATGTTGTGAAAGAGAACGAATTGACACCGCATGCAATGAAATTCGACCCCAGACTTTCGCTTCTGCGTAACTCCCTAAAGCGAGCATGGGAACGAGCGCGAAAGGGATCGAGGGAACGAGGTTAGCAAAGAATATCAAAGTGAGGAAAATTTGCGTCGGAATGGTGATTTCTGGATCCCGACACAAACGCAAACCATTTCGTGTGGCAAAATATGAAGACGCAAGACAGGAAGAAAAGAAACAACGGCTTTTAATTACAATTTCACAGAATACGTTCAGGGTAAGCTGCGAATCTTTGAATCACACGGGTAAGAAGAGTTTACAGATCAAATAATGAATAAGACCCTAGGCACCTGACAAGCATCTGTAAAGCTCGTGTGTCCTCAGTTTCACACTCGGAAAAACAATACATTTAAAAGAAATATCTGTTATAAAGGAACTCAAGTATCTCTATCAAAAAATAACGCTCGACAAGACACAATCTTTACTTCAGAGTGAGTTTTCCATCATCGCAAGTATGCTCCGTTACAAAAACAACCCTCCCCTCCCCTCCCCTCCCCTCCCCCAAACACCCGCTCAGAGGAAAAAGTTCCCTTCCAGGCAATAAGAGTTAGGAGGGGGAATACGAAGTTATCTGGCTGAAAAAAAAATACCCTGATCGAACAAGACGGAGATGAATGTTTCCTAGAGGGGTAAAACCATGCCTTGAAAGTCACAAGGTCAATTAAAAAGCTTTTAAAACAAAGGAAGAACTATTACAATTATTATAGTCAACTCCATAAATAAACTTTCAGGACTAAGTCCTCTGTCAGTTGCAATTTCTGGCGAAGACAACTGTAAAAATATCTTAAGATGATTTCAGTAAAATGGTGTCTGTACTTCACATGTGTGGGACGTTCTAGAATAAATGATCTAAGATCTGCCTCCTCTCCAGCCCCTCCCTCGCCCCCGGTTGCGGCCTCTTTGTCGAAACCCCCGACCCCTACCACCGTCAGGCATGGTCTGACCCTTGACGACGCCATTGGACGCTCCTGCTCGGCGACCGGGGGGAGTGTACACAGAGATTGTACTCGGCTTGGACTTTTTAGGTGACTTCGTCTCGGGTGGAAGGTCGAACTTGATTGGCGTAATACCAGCGCGTTTTCGCCTGAGAAAAAAAAAAAAAAAAAGACACAAAGTTTTAGCGCGTCATTATAGACAGCCTCCAGTAGTGGGACTTAGTACCACCCCATCGAAGCTTTGGCGATTTCTAGTTCGCTATCGTTGTCTATAAAAATATTACGCTATTGAATGATTTCAATGTTCTCATTTAAGGATATGGAATGTGGCAATCCGTTTTGTTCCTTTCCCGTGAAGTGAAAGGCGCTGTGGCACAGTGATAAATGGGATGATCTCCGTACTGGACTCTGTACCCAAAGGTCCAGGATCGAGCCTCGCCCCGGCCAGGTCACAGTGGACAAGACACATTTCTCCCACAATTCACAAAGCGAAGAAATGGGCCACAGCAAGCCTAACTGCTACAATACATGACGAAATGGTTGGGGTAACCCATATTACCATCGGCAGCAGCTTATGGATAAAGTTATTCAAACCTCTGTTACTGAATTCTGACATTAGACGGTAGGCCTGACCCTGAAGCCAAAACAAAGAGGTACCTCCCAGCCCAAATCAGGTCACAAACAACGCCGCGGACTACGTCTATTTGCAGGTGTTACAAGAGCCGTGAAGAAATTAAGGGAAAATACTCTTTTAAAAGGTTTTCAAACTTACTTCTCATCTACTACTGTGTCCTTCGAATCTTTTGGAGATGTTAGTGTCGACGCTTGTGTTTTCGCCTATAAAATAAAAATCAACCGTCAAAACACGTCACAAAAGCTTATGCATTCTAAACCCGAGCTACCGAAAAAAAAAATTGTGTCAAAAATTTACTTACTGGTGGTTTCCACGATAACGTAATGGAGCTTTTGAAGGAAGGTGGATTGTGAAACAGATCCTACAACAAAAGAAACAAAGTAATGGATGAAGGGTTGCAGTGCACTCCTTGCCTAAACTTGACACATCATTTCAAGGCCCTTGTTGAACTTATAAGACACTTAACGATACGATAAAAAAATGAGGAAAAGTAGAGAGAAGGAGAACAAAAGTCTATTACGCGTACAGGACTATACAAACGACAAAAGAAAGCTAAAAACCAAAGCAATCCCGGATTACTTTCCCTGACCCACAGCTTTTATGTTGACTGGTCCCAAAAAAGTGTTGTCATTTCAAGCTAATACCCCCTCCCCCCACCCCCCTCGCCCCTCCCCCCTCCCCCCACCCTGGCGTGTAACGTTTTGCATGGCAATGTATTACAACTGCAAGGAGAGGCTAAGGGCTACCACATGGAAAGGAACATTGAAAAAAAAACAAACAAACAAACAAAAGACACAAACAATTATTCGTTCGATTTTGAAATCACACATATGATTTCAGCCCAAACTGCACTCCACTCAGTTCAATTACCACTATTAATCTGCAGTTCACACTTACAATATCCATACATTCATATTCGTTAATACCTTGATGACAGCGTTGATGTTAGTAGTCGTTCTGAGAGCTACAATTTTTATTTTATTTTCCTCCTCTTGAAGTGCTGGACCAGTCTTGCCTTGCAGCGATAATCTTAGTTGTTTTATATACACTTGACAGCCCTGAGCAAAGTATTGAAGCCTGTAAAATACAAAGTTCAGAGAAACACACTTATTCAATAACCAATAACAGCGAGTATAGATCAATTTGTCATAAATATACTGTAGGACAAGAATTACCAAACACATTCCCTGTCAATCAACACACAAGTTCATTTTGAAATTCTAGTCAGATACCACTAAGCATTATTTAAACACATTGGTGTTATACTTTATACTTATTGGTGACCTAATTGAAAAGTCACTGAAGTTATAAAACAATTATCACAATAATGAAATCAATCATTTTTCAAAGCGAGTTCTATACAACAATTAGACAAAAAGAAAGCACAACAACATATGGTTTGTTATTGTTTACCTAAGTCGAAAATCTTTCAGGCGCTCTGCGGCAGTTGTGTCGGTCAAAAACTCTGGGTTCTGAGGGAGAGAAGGAGATAACAACAAGTAACTTTCAGTGATACGATAAGAAGTATTACTTAAAACTATATTGTACCAATCCACCACACTGGAACCTTACCAAATTGTATTTAGCTAACTTGAGCTTTTGCCCCAACTCAAACTAATGACCATCTTCCATGAAAAGCATTTCTAGTCATTAGCTACTCACTTACTCAAACTCCCATAACACTGCCTTGTTTCCCATTGCTCTTGGTAGTAACAGCTCTTCACAACTAGGCCACTACTTCAGTAGCCAAATTCCAAAGCAATATGTCTTTAACAATTTTGCCCTTGACCACTCAGCACATAAAATGCAAAAATCACCTGAATGTAACATTAACACTAACCAGGTGCAACAGATATATGGCAGGGCAAAGATACCAATTTCAATTTCCAGTGGCCATATTCCACTTTTAAGTCTTAGAAAAGACTCCAGGCTAATACAGGGAAATCTTAACAAAAATCACTGTGGTGGTAGCTACACATACATTGTGTACATGTTTACCTTTTTTGCTAGCTGGTGAAATGTAGAAATTAGGCATTCAACATAGGAAAATTGGAACTTTGGTTCAGAGTTTTCCTCAGCACTTTTTTCCTCTTCATCACCAGGAGGTAATGGCATGTATTCCTGTGAATGAATTTTGTACAAGGTACACTTTTTGAAGACAATGAAAATATCAGCAATCATTCACTGGTCACGAAGTCAAAAGAAAAATAAAATCATCCATGCATGAAAAGTGACCACCAGCATTTAAATTTTCTATGAATGAGAAAATTATTTATAGAAATTGAAAAAGTCTTTGTATATAATGGTGTCCACCTACACATAACCCTTCCCATACAATTTTGAGTTTTTTAACATGTCAGAGGGAGTTCAACATTATTTGGGGGACGGAGGGAGGGACGGAGGGAGGGACGGAGGGAGGGACGGAGGGACGGAGGGAGGGACGGAGGGACGGAGGGAGGGACGGAGGGACGGAGGGAGGGACGGAGGGACGGAGGGAGGGACGGAGGGAGGGACGGAGGGAGGGAGAGAGGGAGGAGGAAAAGCTTCCTAACTAAAAGAGAACTTCTAAAATCAGTCTTCTTTGGGGAAAATTATCATTTACAGCATCTCGTGTGCTTATGCCACCAATTGCAGCTCATAGAAAGGACACTGGTAGTCTTGGCTCTGGATAAAGCAATGACTGAGTAATGATTCACTAATGGCAAGACACTTAACCCTGACAGAGTTTTTTTTCAATTGTGAGCCTGGCTGACCAAGAGAGTTTTAGCTAAAATCCAGGATCAATAGCTTAAACAGTTTGATTTTCACACATAAAAGCATGTATCAGGTCTCATGTTCACTGGGGTTTTCTCACAATGTGGGGCAGACCTAAGGAAAACAAAATAACTGTACTGTAAACCCTTTGTTGCAATCTTCAACTACATGTAAATGACTAATTTTTATGATTCTCTCGTGATAATTAACTCAGATTTTTAACTACCAAAACCTCAAAAATTGTCAATAAACTCAGAAGTTAAAGTGGGTACCGGTGAAGCAAAGGAAAGCCTTCATGAAATGTGCAGACACATGTATCTGTACCCTGAGATACAATAATTTATCTCCACCTCCAAAGGTGTGAGGGTTGTCAAGTCTTTAAATCAAATTTTAATTCCTGGTACAGGAAATTTATATCATTTGAATGATTAGCCAAAACAAGAACAGAAAGCCACTACCTCTGAAACACCTTACCAAAAGCAAGTTGTAGACAGGTTCTATAGCTGCTTTGATATTTTCATCTGTCAAACCATGCGGTGACATTTCTGCACACAATTTCAATATCTCTAGCTTGACATCTTCACCATCAGAAGTGACCACCTCATTCAGCTTTGGTAAAACACTCTCAACAAAGTAAGTGAAAAATGTCTGGGCTGAAGCTCCTTTCTACAGAAAAAAAGAGAAAACATTCCCTCAGAATTCCTCCTTGCATCAAAACCATCTGATGGCACTGATGACACAAGAGGTACACACTCTCTCCCTCTCTCTCTCTCTCTAGAAACCATAAACAAAAAATGACAAAAAGATGCTTTAAAACTGCCTTACACATACAACATAAGGCTGACTGCTTTATTACAATTTCAAAAAGGACATTAATGGTATTTTTTTGGAGCCTATAGTAGACTGTATTCAGTCTGGAAGTCTAACAATGTGATAGTAAACTTTGCTATGTAACTGACAATTAGACTTTCCCTCAGATACAAAACAAGAGGAGCACTACAGCTGAAAGAAGTCAACCTCAAAACCTCTTACAGTTGTAGTCACTCTGAGACAAGGCTCTTCTGCCGTGACAGTTTCTAGGAACTTACCACAAAATATGGAATTGCTTGTCTGGCACATGAAATGAATCTGTCAACAATATCAGCATCTCCAGGCTGAAAGTTAAAGTAGATCAAAATACAATCTATCTATATATCATCTTAAGTAAAAAGCCCTTCAAATTCAATTACACTGCAGTTGGTCACACTTTTAAACTGTTGTTGGATTGAAAGGATCAACATTTAGAAATAAATAATGTCTTAAATATGCATTTATGATGCAGAATCCTTTTAACCTACAAGTTAACATGTTGTAGTGATACTTTATTTCAAACCTGTATCACCAAGTTAAATTTGGCTTTATTAAGAATAACACCCAGATCTTGGATCAAAATATAAAGTAGAGATTTACCTGAAATGGTTGGCTGAGTTCAGCCTGTTCTCCAACTATATCTGCAAGTTCTTGGTGTGCACTGCCCATAACTTTTAATGAGGAAAGAATGGTCATAAATGTGCGAAATTCCTCACCAGTTACATCTGCCATAGCCTGCAATGAAACAGTCAATCATTTCAAAACAAGAAACAGACAAAATTAGTAACAATCTGATAACGTGAACTTCCTGTTTATCCAAATAATGGCTGTGGTCTCAGAATGAGGAGGATGAAAACATCATGACCAGTACAACAATGAAAACAATGCAGTTGTTTGCCACTTTCTTCAATAATGGCACCAACATACATATGCATGCTGTCTGTCATTTAATTAGCCGAGAGATTATCATCCCTGACCACTGCATTTCATACTAGGATAAGTACAAGTGTAATAGCACTTTTCAAAGAAGGGTCAAAAGCCATCCAGGATTGCATTTCTGTTGCTCTACTATGCTCTATGGCTTGTTGAGAAAACTTGTTCAACCCTCTGAATCAATCAAATGCAAAATGAAACCACTTTATTATCAGTGGCAGTGGGGGAGGGGGGGGTTTTTCCAACTTTTGAACTACACTGTAAAAAACACAGAATAGTTTTTTTTTGTTTTTGCTTTTTCTTATACACACTCTAATCATAATTAAGGAAATGTTTTGAGACAAGTAAATATGAAATACTTTAAATTAAGGAGTGACATCCAATCCTGTGGTTGCAATAATTTTGGTGTCAGACAAGTACATCTGGTAACAAAAACAGACGGGAAGAGGGGAGGGGTTCCTCTTGATCCACCAATGCTGTGTTTTTATACTTTAAGTTCTAACACCTTCTGATACTATATTTACCTTTTCACTAGTTGTTAACATTAATAACTTTCATTTTAGTTTCACAAAAGTGAATCAATGTGAATTTCTTAACTGCCAATACAACATTGTTAACCAAGAACCTGTAGTTAAAGCAAGCCTGACCATCTTACCTTTTTTATCTCTTCAACTAAGTATTCTTCAGTTTCAGGTGAGGGATGTAACACTTTCTTGCCATATTCTTCCACAGCACTACTTAAAAACTTGATAGCACTCTCTCTTGATGCTTCCTCTCCACTGAGAATTTGTGAAAACAGTCCTCCAATTGTTCCTGGACCATGAAAGAGGTTTTGCAAAAATTACAAAATAATAAGAAGATCAAAACTTATCAAAAGTGTTTAAAAATTGAATTCAAGTCAGTCAAACTAGCTTTATTTGTGATTTTCTTTGTACAAAAATTATGATTCATCTGAAAAATGGGAAGATACACAGTACAGATGCTGAAATAATTTTTACCTAACCCTTTTTTTAGGTATAACATACTGTCAAGCTTCATCCTTTTCAATACTTTACAATGGGGCAACATTTCTTATTTGTTTCATCTTATAGCACCACTGTTGCATTTCAAATGGCATTGAAGCCTTACCGTAGAGGGAGAGAGGGAAAAGGGATTTTAATTGCAAAACTTACCTTTTGGTTCCATTTTAAACAGTGATGTGAGAGCATTTCTAACAATTGTTAATTCTGCAGGATCCTCTGAGAAAGAAATGTTTACAAGGCACAGTTTAGATCACCCTATACAAACCCCTTTAGCTTTTTAACCCTTTACACCCAACATCAGTACACATATTCTCCATACTTTTCTTTATACATTTTTTAAGGTACTGACAAGGAGAATTTGTTTAACAATCAAGAGCTTCTTTAGTTGGCAATTGTTTCCTTTAATCTCATGACCTTAATGTGTGATTCAGAGTGGTATTGTAAGGAGAAACCAGATGCTGGTCACTTCTCAGGATCTAAGGGTTGAGAAAACTTTCAAAACAATGATTAAGGATAAAAAAAAAAAAGCTTTTGTATCAAAAGATTCTCATAAAAATGCAATATAAATTTAAAAGCACAAGAACTGCATATATTTGTTAGGTGTTACCTGACAAAATATGTAGACTTTACATATCCACTTTAATTCAAATTATCACTACCTTTATATACATTTAGTAAGAAAATTGTTATGTTATTCAATACGTGCCCAGTCTTACACTTACCTGACTGCAATAATTGGGTAAGTACATCAGCTATTCTTGGCAGGTGTTCTGGAGTGTCTTTGCAGAGGTCTGGCAGACCTTTTATGGCCTGGCGTCTGATCTGGTTATATAAAACAAAATATACTTGACTTACTAGGTAAAAAAATTTACATAGTAACTGTAAGTATACAAACTTAACATTCTGCAACTTGGAGGGTCTGCTTTACGCTACATGTATCTGAATGCATTTTCTCATGAACAAGTGATGAGAATAGAAAACTTATCTGCAAGAAAATATTTAGGTAACAGACGGCGCTCCATTGGTTTTTTGACTTAATAACCCACAAGGTAGGTTAAAAGATCACAAGAAAAGTTTTCTTTTGAGTGTCCTCCCAACATTCCAAGTGGGTTAATATATAAATTTGGTAAACCGATAGAAAGTGTGGTCTATTGCTTCCATATTTTCTTACTGATAAGGTTTCTGTTGTCATCACCTGTTGTCATCACCCATACAATAGACTATAGGTTTTTGACCAATCAGAGTGCTTGTAATATATCAGTAATCTAATAACATTCTGATAAACACCAAATTATCCCTAGCAAATGAACAAGGAAATGAATTATGGCTGGAATGAAGAATCACTATTCATATCTTGGGAGTCAATGAGTTAACGGGTCTTACTGTGTTGTCTTCATCCTCGCACAAATCCAGCATAGCATCTATAGCGTTCTCCTGCAGCTTGGGAAAGAACTTGAAAAATCTGGCTATAAACTGTGATGCCAGACGCTTCTCCGCTTGTGAACCCTTTACAGCAGCCAAAATTTGAAGAAAGGCTCCCTCGTGCTGTTTAAGACAAGAGTGTGTGAAAAAACTAAAAAACAACAACAACTTGACATGCAAATCCACGTGACAAAACAGCGCCATGTTGGATTGAAAGTATTCATGAAAGTGAAGCTAACTCACCTCTCCGGCTTTCTCGTTTGCATCAGCAAGGATTCCAAACTGCTTGTAAAGCTCTTCGACACCTGCCATATTGATGGGAGCGTCAGAAGAAATGAAAGTACGCTGTGCCACAATTTCGATAAAAAAGTTTGAGAAGCTGACCTGGGCTTAGGGTCCGCGCCTAGCCTCGCTTTAAAACTGCGTGGCTTTGAGAGGAATATAAACTTCTTGGGGGAGGAGATCTAAAATAGGAAAATTCTTATTATTCCTACAAAATTTTTCTTGAGTTGTGACTTAATCAAAAAAGAAATAATAATAAATATTTCTCATATACTTTAATACGTCGTATAATTTCTGGCGCAAGTTCGTCACAACTGTGGCTTCAGTGATGTCCAGTATGAGCCCTCCCCTGTTAGTAATAAGTTTTCCATACAGAAGTTACTATAAAAGAGCAGCACACAGAAAGCGAATATCAGAGAGTCGTGTTGGATTTATTCGTATCGCTGATCGTGGTCACGAAGAACGATAAAGATGGCAAATAATGTGACGGGAATCTTTCTTCGAAAAGAAGTCGAAGAACTGCGTAAAAAAGGCGAAGACTGGGGTCTCAGCAAAGAACAAATTGACGAAGCGATTCTTCGAGCACTCGGAGGTACAATTTGTAACTTGCCTCGTTTATCTTTATAACATCTGGAATGGTCTATATCCTTTATTTTTCTTCAAACGCTTCTTAACTTTAAATTTTTGAAAACATTACGGAAGGCAGGCTAATTTTTCATAGGAAGTACTAAAAAAAAAGTGAGACATCGGGTAAAATCTACACTGAAAGTGAGGGAAATAAAAGTCAGTAAAGAAAACTGAGTAGGCTTCCTTGTTTACATTCCAGTTCCAGTGTGATCATGGGCCATCCTTAGAAACTTCTGCGAAAAAGGACGTTTAATTTCAAGCATTTCATCTGCATGAAATTAGTCGTACCATATTATGTATGGTAGAACCAACTTCGTGTCGATCAAGCGCTTGATCAGTACAATGCATGGAAGCAATATTCTCACTGTTCAATAAATGAGCCAACATGAGATCACCTGCGTGCGTGAAGACGTCACAGTAAACCTGTGTTGTTAAAATAAGATTTTTGTGTATAAATAAGGGCCATTCTAAAAAAAGAAAGATTTCCGTATAACTATAACTATTAATAAACAAGGCTGTGGTCCGAAAGGCAAAATTTTTTTTTGCCATTGTTTTCTTTCTCTAAGAACTGTATACATAATTAAGTATGGGGTCATGCTAAAATCTTGCCTTTAGGGGAATGGGGAATAACATTGTAGGTAGTCTCTAGTCCAAATTTACCTGCAATTAATTTGGTTTTATCGATTGAACAGATATGCAAATTGACCACTGTAAAGAGTTCCTAAGCTGACATTTTGAATGTTGGCCCTTTGTCAGGCATTTGAACTTTCATGACTTTCATTTTTATTCACCTTGAATTAAGGAATCATTCAGCCTACTGAATTTCTTACTTCAGATGCTAATTAAGAACTTGAAAGAGTTAAAAAGTGGCCTCAGTCATCTTTGGGGGTAGGAAGTAGAAAAGATTGAGTGAACTGAATTTGAACTTTGCATTCTCTTTCAATACTTCCTCAAGATACTCCTGTGATGTAACAATAACAAAATTCAAACTTGAACACATCACAAACATCCTGAGTGTGAGGGTTGCAAAAAAACACGTACATGATACAATATATCTGTGCTAATAATGATAAGAAACTATAAAAAGGTTTACTATCTTCTCAAAAAATCTGTAAGGCACAAACTGAATGTATTTCTTCATTTACAGAAAGGTCTTCCTCGGATTCTAAGAATGGAGGCAAAACCAGAGCAAAGAAATGCAGTTGTTTCAGTGTCTGTTTAAAGGTTACAGTGTTCGTGATGCTGTTGCCCATTTTTCTCTACACTGCACTTACAGTGATTTCTGTAACAAACTCATCCTTTGCACTGTACATTGGGCAATTGACTGCTGATTACCAGTATCCACTGCAACGTATGATTCGTTTCGTGGTGTTACCCCTGCATAAGTTCTATGACTTTACAAAACTGGGTGCTTGGGACTGCATGGTTGACAACCCTTTGTATGTTCCAGGTATGATACCATCAAATACATTTGATTTGCTCAGCTTTGTAAATTATTTGTGTAGTTTTACTACTTACTTGAATTTTTTTGTGTAAATTAGAATATGAACTTGAGATTTCTATCATGTGTTACAAGCACCCTGATTGGTCAAAAACCCATCATTTATTGGACTGGTAAATCACTTGGCTCCAGCTTGTGATTTTTAAAATTTTCTTATGTTCTTCCAACATCCCAACTGGGTTATTATGTCTGTAAACCAAGAGAAAGTGCACTCTATTGTTCAACCCTTTACAATCTAACATCAGTATGCATATTCTCCATACTGTTCTCTAAACATTTCCTACGGTGCTGACAAGGAGAATTTGTCTTACAATCAAAAGCTTCTTTAGTTGGTGATCAGTTCCTTTATTCTCCTGACCTTAATGTTTAATTCAGGGGTGATGTTATAGGGATAAATTTGATGCTAGTCACTCTTAGGATTTAGTGGTTGATTCTAACCTTGCCTTGGTCAACTTTAAGGCTTAGAAATTGCAGGCAAAGAACTCAATTTTTCAAATAAAAATATACCACAGGTAGTTTTTCAAAACTTAATAACAGCATGCTTATGTTTTATTTTGTTTATGACCTCATGGACATGCTACTCACTTAACTTGCTATCTATCATAGTGTAGGTAGTCAGTAGCAGAGTCAGTGAGATTGTAACATTTGCAATAGAATTCTAGGAGATTTTAACCAGTTATTTACAGGTGTTTATTACATTTTGCATTTTGTTGGTAGCCTGGCTAACTGGATTTGTAATCTGCTGGTCACAGCTACAAACCCACAATCCCTCCAGTCATTGGATTTGTTCTCTGTTTCCTCTGAGTTTCTTTGCTATGCTCAGTAAAAAGTCAACAGAGTAATTTGGTTTTAGCGACTGAGTTGATATAAAGTTGACCGACCGTTAAGAGTTTCAAAGCTGACATTTCAAGTGTTAGCCCTTTGTCATTTACTGTTACAAAGTGTTAAGGCTTGAAATGTCAGCCTTGAAACTTTCTGCAGTGTCCAATTTACATTATCAACTCAGTTGATAATATCAAATCACCTTTTTATACTCTCCAACCAAGACAGTACCACAGTTTCATTAGAAACTTCTCCCCTTTATGGAAGAGTCAACTTGTCTATATCCTGTCAGTTTTGGTTCTAAACCATAATGTTTTTGGCAGTACTCATTCATTATCCACACTGGCACTGTTTTCATTATCATCATCATTCTTATTTTTGTCATTTTTTTTTTTATTATTGTGTTTTCTCTAGAAAAACCTGATTGTGTACTATGCAGTGATGTGAAGACAATTGCCAGCCGAGCCAGTGCAAATCTGACCAAAGCTGCCTTCAAGAAGCGATTTTATGATACTGCGTCACCTGTTGTGGTGAGAGACATGCCTGGTTATGGTGATACCGAGCACAGTTTTGAAAAATTCATGGAATTTTATCATACCCATCAAGCAGCTCTGGAGGAGGATACATGCGAGTTCAGGAAAAATGGAGTTAATAATGAATCACTCCAAAATATAGCAGAATTTCTTGGGAACTGGAAACATTACCAGCCCAATGGAGAAATAATAGGGTGGTTAGTATACTGTAGGGATCACATAACTTTTTACTATGGTTTAACCCTTCAACTCTCAGGATCGATTAACATGTAGCTTTCCTGTGAATATATGAAAATCATATATGTGAACTGCAGATAAAGACGTGAATATGAAAGCAATCTTTGCAGTAATGATCACTTCTTCAGCAGTAGTGAAAAAATAAGGCCTGAAAAAATTTCAGGGAAGATTGCTTTCATATTCATGTCTTTATCTGCAGTTCACACTTATGATTTTCACATATTCACAGTCATTTATTCATCACTTCTCAGGTTTATTTGGAACCAACATAATGACTAGCTCCCAGTTGGCTTGTTAGCTCAGTTAGTAGAGCACTGCACTGGTATTGCAGAGGTCATGGGTTCAAACCCCAAACATGCCTGAATTTTTCAGGCCTTATTTTTACACTGCTGCTCAAGTTGTGTTCATTATCATTAAGATTGCACTCACATTCACATAACTTCCCCTTACAACTCCAATGAGCTATCTTGTAAGTAGGTTTTAAGAAAAACAGTGAGAGAAGGTTATCAGCTACAGGGTGTTATTTTGGAATACAACAAGGAAAAATATAGCAATAAGTAGGGAAAATTACCAACTGGATCTTGGAGTTTAAGGTTTAAACAGTGAAAGTTGTATTAAGATAATCCTTGCCAGTATTAACAGGTGTTGGACTTATGCAATATTGGTACAATATTTGTCCTATATTGGTATCTGCCTAAGGGTATAGTAAGGGGTAGGCCCTGAGTCCCCATAAAACTCCCTGTTAAAAGACCCTATATTTCAGGTAAGTGAAAAGGGCAAATCCAGTGAATCTAAATGCATGAAAAATGTTGCTTTTAGTAAAACACAGTGTGGATGATGACGTGACAGTTGTGTTGGTAGTCTGGTTGTGACTCAGAGTGACCCCCCTATGAAAAATTGTACCTATGCCTCTGTTGTCATAGAGGGGTTTGCTTCATTAATATAAGTTTAAACATCATTGTTTCTCTCTTCATGAAAAAAAGAACACACCTTGACTAAGACTACTTTATACTTTTCAGGAAAGTTTGCTATGGACAAGGCTTAAGATTGTTACGATCCATGTTTCCTCGCCCTTACTGTATCCATAGTGAAGGTGCTTTGGACAAATGGGTGTATCTCTTACAACCAGCCCATGAAATAACAGAAAGTTCCACTCAGCCAATGATAATGACAGAGGTGGTACGTATGTCAATATTTGTTCAATGATTGTGAGACAAGAGTCCTGTTGATGTTGTTGTTTGAACTTATCCATGCTGTACTCTTTCCTGTTATTTGCTAGGCACAAGGCACGTTTGACAATGTGTGGATGGCCCAAGTCACTGGTTCAACACATGTGGTTCTTGAGCCAGTCGAGGACTGTGAAGACAAGTGTGAGAAGTTTAAGTTTACACTGAAGCAAGGAGATGTCTGTATGTGCATTTGAGTACTACTAATACTTATACTCCATGCCTCGAACCTTTAACTACTTTGAACTCCCCTAAAATTTTATATAAGTCCTGCCTGCATCTTTACTTGTCACAGTTTACAGTTCACCTTTAAGTCTTTAGGAATAATCTTCTCCAGATAGTTGGAGGGTGAGTTTCATCAAGTGGTGAGGGCCACAGGAAAATAACATCTGTTTCAGAGCAACTTGGATAACTTGACAATGATCATGAAAATCCTAAAAATATGGGCATTTGCCTGTATGACTGCACAGCTCCGTAAAAACAACTAAAAGAATTTCCTGCCTGGCCTTAAGAAGAAATTCAGTAATTGTACCTTTGATTGAGTAACCTTTCCCCTCAACTTGAGAACCAACGTGTCTCCATTCCTGAAATGCAGCTATATTGCAGAGATGTTGTTATTCCTTTCTAGGTGTAAAGTAAAACTGTTTTACTTATTCTAGAGCAAGTTTCTTGTCATGTCCAACGAGGTTCTTGTCATGTTGTACTCATGTTGTTGTCAGTCCTTAAAAAGATTTTTTTTGCTGTTTTTTTCCCATTTAGTTTTCTTCTCCCAGCATACTTGGGTGGTCAATTTTCAGAATCAAGGGAAGGAACCTGCGATGATCTTCACCTCTTCATTTGCATGAAATAATGCCTGACGTAATGCTCGTGTGTTGGTGAAACAAGTGATATGTTCAGTGAGAATAGCTACGGTTAAAATAAAGAAATGAAAATTTAGCTCTGATGACATCTTTTTTCACCTCCCTTTCTCCGCTAGTCTTTTGGACAAGGAAAACTAAAGGTTTTTGCCCTCTTGTTTCCTTGAAAACGAACCCTGCTTAAGACTCCTGTTGCCAAGTTACTCCTGGGCCAAGTTCTTCGAAGGCCGAATAGCACTAACCCAGAGTAAAATTTTAATCCAAGTTTCTTCATTTCTTTGTTCAAAAGCCTTTTAGGGAAAATTTTCCCGATTCTTTTTAGAGCATACAATGATCAAATTGCAAACAAAAAGAATTGAACTTAATTTCTTTTAAAAGCTTTTGGACCTGAAACCAAATTTCACACTAACCGTGGGTTATCTTAACCCAGCTTTGAACAAAATTTATCTCATGTCTAGGGAACACTTATCATTAATGCATCTATGTCTTTAGCCGGTTACAAGTTACGCTGAACTAAAATCTAATAATTACACATCCGTTCAAAACTTAATATGATGATCAACACTATCGTTGTGCGATTACTTACACTCTAGGGAGCATTTTTCGAAAATCGAATATACACATTTACATCTTCGCTAACATCGTTAGCGTAGGTATATGGACAGAGAGTCTAAATGAATAAAAAATATACGTTTTCGAGCGCAAACATAGACGTTTTAGTTATCTGTTTGGATACCTAACATCTGGAAAAAATATTCCGCTAGACGTGAATGTAACTGCTAAGAATCATTATGCATATTTTTTAGATATCTGGAGGTATAATTTCTTTTTCAGGTGTTTGTGGAGCATTTTGTGGGTGAAATGGGAAATTTGAACACGCTAAAATGCATGTTAGCCCGTTCGCAGGCTTGCGTGATTGTTCAGACCGTGTTTTTGGTCATTTTTTTTCAGATTTTTTCTTCTCGATGCCTCCAAAGAAATAGCAGAAATAAGGTTTATTTTCTCAAGCATAAACATGTTTTGCGTTCCTCTCAGAGCTCATTTTAACCCAGGCCTCGCGGCTCGGGTTACAATGACTCTGAGTCGGGCCCAAAACATATGAGTGCCCAAGAATATCAACACTATTGTTTGATTAACTGTTTTTTATGAGTCACCTTCTTTCGCATTTTCAACTCAGAAAGTAACCAAATGAGGATATTTTTCTCAAAAAAACAAAAAAAGAATTTGACCTCTTTTAGAACTAAAGTAATATATATCACTAAAAACAAAATGAAACCGACTTTCTGATAAATGGGATTCTTGTATTGACAGATCACGTGATGTTTCCCAGGAGGTAAAACTACACTCATCAGGTTGGGTGTCACGTGATGCACAGGAACCTCGAGCCAGTCACGTGTACTGTCAGTTGCGTCCGCTAATGATTGGAAGACGCATTTCCAGTAAGGGTGATAAGTCACTTTGAGAAGAAGGTGCTCTGTCTTGTAGAAATTCTGTGAAAACAAAGAGTGAAATAAGTTGAGGATGCTTAGTTTAATGCCCAGGACCACAATCTTTTATAATCACATTATGATTTAGTTTCCATTGTTTAATTCCAGTCTGTTTGCAACTAATTTATAAATATAAGTCCGCGGAGTTTATTTTAGATTTAGGATCATGAAACTTCGGTAGCTTTTTCAAGGGAGTGCCATGTTTTAGAAAATGTGTTTTTCGCTATCCGTCTTATTCTCGTCACTCGCACGAAGCTTTCAATTAACGTTGCAGAAGCTAGCAGTATGTAGGACGTGTGTCATATATGAAACAACAGAGGATAAAAGGATATGAACCCAATAGTGACCCAGATCACCATAGTGCCGGGGGAAGCAGCGGCTTATTTTCGAATTTTGGCTGATGTGAGAAGTGCTTATAGGAAGGGAAAGCTTATTCGAAGGATGATCTAATCCAAGAATTTATGGTATGCCTCAATACTTAAACGGAAAAAAACATACCTCACTCCATGCTCGGTCAACTACATGGACATAAGCTTTATAAAAGTTCCTTCCTACTTCCTCTTGCATAACTCGTGAGGAAACACCTCCGGGGTGGAGCCTAAACTTTGCATCCTCTAAGAAAGCTTTTTCTTTTACTTGCCTATTGGTAACAAACCACTTTATCTCAAACTCCTCTACAGCGAGAAAACTGAGTAAGTTTCCGCCTGAATTTTTATTGGAAACAACAATTTTGAAGGATGGATTGTTGAATGCGCTGAGAGGATTCACGGCGAATACAGCTCTCTTTGTGAAAAGCTGGGTGGATATTGACACAGCCTCGCGCATGCCTTTTAAATCACCCACAACAGCGCCGGGCACATGAACAAATTCAAAATATCCATAGTTCTCTTGGAATGTTCTGACGAAAACTTCCATGTCTCCTACGAAGGCCAGGTGCCTTAGCTGACAAGCCTTCAGGAAGTGCGGAGGTAACGCGATCCCGGATGTGGCGAGAAAACGAATGTTGTAGAGACGTAACAAATCAGGAGACCAAGGTATTGTCTCGAGACTGAATTGAAAAACCTCCAAATAGTAGAGGGACAATGAATCGTGATAGCCTCTAGAATAGGTGAGAATTCCTGTAAGGCAGAACGGACACAGTTAGAAACATAACGTCAATCGTCAAATTCAAGATTAAATTTTTTTTCCTCATGCACGACCTGGAGTATTTCCCAATTCCGTAAAACGAAACAAATGAGAGAATTGCAAGTCGAAATTATTAGTTTTTTCAGCCAGATCCCCACTATCCTTACTGGACAGCTCACTAATGCCTACCTACGTTCCTTCGTGGAGAGTGTTATTACCTTTAGAGGCAACATTGATAACCTGGTTGGAACTTGAACCCAGATCTCTCGGTCTGAAGACCTGAAAAGATCCCTCTTAGTTTTCGAATGTAGATAAATACGAAGTAATTTTATGTTCATCGAATCGGTTTCCTAACTTTACCCTTCGTTCAAAGGTATTGATGCAAAGTGCACGTGGTTGTTTGACGGGGCAGGGGTATGCTGTCGTTTGCGTCGAAATCCACGAATGTTCCGCGCTGATTGCTCACTCCAAAATTTATTAATAAATTCATATATACTATTTTCAAATTTGTTTAGTCTTACAATCGATCCTTGGCTGCCATTCATTTGAATTTGAGGACTCACCGGGCTTTCTGCTATAGTGAGGTAGAAGAGCTAAAGTCAAAGGATTACCAGTGCCTGTGGAAAAACGAAAATTATTCCGGTTTCCAAGAGTTCATCATACACTGGGCGGGAATTATTGTGCATTGCATGGGACGCAAGGAAAACGTCGCAAGGAAAAGGAGGCAAGTCGCAAAACTACGGACTAAAACAGAATACTAAACATTTACTCACCCAACACTTTTTTTGCCAGAATCCGTGCATCGCTTGGATGAGATTTCAACTCATTTAGACTTTCAGGTAGATCCTGGATTTCGGTCACCGACAGAAGGTTATTAATTTTCTGTAGTCGAGAGCTGAGGAAAACCGGTGTTATGACCAGCATCGTCGCAATTAAGACGACGCGACATTTGAAAAACCCTTTCGAAACTCTACACAAGGTAGCACAAAAGAAACGAAGGAAACATGAAAATGAAACACCCATCAATAGTAGTCCACAGAAATGAATGCCATTCAAATAGCGAGTGGCTTCTATTTCTTCATGAAATGGAATCAAGTCAAAGAACGGACCTGAAAATGTCCTTCCCAAAAAAAGCAAAAAAGTCGCACAGAACAGCACACCGAGCCAAGTAAGAATCATTCGCCGTTTAGCGCAATAGTATAGTGTGTTCCTGTCACTCTTTCGCCATGTGAAGCAAACACAAGCTAACCCCGCTAGCACTCCGACAGTAATAAATGGAAATTTTCTTCCGTGGTCAAAAGTTTCGCCGGAGAATAACTTTCTTAGAACAAATCCAGCCTTGTAGCCGTTCTCACTGTCGCGCTTCCAAGGTAAACCTCCCATGTATTCATAATTTGCCAACACTGGGATGATCCACCACGACAACAATGCAACAGTTATAAAGTGTACGGAACATGCGCGCGAGATTGAAGGTGACCGCAGTTTCTTTGCGAGAGGCAGTGGATTGGTAAAGAGTTCTACCACCAAAGTTACTCCGGTCACTATGCCAAGACAGATACCGAAGAACGCATGCGCAGTGAAGTTGAGGACGACAAGTAGCACTGTTGTATTTCTTGAGCCAAGGCCATAAATAATGTACTCATACAGAAACCCAACTGAAATGGAAAACAAGACCTCATTAAAAGCAAGCACTTGAACTATAGTCAAAATAAATTTTATACGATAGAAATTGGAATATGAAAACTGTAAATCAAATGTTAACAGGATTACAATCTCAGATCTCACAACTTCATCTCTAGGTAAACTTGCGTGAACTGTGGAAGTCGTTCCAACGTGTCAAGTAAGATGGTCGCATCGCGCAAAAGCTCAGTCTATCCTTGTCAATGGGGTAACATTGAGCGCAATGTTTGACTAAGAATACTCAGAGCGAGAGCTACGAAAGTCGAGAAGGGACTTCAGACTTCAGACTTCAGACTTCAGACTTCAGACTTCAGACTTCAGACTTCAGACTTCAGACTTCAGACTTCAGACTTCAGACTTCAGACTTCAGACTTCAGACTTTCGACTTCCGACTTCCGGAAATTTTTTTAAATAAATTTTTTATAAATTTTTTTTAAAATTTTTTAAATAAAAAACTAGTGGGCAGCACACAGCAACAGATCTTGTCAACTTTGTTTATTATCCGACTGGTTTCGTCTGATCACACAGATTTCATCAAGGATTTAACAAGACTCAGAAATAAACTACTAATGTACTAAACGTTTACAATATAAATCACGTTCAAATTGGGATCTGAACAGCAAAACACCCACAAACAGAGAGTGCTATGCAAATCCTGCCAAACAAAATGTGCAATGTTTAATTTTGGGGCGCACGATTTAACGTTAAACTTAGTCTGAAGTCTGAAGTCTGAAGTCTGAAGTCTGAAGTCTGAAGTCTGAAGTCTGAAGTCTGAAGTCTGAAGTCTGAAGTCTGAATTGAAGTCCCTTCTCGGCTTTCGTAGCTTATTGGCCGATTAGCCTCTGTGATCACTTGAATTTTGGTTCCACAAAACTCATTTGAAATGTATGCTTAGTATTTCGACACTAAATGATAGTTGCTCTATAAGACAAGAGTACACACCTGCCATTGGAAATATAGCCATTCCGTAAGTCTGTGTGAAAAGTCCATAATACTGAAATGCTTCCAACTCCAGTCCAAACTTTCGCCAACTAGATATGGAATACACGCAAAGGGAAACCAAAGACGACTCCAATCGTGTCAATCCTAGCTTACGCAATCCAACAAACCATGTCCAGGGCATTGCTGAGAGAATAGCAAGATACATCCACCGAAACAACAACAAGGGACTGATGAACCTTTAAACAGAATAGAGTGGGTTAATTATACAGAGAGGAGGTAATAACTTAGCTTACCTCCCTCCAGACCTCTCCCCGAAATATCTACATGTATTCAAATTCAATTTATCCCTGAAATCAGCATCAAAACGTTTAATTCTGTTATATTACTTACAATGCTAGAAACGTAAACTATGAGGAATGGGTCCTTCTGTGGAGAGCAATAGAGCAATTATTAATTGAGTCGAACTAATCTGGGATTGTTTTGGTTTCGCGTTATTTTGCTCCACCTTCTCGATCAATCAGATCCAAAAATAAAATTAATCACGAATTGTTCACTCGCATTTCCCCGCGCCTAAAACAGCTTGCTTGTTTCTACTTTCGGTTCTCAAGGGCTCTTTGTGATATCTTCCTTTTATTCTGATTACTTTGGCTCTGGTTTTACGACTCCCGATCGAAATGCGCGCTAAGAGAAAGCAAGAAAGAAACACTTGACTGTACTTTTGTACCTATTCACTTAGTAAATGAGGGGATGGTTTCGATCACCCACTAAATAGTATTGATCAGGCTTACCCTTGCCTTCGTCTAAAAAAAATGACCCAGACGGATCAACTTTGAATGAGAGGAAGTGACCTCTGCTTCTACAATGCATGGTGTCTATAGTCATTCCCAGTTGTATCCTTAATTTAAAGTGGTAATTTGCTTTGAGCTTTCCTACTTGATAGAAACGAACAGACCGGGAATGGACTGAGATATCCCAGTTTCCCTATATTTACCCCGCAACCGATTTGATCGATTAAATTTTTACTGTACAGTTTGCATTTAGTGAACATGCCCATTCTGTGCTATATCACTTGAATTCGGTTAAGTGGTTGTCCAAGTAAGTTCGTTATGAATGTGTCTCTTCTATGATATCGCTCTAGCAGCTTCTGTGTTGTTTACAGAACAAAGGATGTGTGTCGTAAGTAACTAGTCAATAATCTATGGTAGTGAAATGCTACAATTTTGATTCAGTCTATTGAAAGGAGGCAAAATGCAGTAAATATTTCGAAAGTTACAATCTAAACAAAATATGGTCATGCGACTTAAGTTCCTTGCAACTACGTCTGGGCCTCTCACAAAGAGTACAATCTTTTACTTAAATCTTCTAGTAATCCTAACAGAATATTTATCGTTTTCACACTCTAAAATGTGCGCGTTTATGTGATGGCAGAAAGAGCTTGTGCTAAGTGTATTTGATAACATCTTTCATTATGCTTTTAGCTAAATACAACACAATGCATGCGTCATAGCAAAATTTCTGCAACCCTCATCCTCAAAATTCTTGAATCAACATGAGAAGAAATGCTTCCATGTCAGACAATGGATCTCTAGGAAAGAAATTTCTTATTATTTGGAAAGCCTAAATATATTTTCTTTTACCATAGAAGTTAAACGTTATTCGTGTCAGAACAACACCGTAAGTAACTTGATTAGAAATCCTAGTATCTGTCTTACGTCAGAGAAATGCTGTATATCTGATGAGTCTGGTTTCTTTCTCTCTTGTTACTCTTTTAATAGTAATAAAGAACTGGCTCTAAATGGTAAGGGGTTACTAGCTCGAGAACCTCACGACTCATCTGTCCACTGGGCTCCAGCAGCGATCAAACTATTTTCTTAGAAATTGCCTGCTACTTGTGAGTAATTTTCTTATTATTTCACTAAATACCTTTTGCGAGTAATGAAGATTTAATGTTTGTTTGTTTCTTTGTTGGTATTGCAAAGAAGATTCAGAGATAAAAAAAAGAAAAATTACCTTTGGTAGAATAAATTTGGTTACACATGATCTGGTCAACCCGAAAAATCGCCAAATTTGGGCCAAAGGGTTGCCACGACAAATAACTCTTGGAAGTTAAAAGGTTGTATAATACGTTCAAGGTTTAATCAAGAATAGTGCATTGATAACAGACACTGTTATATATATATATATCTATATATATAGACAGTTTTTCTCACTCTAGAAATTGCGCCCGTGCGACATCGCACACGTATTCTGAGCATGAATAAACCAACTATTGTAATTTTCCATTGAGTTGCTTTCTCTCTGTGGGAAAACAAATATGTTCGAGTAAATTTAACACTATCGAGCAAAATTATAAGGTCTGTTTCACAGGAACTGCGTTACCATCGACAAATAGTTTTCCCTCTGTTAATCAGAATCTTTTTCCTTCGTCGAAAATTTATTCACACCGGCGTTGGAGTGTTTTCGCGAAGGTCAATACATAAGGGTAAAGTCTTTACCCAAGCTTATTCCGGCAAACGAGGCCCTTTTTTCCTTTTTTTCTCCTGGTCTTTTCTTTTACCCAAGGTGTAATCGAAACTAAGAAACAAAGATATTAACACATGGCTGTGCAGTCTACCATCTTCCTCCTCAGGGACAACTAGGATTTTGAAATTTCGGAAGTGAGATCTCTGCAAAAGTTCAGAGTCCGAATACTCTCAATGTTCGTTCGTGATCATGAAGGTTATCAAACCCTTCATAGCTGAACTTCTTCCTCGTCACTTTAACATTCAAATGGTCAATATCATCTATTTTTGAGATGACACATTCTATTTTAGTCCATCTGGCACTCGAATCTTGTTAAAAGTGTGTCAGATCTTCAAGTCTACCCATTTTTCTTCTGAAAAGTCCCCTCTAACATATTTCAGTTCTCTTAAACATTTGGCTATCATGGTTTCGAACTCCACGGGTTTGGCTGTCGTAAACTCGTTTCCTTCGTTCACTCGAGTTCATGCACGAATTTCTTGCGATTACGAACTTTTACTGAACCTACATGACAATTATTTCGCCTTGGAAAATTTAAATTCCATCGTATATTAAAATCTTTATCGAGAGTTCGGCAAAACTTGAACTCAATCTAAGATTCTCGCTTGCTTCCTCAAAAACATTTGCTAAATTTTGCCTCAACGAGTGGAAGACAATACAACTGGATCGAATCCATCATAAAGTTCAATATTATAACTAAATTTAAACCACGTTTTTCCAGTTTTCAAGCAACTGGAATGTTTTTCACTCTGCACAAGGTAAACTGAAGGCAGTTACTCAGGGAGACACAATAGGACAACTTGTTCACTGAGACTGTGACATTGTGCGTGTGTTTTTTTTTTATTTTACTAAATAGTTAATGTCTGACAGACAAACAGACAGACAGAAAAAACATTGTCTCGAATGGGATAGCTTCTCATGCTTTAGAGAATCATTTTGAAGTTTCTGACCTACAGAAAAATTCCACTGTGTTATTATTCAGTCATTATGTGCCAACACAAACAGATGAGGTTATGCTCTATCATGGAGTCCTAAACTCAACCTGCAGCAATGTTTCTTTCCATTTAATATTTGTTTTCTCCTCTAACAAATCACCTCCACTATTCATGGTTCAAATACACCCCAAGTTGCCGATTACCTTTAAGTTTTGATCCGGAAAGGATGGAAAGTAGTAGCTACTTACGATTCTGTGAGGATCATCGTGATGGATGTAACTAAACACGGAAATGGGCTATACGCGAGGAACAACGGGTAACCTAACGTGACTTCGTCGAACCAAAAATCCGTTGCTCCACTTTGTAGTATTTCCTTCAGGTAGAGGATTTCTATCTGGTGTGAATACATATCCCCTCCGTCGGCGTAACCAGTTTCACTGGTCAGATATGGATTACAGTTTATCGCTAACCCGAGGAAAACCGATGAACTTACGGATAACACAATCAGCAAACTGAGCCATTGTGGAATATCATCCCCATCAGTCGCTGATTTTTGACAAGAAGTTGAAAAGTTGCCCATAGTGAGTATGAGAGAATTGCCTTATCAAGCTCAGTGCAAGTTCCCGAGGAGTGCCTGGAAAGGTCATTGGGAAGTTTTTTTTACTATTAAATTCCTTCTGACTTTGATCCACTTGTTAAATTTCCACCCACGCAGGAAATGTTTCTAGATTCAAAAGGCCCGAAAAATGCTCAAAACTTTTTACCGACAAATAATTTTTTTTAAAATGAAAACGAGTAGCGTAGTCTCCGACTTAGTACAAAACGCGCACAATTTGTTGGGGGTTTCGTTACATGAATTCTGGATTCATAATTACATTTAACAATGACGTGTTTCACTGATTGACGATGGTGTCGAGACGTCGAAACGTCGCGATCCACATCGGAAGTGACTGCTTGGGGAAACAAAGACTATATTATGATACTTTTTTTCATCTGAATTAATTATAAACTTCAGACAAGATGAGAAGAGTGCAAGTAATCACTTAGTGAATTGACAACGTTTTCGAATAAACATCGCGTCTACAAAGCAGAGTTTTAATAGTTTACAAGTGTGGCATTTTCCTTTTCCGTGACTTCCTTCATGGAAGTCCTTCCAATTTTTTTAATTCCTGATTTTCTTTGTAGCCTCGTTTTTATGTCTTTCTCCATATTGGTGCATGCGCCTTAACTGTTCTCCCTCTTGCTTCGACTCTCTCGAGACATCAGAAAGGTAGAGAATTTTGGTTTAGTTAATTTGATAATATTCATTTATTGCGGCTTCGATTTTCTTCTGATTTTGCGATATTTGATGTTTCTTTTAAGATGAGTCAATCAGTACAAGTTTTTGGACGAAAGGTTAGTAGAAATGTAGAGAATTTTTGCGAAAAATTTAGGTTTGTTGGTAACACGTGTATACAAATATGGCGGCTGTGAATTTGATGTACAGTAGTTGCCTTTTTAGATTTCGTTAACATCTGAAGTTAAGGACGTTAATCGAAAGTCACGTATATTCGTGTCAGTTACCGTGTGCAGTTATGATAGTGGGTGTAAATATTTGTCATGAGACTTCTATCCGAAGTTTAATTTCTGAAATTCGAAACAACATTCTGGCTAATTTTTAGCACGTCTTTGGTTTTCTTTAGTAGAAAAATAGACTCAGTTCTAACTTCCTACATTATTCTGTCACTTAATTTCGACATTAAATAACTCCCTTTTGTTTCTAAACTCTTTTGACATCCATCAAGTTGAAAAATCTTGAAATTTCTTGGTTAACTAAAAATTTTGAAAAATTAAATGTCGTCGATACAAGTTTTAGTTCTATTTGTAAATTCAACTTAAATACTGCCAGGCAATTTGCAGGAGGATGCATTTACTTGGCTATGAATTATCTGTGGTTTGTGAATGAATATTTTCAACGTGCAAGGAGGAATTATTGCCCTAAACCTGGCTGTGTCTACGCGATTTTTCAAATAAAGCTGTGGTATTCTGTATGTGTTGATTATATTTTATGCAGATATGAAAATGTATGGTTACCGGTAGTGTGATACAATCTGGTATGGAACTCACTAGAACAATCACTAGATTTGGCTCTCGCTGTACCCCTTGTTGACTCAAAATTTGTTGTTAAATCTCTGCCAAAGTTTTGCATTGTGGGAAGGTGGTAGTTGAAAGAGGGTTGTACATATATTGCTTTAGTTCATTTTTTCTCGTGATCTCTGAAAATCATTTGTTAAGACAGTTTGTGAAGTGACATGTTAACTAACCACCTTAATTCTTATGTTCAGAAAACAGCCACTGCTGTTGCCTTCTGCAAGCGTGGCAATGGCTTGATCAAGATAAATGGATGTCCACTGCACTTAGTTGAACCTTCAACTCTTCGCATGAAGGTCTGTACATGTTTAAGACATACCTATTCTAGAGTTATTTCAAGGTTTTCACATAAATATGCATCAATAGTCCTGATAGTGCCAGCTCTTGTATGTGACATGAACGAAATAGCTGACTTGTATAATAAATAATATACCAAAATTTTTTTCCTTAAGGTAAGATAGTTGTTAGCATTTTGATTTGTGATACCCTCAGAAAGCACCAAGTATCATCACATCCAAGCAGTTCATTAAACAGTTGTCATAGTTACACAAGTCAACCACATAGTACATAAAGATAGTGGGCTGGTTATTTACAAATATTCTAACACAAACCACAGTTTTATGCAATCAGTGGGCCTCAGGCTTTCTC
This sequence comes from Pocillopora damicornis, assembly GCF_964200805.1. Lineage (NCBI taxonomy): Eukaryota > Metazoa > Cnidaria > Anthozoa > Scleractinia > Pocilloporidae > Pocillopora > Pocillopora damicornis. The sequence goes on along the minus strand of NC_142679.1, from coordinate 13,369,922 downwards.
TGAGGAAGCAAAGGTTATCACAGACACCATCCTGTGTTGTCAGATTACACACAAGACTGGCAACTATTAAATGAATAAATCCCAGGCATCTTGACAGCATTTTGTTCAATGGTATTTCAAAATTTGTACACCTTTTCATCATCAATAATAGGAAAATGAAGTAAAATTATTAGGTTGAAGCTGAGAGACTAGCATGAAGCCATAGCCAGCTACAGGCTATATTTGATAGCTACTGATAAATGCTTGTTTATTTTACCAAATGTTTGGTGCTAACCTTGAGAAATTAACAGAACTTGGCCAGCAGGAAATAGAAGTGGGTAGCTCTTTAACTCCCATGAGTGATCAAGACATAATATTTCACCTTACAACATCAGTACACTATCACACAAACAAGTAATGAGAATAACAAAAAATATCAATTAGGGGATCATTAGTTGATCCAATACCAAATTCTCTAAAACTTACATCATAGGAATTGTATGGCAGACAGTAGGGAGAATTACTAATGAGATCTTGGGAGTGAAAGGGTTAATTTGTTTCTGTACTTCAGGTTCAGGAGCCAATCCTTCTTCTTGGCAAGGAGAGGTTTGAAGGTGTTGACATCCGTGTCAGAGTGAAAGGTGGTGGACATGTATCCAGGATCTATGGTAAGTCCCTCTTAACACTTTAACTCCCATTAGTGACCAAGACAGAATTTCTCCTTACAATATCAATACCATATTAACCAGATGAGTGATGAGAATAAAGAAAAATATCAATTTTGAAATAATTACTTGATCCAACACTGAATTCTCTGAACTAACATCCTAACAATTGTATGGTTGACACTAAGGTGAATTACAAATTTGATCTGGGAGTTAAAGGGTTGAAGCACAAACTTTACATACAAGTTTAAGAAGTTTTTGTCGGGTTAAAATTTCCAAACTGATTGTGTTTTTATTAACCTTTGTCTCTGATTATGATGTGAAAAAAATGAATACAAACATCCAACTTGTTTTAACAATCTTAAACCAAAACTGGAACAAAAGCCACAATATTTTTTTATTATACACAAGGCTTGATTTGAATTTCATTCTATGTAAATTTATGATGTCAAGAAGTACACACAGGGTGTACAAACTCAAGGTGTAGATTTTTTGGGCACTTCTCATTATACATGTATTTGTGAAGTTCTGGTATGATCTGGCTTTAACATTAAGCAGTGTCAGTGGTTTACTGATTGGCAATTGTTGTTGTATAGTGTATTTTTGGGAGGGATTTTACCAGTACATCTTTTTGTTGCTGTGTATTAAGTGCCCATGGTTGAAAGTTGTAACAGGCATTTTTTTCTTTTCACAGCTATCCGTCAAGCCATTTCCAAGGCCTTGGTAGCTTATTACCAAAAATGTGAGTATAGTAGTACTTTGTTCAAAAGCTAGACTTGTTATTAAAACTGTGATGTAAAACTTTACCCCTGCAGCTTTTTTATTTTTCTATGGTGATGTTTGCTTTAACTTATACTAGACACTGACAAAATGGGAAATTTTAGGCTAGTGATCATGATCAAGCATTTTCTAGTGACTAAATATATATTTTTATTTATATGTCTTGTTTGGTGTTGTTTTGTCATGTTTCATCATGTTGGGTTGAGTGCAGATGTCAGCCAAAGTAACAGTGTAAAAGTGTTCAAAGTAATCCAGGTTGCTTTGTTTTTGTTTTTTTTTTTGTAATGAGATTGGTCCCTAAATTCGCACCATCCTCTCAACAAATCAGATTCAAAAAATGCAACCAATTGTAACTTGGTCATGGTGTTTTGCTTCATTTAAAGCAGCTTGGTTGTTTTTACTTTGCATTTCCATGGGAACCCTGTGACGTTTTCCTTTCTTCTGATTGGCTGTTGTGAAATTGATTCTAAAACAGTCAGTTGATTTGTACGCTCTCATGTACTTTGTTGAAATTTCGTGGGTCCTAGACTCATCAATGCTGCTCACTTTTTGGGAATTTATTTGGAAATGTTTTCTTTCTTTGTCAGATGTGGATGAGGTGTCCAAGAAGGAGATCCGTGACATCCTCGTTCAGTACGACCGTTCCCTGTTAGTGGCTGACCCACGCCGTGCAGAGGCCAAGAAATTCGGTGGACCGGGAGCCCGCTCACGCTACCAAAAGTCTTACCGTTAACTTTCTTATTTACTTGCAGTTGGAGATCAATAAAATCTATTAGTTTGATGGAACATTTTAAGTTGTTTTTACTTTTCTTTTTTTTATTACTATTCCATTGATTTTGGACTTGTTCATTATGGAAAAAGTAACCTAGGTATCGTTTCTGTAGTATGTGCCCTCGAATCAATTGGTCCAAACCGTCAAGGTTTTCCCAAGTACAGTTTTACTCGTCCACAAGAATCGTACGCGCTATTATCATGACATACCTTCCGTATTATTCCCATATGAGTTCTTTCTAAACCTGAAACGAACGTTTACGCTCTGACCAATCCTCGAAATTACTCCTTCTTGCGAAAGTTACACGCGAGAATTGTTTTCGCCGTATTTAAGATGTCCAAGAAATGACTAACTCAAGATTATGGCACTTGTGAGCACTGGGTGCGAGGGGCGTGTTTATCCAGACATGGCAGGGATGACGGTGATACTGAGAGAACGTCTATTTAGAAATGAGCTACAATCTCTCAACCAAACTGCGTGCCAAAGAAACTGCGGTTACCGTGTTTCACGTTTCGAAGGACGCTAGCCCTCACTTAAAGGTGAGTCTTGAAAAAAGGATGGTGAATAATTTGCCATCGGTGTTCCCGATCTCGGCACAGAAAACCTTTCGGTTCTTTAAGACATTGATTGATTTTGGTAATATACAACATTTAGAAACACACGCCGTTCTCGTTTCCGTCCCTGTCGTGCTTCGCCGTAAGTAGTCTGGACTATCAAGTGGCATATCTTGAGGTTTTGGATTTTACTTATACTGACAGGATATTGCCCAATTCAATGTGTCTAATGCAGTAATAAAAATGTTACTGCCAGTAACACTTTCATGCGATAAAAATAATCACAATGGTAACATTTTTGATAGGGCTTATTTTAAGAAGATTAGATGCGACACCGCGACCTTCGGACATTTGGCTTTAATCGTATTGCTTTGGATATGTCCTAATTCAAAGAAGGAACAGTTTAAAAGTGTTCAAAGTAATCCAGGTTGCTTTGTTTTTGTTTTTCTGTTATGAGATTGGTCCCTAAATTCGCACCATCCTCTCAACAATGCACGAACGGAACAGTTTTCACAAAGAGATCGGGAAACTAGTAAAAGACTTTGTCTTAATAGACTACGAACAGTCCCTCCTTCTCGGCGAAGACCGTCGCGCGATTCAAAACAAATCATTGAAGAAAAAATAGTGTTTCCGCACCGCGCAAAACTCTGGGAGGCAAGTTCCGCGTGAACATCAATTTTTTATCTATTTTGATTCCCACAACAGCCTTCTCAGAAAAGCAGGGACCGCTCGTAGTCTATTTTCTAAGTTATAGACAATTGAAAACATTTTGGGAAACTTCGTCGTGATATATTTGCTCATTGACAGAGTGGGAGGTCCGCACGGAAGAAATATTTGACCCGAGGTCATGACTTACGGGCCGAGTGCAGCGAGACCAGCGAGTCTGGGCGTAATGGCGGAGAGCCAAATATTTTCCCGTCCGCACCTGACCAAGCTCAGTCAGTAAGTATTTTATCATTTGACCTCTAGGTCTTAAAAAATTTAAAATCATGTTTGAATGTTAAAATCTAATAAGGAAGCAATTAGATGCATAACAGGAACTCGTATTGGGCAATCCAATCTATGATAAACTTCTCTTTTGCTGTCTGACCTTATTTCTTCGTGTCAGAACAAGAAACTCACAATTCATCGGAAAAAACAAGGCTCATTTTTTTCATCTCATTTTTAGACCTCACATTCTCGGAAAATTCAACAAAGCCGAGCCGGTGCGGGGCCGGACGGCTTAATCCAAACCTGTGTTAACCCGTCTTGCCCTACAGACGTGAGCTTTCATTGTAGGGAGCTGCACGGATCATACGATAATAAGATTTACCCTTTCCTGTTAACGAATCTCTATCTATAAAGAAATAATCTCTTAATTGTAATTATCTCTTCTTTCCACTTATAGTTAATGCTTTGAGAATAAATGTATAACTAAATATATGTAATTATATATATTTAGAATATTGACTCATTCCCGGGCAACTCGTGCCCGAAAATCTTACAATCGTTGCAGAAATAAATGAGTTTAAAACATCTTTTTGTGCTCTGCTGATCTCACTGTTTTAAGGCTCATCATCATCCTGCTTATTTATTGCCTGTGGCAGGGGAGAGGGGGCTGATGTGGAGGATTTTAAGGTGGGAAGACACATGGTTTTAAGAGGGGATGAAGAGGGGATCAGTCGTCGCTAACATAGTATAAGGAGGAAACTATGGCAAATTGACGGCCAATTAGCTGCCAGTGAGGGGGCGAGGCAGGAGTAAGGGGGAGGGGGAGGTCATGATAATACCACAGAGCCTTTGAGAGCGGAAGGGGAAGAAAATCAGCTAAATTTATCGTAATACAACCAAAATCATTCAGCTTCCCCCCCCCCCCCCTTAGGATTTATACAATTAGCGTCGACGGCTAGAGGTGGACATTTACCTGGCCGATTCGTGGCTGGGTAAATATCGACCACTAGCCACCTCCGTCCACTTTGATGGTATCATCATCATTATATATTTTTTCAACTGCGCTTCGCCTCGCCAAAGAGATTATAAACGGTTTATAATCTCCTCGCTCGCTACATTCCTCATCCTTACCACTGGCGCTATAAGTTTTCATTATGTCTCACTGAAAAATGACTCACAAAAGTATAGGAAAAGTTTTGGACTAGTCCGGTTATGGTATCGGTAATCTCGGCTCCGCTAATAAAAATTCCCTTTATACCCCTCCCTAACTCAATTCCCCGGTTCTCTTTCGGCCAAGTTACTGTAAAACCAATGGTCATAAATACACTTTTGTTAACTCTTCATCCATTAGAGGAGGGTCTGGATGGGGGGGGGGGGGGGGTACAAATGTCAGTTGTCACTTAAAATTTCGGCCATTTATCAGTTTCAGATTTTAGGCCATTTGCCCCATGTCAGTTAAATAACTGTTAATAATTAAATTGGAGAGTTAATTATTACTTTCCGACCTTATTTTTTTATTAAAAGGGGCATAGAGCTTAAACTCGAAAATTAAGTCGAAAATTGATACAATAGGAACTTCTTTTTATCAATTCTGGAATGAAATAATTGCAAGATCTTCCGAGTGACTTTCGGTCTTTGTTGGAAGGGCATTACAACTCTTCTGCACCCAAACTTCTGTTTGCCCGTGCGCAACATTGAAACAATCCTTTTCAACCACTTAGCCGGTCTAAATGTTGGAAAGAAGATTGTCAGAAAGACAACAAACTTGTGAAGAGTCCTCTAGCACAATATATTATACTACTGGCTGATCTCCAGAGTTAAAATTGTTCCGTAGTCCCGTCATCAAGTTTACTTTGGTGGAATCTTTTTACTTCGTGTAGACGGCCAGTGGTGGAGCCCCTGCCTTGCCCTTGGTGGTTTCCTCCCGAACTGTCCTTTGCCTCAACGGACGATACTTCCCCACAAATTCTTTCATAGCGCTTTCAGTCTCGGGGTTGATCTCCTCTGAAGGTAGCGGTCGCATAAAGTTGACATTTGCAAACTCCGTGCTGGTGTTGGGGACACGATAGTAGGATTTTCAAATGTAAAATACTTGGTTGCCCATTTTGTTGCTCTCTTCAACGACTCCTTGGTAATTATTCCAAAGTCTTGGGAATACTGCAATGCGGTCAAGGTCTCATGCTTAAAATGGAAAACTGCGTGTAGATTCTCCAGAACTGAAAGTGAAATGTGATCATCGCAGTAAATTTTCCAATTTAAGCAATTGGAAAGAAGAAGCCTGAAAAAAATCAGGGCTTCAACGGGATTCGAACCCGTGACCTCCGCGATACCGGTGCGATGCTCTACCAACTGAGCTATGAAGCCACACATTGGGAGCGAGGTCAATTTATTGAGTTCATATCTTCCCGTGCAATTGCTTAAATTGGAAAATTTACTGCGATGATCACATTTCACTTTCATCTACAACCGCAGTACAAATATGAATTATTTCATATAAAACTTCACATTCTCCAGAACTGTTGTGGGTTATGTGCACAATTCAATGTCTTGGAGATAATTGTTGATAATCGTTGGTTGCTTTGGTTTCCTTAATACTGTGCCGTTGTTCCACCTCAGAAACGGTCTTTGTGTTAATGCTACAGAGTAGGCTTTTAACTGATTTATTTATATCAATACCAAATACCAAACCATTCCAATACATACTGTTTAATTCGCTTCCTGTTCCAACCAGTATGGTCGGAAGCTCGAGATTCCATCGCTCGTCCGAAGTTAAGGTAAAATTGTTTCACATCAAAATCTCCAAGGCCATATTTACTGGACAACTCCTTCAGACCAAGGAACAAAATAGGGTGATTTTTCAGCGCCAGTGCGGTGTTTACATTATTGATAGGAATGCAGCTTCTCTGACGCTCAAATGCCGTTTCCGTATCAATTCGATAAAAGCTTACAACAGCTTTTAAAATACCAGCATTGACGGCCATCGCGTAATTTGACGACCGAGTTGGGTATCAAAGACCATGTAACCGATATGTGACATATGACCTTGATGTGGATGGTCCATGCGGTAATTATTAACGAAATGTGACAATAATGATAATAATAATAATAATAATAATAATAATAATAATAACTTTATTTATCCTGATTAAAGACCAGTCAGTCAATCAATAGTGATTGACTGGTATCAATCGGTGACCAGTAAAAAATACATAAAAGTCGATAAAAAACATAAAGCATGCAGTTGAATAACAAAACCTATTTAAGAATTATTAAATAAAGTCTATGTTTAACTTGTTTAAACGTGATTGGAGCTGTCCATGTTCATCAGGTAAGTAAATGTTTCGCCCTTAAACTGTGCAAGTGTTGTGAGCTCACGTACATCTCTTGGCAGTTTGTTCCAGGCACTCGCAGCCGAGAACTTAAACGAGGTCTGTCCACATTTAGTCTTAAACGTGTGGTAGATCTAATAATGTTGGATCACTGAAGGATCGACAATGTCTTTGTTTGTTTTTTAATAATTAAGTAACCTGTCAACTGCTTAGGGCAGTTAATGTTGTTAATAATCTTGTAAACATACTGTGGCTAAGGTGTCTACTGTGCAGTGATACTAATTGCAATTTAGCGCGCATCTCTTGAGTACATGTCTTACGGTCAGCATGCAATATTATTCGCATTGCTTGGTTTTGCAGGTTGGTTTTTACACTTTGGCGCGCTCTTACTGATATGTATTAAAAATCGTACTTTTACTGAACAAAATAAATCAACTGTCCCTATTTCACATCCAGTTTTTAGGGTATTTAGGGCGATCCGGTATTTTGTCACCCATCAGTAAAAGCCCACCACAAATGTCAGTTGTCAGTTAGATTTTCAGCGATTTGTCAGTGGTCAGTTAAAATTCTGGCCATTTGTCAGTTGTCAGGTAATCCCATCCAGATCCTCTTAGAGTGACTAGGATCGAAATTCCTCCTCACGTCACATACAGCATCGCTGAACTGATAAAACATCTCTTGATTGATTAATTCATTCTACATGTTAGTACCATAGGGAAAAAAACAAACATACGGAGAGCAGTATAAAGAAAATGCAAAAACAGATATTAGGGTGCAACTAAATGTTTCCAAATTGGTCTTAAAGCAAGATGACGTCAACTGAAAACTCGTCCCCAGGCCTCGTTTGCACTTAAGTTTTTATTCATCGTTGCCACTTTTTGTTCTTCTTATCTGGTTATTGTTTTGATTTCGGCGTTCTGGAAATACTTTCTTTTCATAATTTAACAGTCTACACCTTGACAGCGAAGCTTGGGGTTGAAATTGGGTTTTCCGTTAAGGCCTATTGAGTGACCTTCATACAAACATCATGGAAGCTAAAACTTTGCCGTCTTTCTAAAGTAATGATTTAGCTTGTGTTTACTTTGCTACTTTGTGATCATTTTCCTCTTCGGAGACAAATATAACTTTTATTTCTTTCGTTTCTTTTTAATAGTGTGGCGTACCGACATTTTGCTTAATGGAGTTTTAAAATAGCCTGCCGTTGTAGAGAAAGTTTGAAATACGTTAATTTACTTAGTAAAAATTATTTCTACGGGTATTACTTGGTCCCACGATCGCGAAATGGATGGACTGGTTGTTGGCTGCAAGCATTAATGGCACAAGGGACTCAAGCGTGCCTTCAACTGGAGTCGATGGTTAATGATTCACTTAACTGCTTGCAATTCCAGTCTACCAATCGTTTGCACTCTTTTAGATGAAACTTCAACTAGGTTAACGAAGTTTAAGGACTTCCAAATGATAGTTAATCAAATTTCACGTATCGATAAGAGATGAAAGGTTTGAGACTGAAAAAAAATTAGGGAGAGACAAAGAATTAAGGTAGAAAGGCAATGCAGAAAATGGAGATGCAAAGAAATAAATGAACTTGCTTTTATTCCATTAACATAAAGACGTGTTTCACCAATATTTCGCAAAATCTAAAATATGGATAATAAATATAATTCATCATGTGTGTGCTGAGCGTTCCTCAAAGATAAATCGAAAATTTTTCTGCTTTTTTCTCTGGGTGAAAAGCAGATGAATTTCGTTCACATTTATTTATTTTTCATTAAGGGATGTCTTGTCCTTTAATCAAAATGTTGCAATGTTTATTGCTTATGAATCTCAGTACACCCTGCCGTAAAAACGACGCGTTGTTGTAGTAAGTTGACTCAAGAGAACGTCAAACGATTTGATGCCGTCTCATAACAAAACAGGGAGCTCAAACTGATTTTGAGTATGCCAGTGTGTGTGTATATTATGAATCCAGATAATCAATACCTAATATATCTCCAGAGTCACAGTGATCAGAAAGATATCTGATGAGATAAAACTTTAAATATATATAATTACTCAGATGATTACATACAATCTAACAAACCGAATTTTCCCTTCTAATGAGAACTTTCAATACGCTTAGCAGCAAAACCGCATGAAAATCTTCCTGCACAGTTCATAATCTGATTCAAACTGTGACTATAACCACGAGAAAAGCCTGGGGCTACATTGGTAATTGGAAACAGCTGCCAGCAATTTTACATCTCATTTACTGAACAAAAAGGGCAAACTCGGTCTCCGCACGGCTAAAAATAGCACAAGGGTTCATAGGCGACAGATATGACATAACAGCCTGAAGCACGAATGCAGATGAATGGAAATTGCAATGGAAAATTTAAAAATACGATAGCAAAACTTCGAATTCTTGCAAGTCGTAACGTGAATTTGACAAATTAAGTTATTCCTTCTTGATGACGAAATATTTCTAACAATTTGATAAAGGCCAACGATATTTACCTTCATCCATACTCGCAAACGAAATTCTATTTTTAACACGTCACTTTCTAAGATTTTAGAATTCATCGTTTAAAACATTCTAAGCGCCATCAACTGATCGGTAATATCAATAATTCATTTTTCCCACTGAACTTAAAATATACTTAATGTTCGAGCAAGAAAAAAAAAGCAGACTTGTTTTTTGCGCTTGAAAAAACCTCACACTCGCCAACCATTATAAGTCCTAGATAAAGGTACTTTATTCGAGATAACATTTACAACAGGTATGCAATATCCATGTTGAAAAGAGGTCTAATGGAGTAAAGTATTTTAAGAACTGAGATTTTAAGTCGCATACGGTTTAAAAATTTCGTGTTTGAAATAGCGCTGTACAATCAAGTCAAGTTAAAAATTTATTTTTTCTACATACCGTGCCAGAAACGATTGCTCCGCGCTAATCAAGCTTAATAAAACACGATGAAAAATATTTCTGTACATCAGTTCGCTTGAAGCGTTAAATTCGACAACGAATATAGATATTTCGTACTTCTTTAGACAATCATCACCTGCTCCTGAAATACGATTCAAACAAAAGCAAGAAACCTCCAGTTTTTTTCTAAAAATGGCGACGCATAGCGCATATCCTTTTACTTCGTCCTTCTTTCGGTGAGTTTTAACGCGACTCCCAAACGTCGCCATGGCTGTTTCCGGGTTTTTTCGTTCTGTGGGTTTGGTAACGACAAATTTTAGAGAAGATGCCACCAGGTCTCCCTAAAAATTTATTCCGCATTCAAACACCAGGTCGGTGCCAGACGAGCCAAAAATAAATATCACTGGTATAGTACTAAATGCGTTCGGGCAAATGCAATGTTCTCACTGAAATTTCACGCCTTTTCCTCGCCGCTCTCTTTTTTTGAGTCAGCTTGTGTAGCTTCTTTGTGAAACATACACTCACCACTTTGTTTGGAATCGCCGCACTTGCAGTGAATGTCCGGGCAGGCATCCCTTCGGCCTTTCCGAGAACACCTCTGAAATTCGTGTTCTTCGATGGGTTCTTCTGGATCAGCGCCATCCCCGCCGTGCTCTTGTTTGGCCGTCTCATTGCTGGCTGCAGGCTCCATTTTCCAGCTTTCCTCATGGAGAATTAAGACTGTCCCGATTGCGGAAAACTGTCGCCAGCGCCGTTTGATTTATCGATCACTAGTTCAGCCCCGTTATTAAAACTGCCTATAAAAAATTTACTGGCGCGAATCGGTTGGACTATCTTTTTTTAAAGTCACTCCTAGTTGCTGAAAAAATTCGACGCTGAATATTCAAGACTGTTGAAGGCTGCGATTTCTCCCGGTCTGTTCCGATTGGTGTCCATGTCCGTGATACGCTGATAAATTTATGTACGAAAGGCTCCTTCTAATTTTGGTATTGCGAAAATTCGAATATTTGTCTTGGCTTCTGCGTCGTTAGGAGAATTTACCAGCGAATTGACCCATTGTTTCAAAGCCAGAACCCAACTACAGGGTACAAATTTTAAATTAATGCCAAGGACGACAGCGTTAAGCCAGGGAAACAAATATAAGTGGTCTCTGAGAAGCGATGAAGCCAGCGTGTATCCAACAATACAAAAGGGAAGTGTTTTCAGAATCCCAAATGCAAACACCTGCTGATAAATCTTCTCCACAACCTTGACAATCGGTTGACAACTAACCATCTCTTTTCACTGGGTTACCTTCGTCATGGTTGCTATGGAGACCGACTAGGGCTTTGTTTTACAGACAAACCGTGAAGACACAGATAAAAAATCAGAAGCAAGTTAAAATCTCTTGCTTCCATGCAGCATTTTCCTTTCTTCGTCGATTTCTGTTCAAAATAATCTCTCAAACTACTTTAATTTGTAAGTGAATTTCAAGAACAAAACACGGACAGTCTATAACGTGCAATATTCCCTCTCACGGGAGATTCTAAATTTGTTTAATTATATTAAGGTTGTTCGCATTCTAAAACTGACGATAGGGTTAATTTAATGTTATTCCTTTAACCGTGATGTTATTCGGAGATAGGGATAAAATCGTAAACATACAAATTAACCAGATAACTTGTTGTTTTTGTTGAGTTTCTTCCATAGAGGATGAAAAGTTACATAATCAACATGGAGAAAAAAGATGATTTAAGATGACTAACGTAAATTCCGAGAAATCTACGACTTGTAAGGGGCAATCGCTTCCGTTCCAAAAATAACCGACAAATTTTCCTTGGCTTTTCACGAGCGCTATCTCCGGTACAAGATGAATCTTCTTGGAACTTAAAATTAGACGGGGACGATTGCTAGCAGAAGGACGTGAGAATGGTACATGTACGGAACAGTCCTGATTTCCACATGGAAACTAAGATTTTCTTTGTATAATTTCATCATTTCATCTTTCATGCAAATAATAATTAACTACATTATCACAAGTTTCGATTCCACCGGCCATTGTCAAATCGAATTAAGAAGAAATCACCCGCACCATCGTGTCTACAATAAGATCTGTTGACAACTAAGTTGTTCTTGATATAGAGAGTGCTTATCGCGAGAACTATACGTGTTCAAAACAATATCCTAAAAATCATCTCACCAGGAGAGTACTAAGCATTCTATTGTAAACCCGAGGAACAGAAATCGTTCAATAAGGCTTTGGTTTGAGAACTGAGTGACGCCGGCAGTATCTCAGAGGATTCGCAATCTTATCAATTTCATTTTCAAAGTTTCTAATCTTAAAATAATAGCACGGCCATTTAAGATCTTAATACTACAAGTTCATAATGTCATGTATATCGAAAAACTTTAACTAAAAACTTCCTGTTTCTGTTCCCACCCACCAAATTTCTTGAAAATCAAGAGAGGGTAGAGTTATTTTTAGATCACTTCCGCTATAGGTGATGCCGAGGAAATCTAGAAACCAACACTGGATCCTAAATTGTAAATTCTTTTTTTAAGCGGACATCACCCTCAAGCAATACGAGAGGTAAATGTTAAATTATTTTCCAAGAGACTCGATACTTTCATTCGAACTATAGCTTTGCAAGGATTACGTTTGAAAGAAAACCTCTATATGAGATTAAATCCCATAACTCAATCCCTGGCAATACAAGGCAGGTGGATGACGGTGCCTGTCCCATATTTGGAAAGCAAACCGACTTATGACGAAACAGCTCTACGGGTTACTATGGACGTCAAAGAGACATGGGATGCTTGCAAAACAGTCGGTAGCCTCGAATTGAATTCTCTCCTTCCTTTGTGCTAATGCAAATTACTTTCAAACCCAAGCTCATCTCCAGCTGATATCACCTCTGCTGTAGCTCAGCTAAGAGTTCGTCAAATTTGAAAGCGTTCTCGCGAAAGCTACACAATTCCCCATCCAAACGGTCCTAGAGAAGCAAATGCGAAATGATGCTGAGAGAAGAGAAAAACCAGTTGAATCACAATTGCATTTGACGCTAAGAGTTGGTTAATACTTTAACTACCAAGATCACTGCAAATTATCTTTAGCAACGACAACACCTATGCATGGTCTTTGGTTAGTCCTGGAATCGCATGCTATGTCGCGTAATATTCTCCGACGAAAAGTTTGCCTGAGGGTACTTTTCGATCGAGTGTCAGACATCGAAAACAAAAAAAAGCAAAGCACAACGACCAATTCGGAGAAAGGTAAACATAACAAGGAACCTGTTAGAAAACAGAGTTAGAACACGAAAGCGTCTTCAAGTGCGGAAATAGTATAACCTGAGTGACCGGTCGAAATGGAAAATTGCTCCAATTGGTCTGCCTCAAAGGTCTTTTACATTTAAGAAGGTGCACATCGGCCACACCTTGAAGTCAAATGGTTAAACTCACCATAATGTTATCTAGCGATGACACCTCATTATCTTGAAATAAACTCAGTGGAGGTGCTGTCTGACACTCACGAAAGAAGCTACCAAGATCACCGGTTGATGTTGCTGAATGAGACGCGAAGGCTGGTTTCTGAAAAAAAAATGATAGATTTGAGTTGAGAGCAAATGTCAATTTCAGGGCATAATGATATTTTTGTCTTTTCATAAGGATTTTTTTCGCCCTTGATGGCGAAAACAATTTCCCCAAAACACTAGCCAGTGTTTACTGGTTTTCATACACGTTTGGTCTTCCGCCCTCTCCCTAATGCGCCCGAATACGCCCGATGCGCCGATCAATTCGAAGCTTTAACAATCCCCACGAACACTGAGGAAACCCGACTCAAAAAAGACCTGGTGCGATAACAGGCCACCAAGCTCATCAAAATGTCTTCCTTTCCAGCAAAGATTATTTCAGACTCATCACACCATGCACCCGCCGCTAGACCTACGCATAATTCTTCACTAAGAATACTCACCAGTTCTACCATAACGAAGTCATCATCCCACACAAGCTGACTGGGGAAGGGTGGAGACTGCAACGTCGATGGTTTGCTGCCATCTGTTCTGTCAGATGAACTGTCCTACAAAAGACATACAAATTTGCTTTAAGCTTATTATGTTGGCAGCTGTGAGTCGTCGATAAGACGTCAGGAGGTCTGGAGTCTAATTCCTCGTGGAGGACTCAGATCTCCTCTTTGTCCCACGCTTCTGACAAAAAAATCAACACCTTTCCTTAATAACATATAAGTAAGAATCATCCGTTTAGCAAGTTTCTTTTCCCTTGTTATGGAAAGGTAAATTGCTCACCCTTCTATGTAGAATTGATGGTGACTTTTTCAGGTTGCTATCTGAGGCCGGCAGACCGCTTGGTATGTTATCAGCCTCTTTTCTTAAAAGCGACGCAAACGGTGGAGTAGATGACAGGTTTGTAAGCATTGACTGTGAATTAAAGACAACAAGTAGGATTTAAAAAGTGAAAACATGATTCACCCACAAGATAACATTCGTGAGCCACTTTAACAAACGCTTCGTGCACGACACGTTTTGGTCTCACGAGTGAATTTAGAAAAAATACGGTACTAACCCTACCCTGCAAAAAGTGCGGGTGTTTTTAAACACACCTGATTCACTAGGCCCACGCACTGGCCCAACGTTCGCCTTAAGACACGCAAAACATTAACGTGCGTTTTGCAGGGTGTTTTTCGCGCTCCTTAACTTCCCTTCTACTAAAAATACTCTTAAGCTTAGCTTTTGAGCTAATTACGCCGTTTTACTCTTGGAAGAGACAAAAGTGAAATTCCTCCTTTAAATATAAATATTTTGTTTAAATAACATAAGGTGAGAAAATACAAACTTATCACCTGACAGGTGCTATCTTATTGAACTTAACACAAAATAATCTCTAGTAATTTACGTGGGAATGGATGGCAGCAAGAAGGGAAAATTACTGGTGAGATCTTTGAAGTTGAAAGCGAAAGGCCTGATCAAACGTGACTTGTTTTTGAAGTGACCATACAGAATGTTCATGCGGGTATCACTTTTGGAGGCGCAAGTAAACAAGCACTGGCTCAAAAAAAGGGTTCTCTTCAATTTGGCTATTTGTGGCTCTAGGTTGAACGCTAGCTTACATTTTCAGGCGATCCTGAACTGCTCACAAAGGCTCCCTTTGTTCGCATTTTTGCACAGCCAGTGGGTTGGGAATAACTTCCGGGTCTGTGGAAGGGAAAAAAGACAGAGAGATATATATCGGGAGAAAGGTTTCTTGTAGAAGAACTAGCAAATCAAAGAGAGTGAACGAGTATCCCAGAGACAATCAAGACAATCACCCGCTCATCTCGTGTTTCCCAGTGCTGTTAACTTCTTGACTGATGCGCCTTAACCCAAGTGGTGGAGTTGTTGAGCTGAGTTTATGAGCTGTCGACGGAGGAGTGTCTGAAGATGCAGTTGTTGGTCGGGTTACTTCCGTTTCTGTCGCGCTTGCTATCTCCTCTGCGATTTGATGTCTAGGGCAAAAAAAATATTTTGTCGTGAATTAAATGAGGATCGGAGAGCAGCTTTACAGTATGATGGCGTCTCTTTTTCCAAAAAAGTAAACCGAACCCCCTCATGGAGAAAGTATCACTTGAAAATATAGAGTTATTTTTAATCCGGATCAAATCTTGAGTCGTCGAAGTCGCAATAAAAAAAGACTTTCCACTGTATTTGGCTAGATGGCAAAAGGCAGTCACAGGATCAATCTTATGTGGGAAGTTTCCCCCTTTAGAAACACCTCTCCTAACAGAAAATAATAATTTGCGATAGTTTCATATTTCGATAGAGAACTTAAGCACGCAAGATGTTTTAACAAAACGGCAAACGTCCAAAAATGTTGAAACTTAAAAGCCATCTGCCATCTGCCGTTTGTACTAATGAGAACAAAAGATTGTTTCCAACTCAGACATTTTTTTTCTTGCTGACCGAAATAAAGAATACAACCGTTACAAAAGTAAGCAAATTAGTTAACTTTTCTTTTTTTGAAATTTACCATTGCAATAGAAGCGAAACTAAAATAACCAGAGTGTAAACACCTAATAGCTAAATAAGCTTCGCTAGTGTTTCATGACATTGTACAAAATATGACTGGGCCCAAATTCTTACTCGTGAAGTACATAATACAAACATCCTGCAGATACCTCGCTTCAGCTGTTAAGTCAAATGCTCCACATGGCAAAGCATCATCCTGCTGATCAGAAGGCATCTGTGCCAACTCTGAGCTGAAATGGTTACTTTGTACCATGACTTGTTGTCTATGAGAAACAACGAAATGAGAACGTCAGTTATTAACTCAGGACCACTGCTGATGTAATGCAAAGCATAATGTTCTGCCTATTAACAATGTGATTTCATGGCTGCCCATCATGGCCAGGCCAAACCCTTTGACTTTGAAGTGATTAACATGTAACTTCTCCCTAAAATATCCACACATTCTCCAGCAAACAGGTGATGAGAATATTAAAACTTGCATTTATTTTAATTATAAATTGCACAGCCTTGTCCATTCATCACTAATCATCCTCATAAGAAATGTGATAAATTCACATTTCCTATGTGAAGAAAAGAAAGTCAAATACTCTTCCAAATACATGCAACTATTAAGGTGGTAGTGGTGTCTTTTACTCACTTTTCTGGCAAGGTCAGCTTCGTCCTGTATGCAGCAGATAAAGTAATGGAACCAACTGGGGTACCTATGGAGCCTACTCTCAGGGTAGCAAAGCCTGCACAAACATAAGGAACAACATCAAGTTATAGAAAATCTGATATTCTAATATCTATACATTCTAAAATTGTTGATAATCAGTTTTCATTCTATTCATGAAATTTCTTTTAAGGCTGAACACACCTTCTCCTAAATCTTGAAACCTGACTTCACCAAAGTAAACCCTGCAAAAAAATTCAAATCCAAATCACTTTTGTAACTTCTGTTAAACCAATAGATTCTCCTCTCAAATTGCCCTGTTTGCCCTTATGAAACAAAAAAAAAATTTTACAGGAGATTATAACTAATCTTATGAGTGGCAAAATTAGTTAGCATTCCCCCCCCCCCCCCCATAGTAGGTGGAGATAATACCATTAAAAAAGTAGTATGCATGCTAAGACTGTTGCTGTCCATTCTAATTACTTCTACCATATTTCACATACCCAGTGACACTTTGAGTATTCCTCCTAAAGAAATGTTCTTGCATTACTTTAAATATACTCAATCAAAATTTCTTACCTGTAACACAGAATGAAGTCTGTCCCTTGCTTGCGTGACAGTTGATAGGCTGGTGTAACTCTTGTCACTGATGTAAGAGACTTGAGAAGCACTCCAATTCTGTTATAAACTGTGTATGTCACCTTGGCATTAGGATCAATCCTAAAAGAAAATTCTACGTTTCACTATAATGTTATGGTTCTATAAAAAACCTCAATAGTCTTAAGTTTTCTATAAAATCAAGTAGTGTTGAAAATCATAATTTTTATCTGATCAGTACCTGTCATTCATACTAAGACACCATGTCTCTAACAACATAGATTCTCCCTGTTTTAATAAAAGGAACAACAAACCATTAGCAATGTTGGTGAAATGCTGTTTTTTTTTAACTCTTTTTATTTCAAGTCCAAATTGTTTATTAAGCATTTTGTTATTACTTCCTAACAACAAATAGAAAACCAGTTTTCACCACAAAAAACAAATGATTTAGTCATTACGTCATGCAGTAAAGAGCATGTCTCTTTAGAGTAAAAGTATAATTAACAATTGGTTCATACGTTAGCATGTGTTCATCAAGATATGAAGCATGCAGGAAGTTTGGAGAGCATGAAAGATGTGCAAGAGTTGCTCGAGGCTATGCCTCAAGCAACTCTAGCTTCTTGAGTGCTCTCCAAACTTCCCAAGTGCTTCATATCTCGATGAATGCACACTAACGCATGAACCAATTGTTTTATAACATTCTCAACCCAATGGAAAATTTTTATTCTCAAGGGATTTGTTTGCTGACGTCATGTCCATGCACAATAGGAATATGAAGCACGTTTGCGCA
The DNA here is from genome assembly GCF_964200805.1 of Pocillopora damicornis. Lineage (NCBI taxonomy): Eukaryota > Metazoa > Cnidaria > Anthozoa > Scleractinia > Pocilloporidae > Pocillopora > Pocillopora damicornis. The sequence goes on along the minus strand of NC_142679.1, from coordinate 13,351,973 downwards.
ATTGAATTTGATTAGACAAATTTACTGGCTATGTTATAATAAACTTTGCTCTATAAAACTGCTTAATCCTTTACACCCAACATCAGTATGCATATTCTCCATACCGTTCTCTATATATTTCCTAAGGTGCTGATAAGGAGAGTTTTTCAATCAAGAACATCTCTAGTTGACAATCATTTCCTTTATTCTCATGACCTTAATGTCTGATTCAGGTGGGATATTGTAAGGAGAAATTGGATTCTAATCACTCTTAAGGGTCAAAGGGTCAAATATCCAGATTTCAATTTTGTTCTAGTTTCTTTAGCAGTGACTTTTTACATTCCATTCCCTGTTTTTAACAGGAAACTGAAGATCTATGTACAACAGTATAATGTTAAGGCTCTTACATCTCTAGACTTCAGAGATATCTCCACACACATGGCACTGTCTTTAGAAGGAAGCCTTCCATTTATCATCACTTTTTTTACCTCTGATGTTACATCTGGGTTATCATTTATTGCTAGATTGAACTGAAAGGTAATGTTCTCAAAAAATTAAAATTAGGAACATTAAGTAAAAATAAATAAGATATAATTATAATGGAGAAGAATCCTACAGAAGCCACCATTAAAATATTCTCCTCTCCCTCCCATCGAAGTGTGCAGAAAATTGATTATTTACAACAATTTGAGATTCCGAAGAGTAATTTAACCATTAGAAAATATTGCTTTAACAATTACCTGAGTTAAACATGCCTTTTTGGGTTTAGCTCCTGAAATTATGAATAAAAAAAAAAAACAGATTGCCAAGAGATGGAAGGTAAAGAAGTAAGGTGTCAGACTTTGTTACACCACAAGTGAGCAGCCTTGTTGTGAAGCAGGAATCAAAATGATGGGTCAGAATTTGTACTCAAAGTTTTTACACATTTCAAGACAATCTTTGAATACTTTGATCTTTCTAAATGGAATCTCAAAATGCTGTAAGTGCAATAAATTGTTATACTCTTTAAATGTTCCAAGTAAAAAAGATTATGGTTTGGCTAGTAAGCTGAAAACTATACCAGTTTTCCTCTAAATATCTGCTGTATTAATTGTCAATGGTTTCAAGTGTTCTACCATTTATATGGTTTTCTAATGATCCAACATTTAGTATAAGTAATAAGCACACAAGTAAATTTTTCAAAGACGACAAAATTACAGCAGCTCACAAGGCAAGTGCAATTTGTAGTCATTTACAAGTGCTTATCACACCAAACTGCATCAGAAATCGTGCTATAACTTGTTAATAAAGCACATGAAAAAACATCACAGAAAGTCAAGAGAGATGAAATTTTAAAAGCGTGCACATACTATTCTTAACTTTACACTCATGTTACATGAGAATGCATTTGTTTTCAGCCAATCAGAAGCACGTAATGTTTTCATGCACATTATTATACTGTTTACCAGGTTTTAAACCTTACCCAGTCTTGGCCCATTGCAGTAGGTTTAGACTTGGTATGAATCTTTTCTCCTAGACGTGACTGAACAATCACTTGCACTGCCTTAAATAAACGAAAAATATCTTAGATAAAAAACACAAACTACTCCCTTTTTTAACTGACTATCAACCGCTCTCAACAGATTAAGAACTAGATCCCATGCCACCATGCATCTGTTCAGTAAGACAATCCAACCTGTATTAACCGGCTTTAACTCCCAAGATCTGATTGTTAATTCTCCCCTCTGACTGCTACACATATCCTTGTAAATTAGTAATGAGAAGTTGTTGGTAGATCAAGTCAACAACTTCTACCTTATATGTTTGAATATTCTCATTAGCTGTTGGCTGGATAATGTAAGGATATCATTGGGAGAAGTTTCATATTGATCACTTCTGGAAGTTAAAGGGTTATGTGGCACTGTATTAAGTGGTCAACCTGTATTAAGTAGTAAGTAGTCAAAGTCACAAATTTTCTCCCCTTTAACACTGTAATTTTCACCTCTATTAAGCTGCCCTGGTTACCCTTTACTGACTCACAACAGCCTGAGCAGAACCATTCAAATACGACTCAAGCTTTAGGACTATATCTGTTTCTACATGTTTCAATACTGTTTCACCTTTCCAGGAGCAAAGCTAATTGAAGAAGACTGTTAGAGCTTTATTATTACTCTTTGATGCAATTTCAGTTTCATTAATTTGTCTCAGTCTTCTCCCAACACACTCTCTGTTTCTCCAAGCATAAATTTGAGAACAATGATATCAGCTTTAAATTAATTATATTCAAAGAATAAGCAAGGAATGACACGGGAGCTGAAACCTCTCTTTCTAATTTCCATTAGGTTTCAGTTTCAGCTCTCATTTATTTATGTCTAGTGGGTTTCTGAAGCTAACAGATCTAAAACTGAGCCCATCGTTGTAATTCTCGAACATTGCCGACAAAAATTTAAAGAATCACCACTATACAAAAGTGTATTGGTAATATTAAGATGTATCATCATTGCTAGAATGATAGAAAAAATGATCATGAAAAAAATTCGGGCATTTAGCTTCGCCATATTGGAAGCTTTTGCATCCGTCACAGACGCGACATAAATAGCCTTTAACATACCGTCAGAGTTTCGTTGGCGCTAGCTCCGCTTCAGTGATATACAAAACGTTTTCACTCTCACTTCGCCCGCGGGCTAAATATTCAAGAATTCAGGGGCAAAATCCTTCTAATTTTGGGTAATTTTAGCCTTAAATTAACATGCTTTTAACTTCACATTTTTAACAGGCAGTTTTGTGTACTTACATTTTGGTTCCAAAATCATAACACTGAACATATGCCGACAAGAATTACGTTTTCTCCGTTTGGGGTACTCACAAAAATCTACCACCGAAAATGTATTGAATAAAGTTCTTATATTTCTTATTATTTTTAGCTAAAAGTAAAAACTGGCAAAACCATAACCAAGTTTACAAGCGTCAGAAATCTAAAAAAAAACAAAACAAAACATGCAAACCCCGTACCTTCTGCGATAGAAATTTTAAAAACTTCTTGAGATCTCTCTCTTCTTGTGCACCCAGAGACCCAGATTTCTCCTCCATATCAATCGTAAAAGACTATTAGAATTTAGCCCACTGCGGAATACTGTACGAGGAATTGTCAAAAAATACGAAACTACAGAACACATCCCTGCTGACGACCACCAGTTTCCGCCATCATATTGGAAACAACTCTAACTAGTACCAGACTGTCAACGGCTTAGGTGCGAAACGTGGCAGGTAAACGTTGAAGTAGAAATGGGTTACGGGTGGGGAGACTCGGGCGGTGATTAGCAGTGAGGTTGCCTGACAAGAGACTGAAATGCTGGGCTATGTCATTTCAGCTATGAAACATTATTGAATAAATTTTATTTTGCTATCTCCTGCTTTTAGAGTTTAATTCGCTTCGACCGGCTTCAAGTTTTGCCTATTTTCGAAAAAATCTATAACATACAATTTACGTATTTTCTCCCGAAGGCATCACGTAACCTACTACGTTGTGTTCGTACATTTTGATTATTTTATTTCAATTATACCAAAAGTTTCTAAACTACCTGAGAGGGTGGATCATTTAGGACTACTTAATACATCATAACTAAAAACAATTGTTGAAAATAATCAGGGATTGCCAACCTCGTTCCCATGGCCGTTTCCCTTACTTGCGGAAGTAAGGGAAAAGGCCATGGGAACGAGGTTAAGAGATTGCATACATTTTTTAACCCTCCAATTGAAAGAGACAAAAAGTTAGTCTCAACTTTGTCACTCGCCATTTCCCGCGTTCAGGCGATTACCTCCTTCTGATGTTCTCCTTTGCTTTGGTTGGCTGTTGCAATTAATTAGACTGCAGTTTTACCACAGTTGATCGGAAAGCGCTCAATACTATATAGAGCCCTAACCTCTTATCGGAGCATTAGTGATGTAATGATGAGGCATTTATACAATACATTATCTATTTACGGGCGGATGCTTTATGGCATTGATTGGCCACAGATAACTCTTTGGGAAGCTAAGATATGTTCATACTAAAAATGCATTCTGACAACTTCTTGAATCAGACCTGCTGGACCTGTTTCAGTCAAAGAACGAAATACGGTAAGATCTGAGCTCACTGATGATGAGTCTCCTATCAGCGAGGGATTATAAATTTATATGCTATACAAATGATACATTTGAAACCATTTACATCTTTTTTGTAAGCGGAAGGGAGGAAGAAATAAAGCTTTCAGATGGTATTCTACTTCTTGCATTGCATGGCATGTAGTTTGTTCTCCTATTTAAGTGAGTCAAAAAGCATTTGATGCACACCAAAACGTTTTTTAAGCAACCTCCCATGCCACACACACTCGGACACTTCCATGGTTTTCTTGTTTCCACGAAGGTCGCATCCAAGCGTTGTATCATGCAACGTCCTTTTCGCGAATTCATCATAAATTTTCTTTGCAAAATGTTTGCAATTATTTACGTTCCAAAAGTGCGTCTTGTTCAGTTCGTCTTCTTCATGAAGAAACTCTATAAGATCCTTCATGGTTTTCTGTCCGACGTCAGAGCTGACTCGAAGTAATGGAGTTTTCCTCTTGTTGTTGTTTGCGTAGTCGAGGACTCCACCATATCCCTTGAAGTGTTTGCTTCTCTGAATGAGAATTACTTCCGAGTTCTTCTCAATGGACCACCACCAGTTCTTTGTTTTAATCACGACAAACTGGTGATTCAAAAATAGCTGAGTACGCTGCCAGTCGGAAAGTGGAGACTTGAACACCCAAATGTTCAATATATTCTCACTAAAGTCGATCAGTAGACTCATGGTCTGAACCAACACGTCATGGTCAATTAAGTAAATGTGACCACGCCCTCTGTTGTCACATAGCCACTCTTCCACGCTCCTAGAGCACAGCCAGTCTCTTTTTATTACGTACTCCAGCGCAGAAGAAGGCTTTTCAGATTTGGAATAAAAACTCACGAGCTTTCTCCAAGCTCCGCCTGTGGTTCGAGACATTTCCAGGTGAAACCTGAAACGTGAAGATCTTGAATTTAGAACTTTCACCTTCCACTCCTAGGGAGGTGCGCACAAACCGTTTTAGATAATAAGTAGCTGTGTACTCAGGTGAATCGAAATTTTAACCAAAAATTTCAGCATACTGCTCTTTGAAGTATCAGTTACTATTTGTCAGACAAACAGGCTCGCCCCTTAGCTTTGTAGCATTCAAATAGCAAAGCTCGAAATCGAAAATGTTCTCAATGGAGAGAGGTGTCGAAAACCCGGCCTCGACTCCTATTTGTCTTTGAGAAAGAAAAACAAAAATAGTATAATGAGTGTAAATATATTCTTATTATTATGCATCACTCATGCAAGTGTTTCAGTGAATGATGAGCGTATAGCGGTTAATAGAACGTTACGCATGGCCTGCTGAACGTCTGGGCCATACTTACTCGGCGGAAGTTTCAATTACTTTTTCCACTAGAGGCTGCCTCCGGAACTTTGGGAAAATCTTTTTGTAGTTCGCCCACATTCGCTCGTTTTTCTAGGGTAAAAAAAGTTGTGAGTCGCAGTTTATGTGACATGATTGTTATTTGCTGCCCATCGTGTAACGCTGATAAGTTTTATGTTTCTTACACAACGTATTTTTCAATTTTGACGCCAGTGATTGTTCTGCTGACAGTAGTCTTAGGGGTGCGGGGGCGCCATACTCCTGGCCTCGCTTTGAAGGATGCTTGATGGCGGCTGCCATCTTCCGTCTCCAATTTAGCCCGAGAGGACCGAATATCCACCATCGCGTCGCGATTGGCACCGGTAGCTAGTTTCCTGCAACCCTAAAACGGTACAAGTCGGATTACATAGTTCTGGTCAGTCATCAAGTGAATATTCCACTTGCATCGGACCTGAGCCTAGGTGCTTGTGAAGTGGGCTGTGTCAGATTTTAAGACTGATATTGTGGAACACTATACTACTCAACCAAGATGCCCGCGGTAAAAGGAGAGGGAATGAGGGGCTTAGCCGTTTTCATTTCTGACATTAGGAACTGTAAGTGACAGTAAAAATTTTCATCTTTCTAAGTTTCTCGAAGGTGTTTTCATTTTTGAGTCTGTGTCGCGTTTGACACGTGTGTCTTGATCGGTTGAAATCAACTATGTGATCGTTCTCAGCGTTTCGCTTCATCGCGGCATTCTGTCACACGCGGGATTCAAACACCCCTTATTGTTTCAGGTAAATCTAAAGAAGCTGAGATGAAGCGGATAAACAAGGAGCTTGCAAATATTAGAAATAAATTCAAAGGTAAGTTTGCGTATTTACGAAACCGTACGTTCAAATCGAACTTGGTAAGTTTTCGTTATGAGCTAATTTCAACGGAAGATGGAACGTGTTCGGTTTCCATTTCATACTTTTTTTTGTTTTCCTCAGGCGATAAGCAGTTAGATGGTTACCAAAAGAAGAAGTACGTTTGCAAGCTTCTGTTTATATTTCTTCTTGGCCACGATATCGATTTTGGTCACATGGAAGCCGTGAATCTGCTATCGTCCAACAAGTATACGGAAAAACAAATCGTAAGTATTCCCAAGCAATATGGAAGCGCCCCTTAATTATTTTGATTTACACGAGTTAAAAATGTTTGCTTTTTGAAGCTGCCATACCAGACCAACTTAAACATTTAACGCGGATTTCAAACTGTGAAAGCACTCAGGAAGGATATTTTCGCTAGATTAAACACCAAATTTTGATTCCACTATGGGTTAATCAAACCGCGATCTTTTAATATTGATGAACAACCGAAAGTTCCCATTTTCAAGAAGTAAAAGTACATCGAAACTTTTTACATTTGGTCAGGTACTGCCGGTATTTAAAGCGTCTGCACGACAGTTGAGGTGAAAAATCAATCAACAGCGGCAAAGCTAATTTTACCTTCGATTCACCTATTTCATGCATTTTTAACGGTTTCCCGTAGATACTTAAATTTTAACACCACTCAAATTTTGTTCCCGCAGATAATCTTATCACAGGGTTATTTTCTGTGTATTTTTTTTAAAGTTGAATTTATAGATACCTTAATTATAAGATATAATTTTGATTATACCGTGTACACGAGTTTTTAAAGGTACATGTATTTACATGTTCCATGCTCTTGGACTTTCTTTGTAAATTAAATGCAACTGGCCCTAGAAAATAACTTTTTGTGCCTTTCAAGTAGATCTTTCATTTATTGTTAGGGAGTGTCAATATTTTTTAATACTTTTATTGCAAGTCAAGAGTTCAGAAGAGTTTCAACATCACCCAACTTGTAACTTAAGAGCAATAGCCTGGAATTTTCCACACAGGGTATTAGTCTTCCATGTCGTGTATTGCCATAATGGATTTCCTCCAAAGATTTCTCATTCTGCTTTAAATCTCCCAAGTAAGGCTAGGGTAGTTTGAATTCTCTAGATTTCGTGTATCTTAAAGTGCTGCAATTTAAGGTGCTTTTAAAAAATAACAATGAAAAAGTCATAGCTTTAAGCACTAGGAGCCATTTGCAGCAGGATGACAAACTGTTTTTGTGTCATCTTGACAAACATTTCCTCAAATGTGACTAATCAAAATGCTAATCTTGAGAGAAACTTATTAAATTCTTTTCAGTTTGATTTTTGTCATCCCAGAGTAAAGGTAGTGTTGCTGGTATTCAGAAAGCAGTATTTAAATTAAGCAAGGAAATTTTGCAACTGGGACTTCAGAGATGACGATTGTACCTTTGAAATAAAAATAAAAATTGTTGTATTGATTGGTTGCATCCCAAGCTAAAAGGCAAAATTAAACATTATCTATGCTCAATGCCCAGATGCAACCTAATCATAAAAATCAAGTAAGCTTCTGTCACAAAATCATAAATTTTGTTGATCCTTGGAGATGAAAGGTTGTGCCCAGAGTTGACTGCCATGGCATTTGGTGAGCTTTCACACAATTTATTAAAGGAAGGAAAACAATGAGGTACATAAGAAAATTTAACTTGCTCTTTTTTTAAAACTTTTTGGTGTTGATTATTTTAAAGTTAGATATGGATTTGACATCATAAAAACATATAATATAAAGTATACTCAGTCTCAAACACCCTTGTTAAACAGGAAAAATTGTAGAGAAGTCTATTTCAATATTTTTCACATTATGAAGTGACTATGGTATTAAATGTATTTTGATTGAATTAGTCACTGAACCTTTCAAATTTTTAGGTATGGTGTTGTGGTTAGAACTGTGCAGTGTTTTGCAGTTGATGAAGCCAACTGGCATCTGCCCTACACACCTGTTCTCATTTAAAACAATTCACAAATTTTGACATTGTTATCAGACAAATTTAAATATTTGATCAGATACTTTGTCCCTTAAAAAAGCATTCAAGAGAAATTTGTATCCATTGTATTAAATTGTGCCCACATGTAATCTGATTATCTTCTTTTCACTATGACAAGCTAATGGAATAGCTGTAATAAGCAATAAAAACAGTTACATTAAAATTTATCACCCATAAGGAATAGCTGAGTGACAGCTTAATACGGGGTTACTTCCCAATGCAAATTCCACGGAATTATTCATAATTTTGTTTTAGTGGTTTTATTTTAACTCTTTACACCCTAACATCAGTATCCATGTTCTCCATTTTCTTCTTTATACATTTCCTTGAGTACTGACATGGAGAATTTGTATAACAATCAATGCTTCTTTGGATAGTGATTATTCTCTTTATTCTCATGATCGTAATGAAAGATTCAACCATATATCTGTACGGCGAAATTAGATGTTGGTCACTTTCAGGGTTTCAGAGGTTAAGGTACTGTTAAATACAGGTCAAGATGATTGAGAGAAGAGCAGTTGAAACTTTATAAAGATGGCTGTAACTGCTAAGTAGAGGTCAAAATTACTATGATTAATAATGGTAATTGAACTAATTGAGGGGAGTGCAATTTGGGCTGAAATCATACACGTGATTTCCAAATCGAATGAGCGCATAGCGCAAGTTCAATTTGAAATCACAAGTATGATTTCAGACCAAAATTACACAACACAAGGTTCAATTACCACTTTATCACATCCATTTTGAAATCGCCCAAATACAGGACTTGGTCATTTCAAACATTTTATTGATGCAGTACTGAGCGGGACTGAAATTAAATTCATCCATTTTTTTTTGGGGGGGGGGGGAGTAAGAGTTTTGGAAACAGAATTTGCCACATGATACTCTGTCATTAATTTTTCTGCAATTTGATCAGTTACTTTAAACAAACCTTGAAATCTGATTGGTCGTTTCATTTTTAGTATAGCCTCCTCGTTGCCTGGGAAAAAGATGCGATTTAAAGCAAAAATTGGTGCAATTCATGAATAAATCACACCAATTAGAGCCAATCAGATTACAAGGACCACCAGTGATTTCAAAATGGGTGTAATAAAGGGAGAAACTGGGCTCTTTGACAAATAACCATTTATTAGAGGTTTGATATTACTGCTAAATAATGACTGGCTAATACAAGTCCAACTGTAACTACTATGGGCTAGATTTTCTGTCTCCTTCAATCTGTTTCCTGAATGATTGAAATTTGAATAGTATTGCTTAATACTTGTGGTTTTTTTTCTTTTATATTCAGGGGTACCTTTTTATCTCAGTCCTTGTGAGTGCAAACAGTGAACTCATCAAGCTGATTATCCAAAGCATCAAGAATGACTTGTCCAGTCGCAATCCCATCAATGTCTGTCTTGCTTTACAATGCATTGCAAACATTGGCAATGAGGAGATGGTAGAGGCAGTCGGCAAAGAAGTCCCCAAGTTATTAGTCTCCCCTGACACTAATGACAGTGTGAAGCAGTGCGCTGCACTCTGTGTTCTGAAACTCTTCAGGCTTAAAACAGATATCTTGCCTCCTGGAGAGTGGACATCAAGAATAGTTCAACTGTTAAATGATAAGCATCTGGTGAGTGAATGGTTGTTTAGCCTTTAAAATTGAAGAAATCCATTTTCTTGCCTTCTAGAGAAAATGACCTAATCCTTTCACTCGTAAGATCTGATTGTTAATTCTCTCCTTTAGCTACTAAACATTTCCTTGTAAATTAATTACAAGAATGTGGTGTAAGATCAAGATAACAACTTCTACTCGATAAGTTTGATTATACTCATTACCTGTTTGCTGGATAATATATGGATATTTTAGAGAGAAGTTACATGTTAATCACTTCTGAAAGATAAAGGAATAAAGAGTGTGTTTGCCCCAGGAGACAAAATTGCTTCCCCATTGAGATAGCTGCTTTTTATGTTCAGACTTTGTTCGATATTCACTGGCTAAATGTGTATGATTTACATTCTCATGAGAATGTGAGGGTTTTATATCAGTTCAGTTAGTAAGTGATGGTCTGATTCAAAGTGAACTTAAACCCACTTACCAGTAATTACAGTCTTTTAAAAGTACTATTATGTGCTATTATTTTCATTACAATAAGTGCCCTGTACATTTACAAGCAAACAAGCAATGAGAGATAACAAAATATCTCTGAGGGAATTTTGTCTAGTTGAAACACCAGATTTCTAAGAATAATTCATCTAGGAAAATGTAATCATCATTTAGGAGGATTGGATTTTGATTCTTGATCTTAGGAGCCAGAAGAAATTTGCTTATGGTGATTGTTTTTTGCTGGTCATTTTCTTCTGTACATTTCTGCTTGGACTACTGAGACCTCTATGTGAGCAGTTTTATGCTCTGTTTTTAGAGAAAAGCTTTTTTTGTTTTGAAATGTCTGAAAGTTGCCATTTGGACTGGCATTAATGTGATTGTTTACCCACTAGGGTGTGGTAACCTCAGCAGCCAGCCTTATCCATGGATTTGTCCATTATTTTGCCGATGAGTACAAGGGTTGTGTTCAACTGGCAGTCTCAAGACTTAGTAGGGTAAGAGTTTTACAGCATGCTATACCTTCTGGTTGTTCGTACAGCTGTAGAGTTCTTGCATTCCATAATTCTGCACAATGACCATCTGACCTTTTGGACTGTTTAATACCCTGACATAATAAACATTGATTTCCTTTTCAATAGATTGTAACATCATCTTACACGGACCTTCAAGACTACACCTACTACTTTGTTCCTGCTCCATGGCTTTGCGTCAAGCTTATTAAACTTCTCCAGATGTACCCTCCTCCAGGTGATCAGTTTATCTTATTCTTTGTGATCCAATTAGTTCAGATTTGTTGCCAAAATATACTGCTGGTGGCAATGTGCTACATATTAAGATACATGATACTGATAGCATACTACTGAATTTGTTGCAAGCTAAAACTTAGAAGTTAAACTTGATGGAGGAAAATTAGCCTGTACCGTAGGTGTTTTATTTGGAACATAGGTCAGCATTTCTGGCTTGCAATCATTCACCAAGCTGCCATATTTGATGAAGTGATGAGGGGTTAGAGTGGAAGATTGTTTGGGGGGGGGGGGGGGGTTCTCTTCACAACCTTTACCCTACTTTTAAAATCTAAGATGGTATAGAAACCTTTTGCTTAGAATTACTGAGTGTTCTCTTGCTCAAAATAGATGTACAGGAAAACTGGGAAATAGATTGTTTGACAAAAATTCCATTCTTGTTCAGTTGAAGTCAGCAATTTTTCATTTTTATTTTTTTTGTGAAGGACTGCTTCCTAACTGAATTTGTGTTTTTTACCCATTTCCTGTTTGTTCTTGTTAGATGACCCAGCTGTCTTTGGGAGACTAAATGAGTGTTTGGAAACCATTCTCAACAAGGCTCAGGTATGGTTTTTAGAATACAGGACATTTCGCACAAGTCTTTTAGCACAAGTTTTGGACTATTCGCACCATTCTTAGTGGTCATTTCGCAATATAATTATAAGTGAGAAACATCAATATAAAAGGTATACTAATTGATACTGATAAGACATTTCACCTTCACATTTCACTTTCAATAAGATCCAATGGTGAGAACGTAGACATTTATTTACGTAATAACTTCAACTAGATCGAAACGCTTGTGAACATGATCACTATTCTTACTTGAAGAAAGGAACAAATCTTTCTCTCTATGAAAATGTAAAGAACTCTATTCGAACTATTATTTCTATTACTTTTCCTTTGCTAAACGAAAAACCTTTTAGTTTTGATAGTACATCATCCACTGCAAACATATGAACATGATGACCCGACACTAAAGACGCCATGTTGATTTCGAAAGTAATTGTTACCAGTCCTCCCAGTCAGTCAAGTAAAAACCTGCAAACTGTTTCACTTTTTATTAAAAAGGACATAAGACCTATTTACAAAATTTCTGTGTTAATATATAAAATTCAAGCAATGTCAATTATGGAATTTTAATTACAGTAATTAATTGTTATATTTATTTGCTATCTAGTAACTATTAAACCAAAGGTACTGCCAAAATTGAACATTTCTTCAGTAATCTATTCTATTCATTAAATCGAGAACAAAAGATTCAAAAAGGAAATGAGGTGAAAAAATATCTCACCTCAATCTATTGAAAATATCAACGAGAGATTATGCTCGCTTTGCCTGGTGATGAACAATAGTCAACTTGGGTGAAAAGTCTTTGGTTGTGTTGTATAATTTTCAAAACTATTCACTTGTTGGTTATAATGCTATAGTATAACTATTACTCACCAAATACTGCTTGTCTTTGCATTTTGGATGAAATTGATGAACTCCGATAAACAATTACATCCATATCTCGACTATGTCACGGCCATGTTAGCCGAGGAATCATGCATATTTTAACTCACTACTCAGTCAAGACTTGTAGAAATTTAGCCCTTTCTTACATTCATTTAAGCTATAGTACATCTAAACTTCTTTATTTGTTTTGATCTTAAGCTTATATGATTACTTATCGAATGGCTAGTGTGTAAGATCACTAGTTTCTACCTACACTGACACATTCAAGTTGTCAAATCACAACACTTGCACGTGCTGACATTCGATGTGAAGCACACTCTGAATGTCGAGTTATTAACGTTGAACTGTTTTTGGTGTACGTATTACCAGTATGCCTAATTGTCATTGTGTAACGAAGATATAAGAAGTAAGTTTTCAATAGCTTTATTTGAAACTCTTAGAGATTGATAAAACATGCTGTTTGAAGGCGATCGAACAAGGAGGGAAGACTGATGACAATAATTACATGACAGTATGATGACAGTAATTATTACTTTTGAAATCAACATGGTGTCCTTAGCGTGGGTTGTCATGTTTGCATGTTTGTAGTGGATGATGAACTGTCAAAACTAAAAGGTTTTTGGTTTAACAAAGGAGAAGTTATAGAAATAGTCATTCGTATAGGGAGTTCTTTACATTTTCATCGAGAGAGAGATGTGTACCTTTCCTTTCTTCAAGTAAGAATAGTGGTTTTGTTCACGAGCATTTCGATCTAGTTGAAGGTATTGCGTAAATGTCGACTTTCTTGCTGTTGGATCTTGTGAAGGTAAAATGACTTATCAGTATCAATCAGTATACCTTTTTATATTGATGTTTCTCACTTATGATTATTGTGCAAAATGACTACTAAGAATTGTGCAAACGGTCCAAAACTTGTGCTAAAAGACTTGTGCAAAAAGTCTTTTGTGCGAAATGTCCGGTTACCATTTTTTAGCATTTCTATGGAACAGTGCTTATGGTACATCATATTGCTTTGAAATTAATCCTCTCAATGTTGCTTGCCTTACACAATAAAATAACAAAATTTTCTTATTTCTTAATTTTTTGCTATGTGGACCTCAGACCTCAGACTTTTGCCTTCTTAAATTAACCCAGTGCCCCCTTTCTCCCCCTCCCTCCCCCCCCCCAAAAAAAAAGATGGTGTATTGTGATTCCATGAATTTTTAGCTAAAATTGAATGGGGAAGGGGGATCTTGTTGATGACTTTGAGTGTGGTAGAAACAGGAGTGTAATTCTACACATAAAGAGAACTCTTCAAACACAATGTGTCAACTAATTTTAATGCTGAATGTAGCTTTAAGTCCAGGGTTTGAGCTCAATGTTTTTTTTTCTCTCCCTCACTCTCTTTCAGGAACCACCCAAATCAAAGAAAGTTCAGCATTCAAATGCAAGGAATGCTGTCCTCTTTGAAGCAATCAATTTGATTATACACATGGACAGGTAACCAGCAAAGTTCCTTTCTTGCATGGAGAGCAATACCAACTTTTGAGTTGAACTCTGATGTTGCCATTCCCTTAGTTATTTAAGTTTTCAGTTGAGTAGGTTAAAGGATTTATTTAAGTAAGCCTTTCACTTGAGCCACTCAGTAGACAACATTACCCTGAACACCTTAATGCCACAAAAATTAGTTTTATTTTGGGGCATGAATGAATTACCAAGCTGGAAAACCTGAGGTTAGGAGTGTTGAATTAATGGTGTTGCCAAAACTTGTTTTCTAGCCAATAGCACTCTCTGATTTTCAGCAAAGTGACTTAGTTTCATATTGTTTTGTTGTGTTTATAGTGAGCAAAGCTTGTTGATAAGAGGCTGTAACCAACTGGGTCAATTTTTGACACACAAGGAGACCAACTTGAGGTATGATAAGTTTGGTTCTTTTTATGAGAACATGCATGCATGGGCCATCAAACATCATAAAATACCAAATCAGATTATAATTATCATAGATGGGATTATAGATGGGCACCCCATGCATAGTAGGCATCAGGAAGTTGCTTGAAGCCCTAAACAGCCCTTTCCAATTTGGACCCAAAAGTTATTTTGCTTATGGATGGTGACAAATTATTCTTCATTGCTTTAGATTCCAATAAACTTAGCCATGTGTTTCATGTAACAATTATATATGGATGGCATTTCTGAATGCCTTTGCTATTATAGAATGGCTCAAGATCCAAAACAACAAACTCTTGCCAATTTTGATTTTAATGATATTTATATGTTATTTGAATTGTGAAATATTATTTTTATTTTGGGGCATTCCAGTTTACTCAGTGACATATATCAAGTAAAGAATGACATGGATTTGTGCATGTTTTTGTTATTGGACTTGTGGTTACCACCCATTACCTCAGTACCTTAGGGTTGTAAAAATAAACCAGCAACTGGCACATTTCGTTGTCTGTTCAGAAAAATGCCCCAGCTGTTCCAAATGCTTATGGCTCAATTTTGAACATAAAAGAATGACACTGTGCTGCTTCCTTTGTATCACAATCTGGTCACTAAAAATCTTTTTGAAGGGTAGTATTACACTAAATACTCTTACTGGTCAAAACATGTAAAAATTAGCAAGACATTTAATCCAGTGGACATTCTTGTTTTCTTTTCTTTTTATCATTGTTCTTTGAATTTCATTTTATAGGTATCTTGCTTTGGAAGGATTGTGCTTGATGTCAAATTCTGAGTTTTCAGTTGATGCAGTTAGGAAACATCAGGAGACTGTTGTTGGAGCACTGAAGGTGAGGAGGACAGATTTTAGATCTTTTACAGATTTAAGATCATTGCAAGGTTGAGAGCCCTGACTTATTGTCGATGTGTATAACAAAGTGTATTTTTGTTTACTCTAGACTGAACGAGATGTCAGTGTACGTCAAAGAGCTGTTGACCTCCTCTATGCCATGTGTGACAAAAACAATGCTGAAGAGATTGTTTCTGAAATGTTAACTTACCTGGAAACTGCTGATTACTCCATCAAAGAGGAAATGGTAAAAAAAATGTATTAAACATACTGTAAAATAACTTAATTTAGCAACATATTTTAAAGGAAGGTACTGTATATATACTCCATATGGAAAGCTTTTAGTCTCTGCTGCATTTCTCTTCAGAATGAAGATTTCTTTCTTCATTAAGTAATAGGTGGGTCAAAAGTTTGTGATGTGAGATCATCTCATTTCTGTCTTAGAATTTCACCAAATTATTTTTTTAGGATCTCAAAGCACGAGAGGTTTTTCCAAGGCCTGATTAAAAAGAGGTTCTAATTTTGTTTTTCTTTTGCAAGGTGTTGAAAGTGGCAATACTTGCAGAGAAGTTTGCAACAGATTATTCCTGGTACATGGACACTATCCTTACACTTATAAGAATTGCTGGGGATTACGTCAGTGAAGAGGTATGGATAAGTGTCTTTATTGTCCACTAACAAGGGTAGCTGGTATAAGAAGCCTTTTGAGAGATTCCCTGTTTCTGAGAGGTGAACACATTCAACTTTAGATTGATTTGTATGGGTAGTTTTATCATTATGTCAGCAGTAAGAACTTCTGAGTGCTCTACAGTGCTTCAACAACAAGCAGTGCTTTGTTTAGATTGGAAACAAATTGAACAGAAAGCAATTCGTTCTTCAATCTATAATTTAACAACATTTCTTGTAGGTTTGGTTTCGTGTGATCCAAATAGTGATAAATCGAGATGACATCCAGGGCTATGCTGCAAAGACAGTGTTTGAAGCACTGCAGTCTCCATCATGCCATGAGAACATGGTCAAAGTTGGTGGCTACATTCTTGGAGAGTTTGGAAATCTTATTGCAGGAGACCCAAGGTCAAGGTATGATTTTCAGCTGTTACAGAGCTGAAGCTGATTGTCTATCTTTCGCTTTGCAGGCTGCTTGGTGGCAATGGAAATGGCTATGATACTCAATTATTTCCAGTCTTAAACACTAATTTTTAAATTAAATGCATTTGATGTAATCTTCATTTATTAACAATTCAAATAACAAATACCATTCCAATTTTATATTAATTTGCCGTTTTTCTTCATAACTTTTTATATTTTCAAATTCTTATCACTTGTCATAATTTTTTGTTTTTGGAGTTTGCCACCCCTTCCCTCAAATTGAAGTGTTCATGGAACACATAAAGTTAGCTTTAATCAAAATTTTGCCCATTATATTATGATCACCACCTAGCTGCTGCTCTCTTTAGTGTCACTTGCTTTTTATTGTCTTTCTTTTAGTCCCATGGTTCAATTCCAGCTGCTGCACAGTAAGTTTCCACTGTGTGCATCCTCCACAAGAGGCCTGCTGATGTCAACATACGTCAAGTTTATTAACCTCTTCCCTGAGATCAAGGGATACATCCAAGAGGTACAAAGGGAGTTCTTAACTTATTTTGTGTGAAATAAAGCTCCTGTTGCAACACACCATTCTATTTTGACTCTATGAAATTACTTTTAGAAATTCCTCGAAAATTGCTGAAATTAAAAAATTTGTCTAACCACTTCATATTTCATATTTTCTTTAGGTATTATTACTTCCAGCTATTTTACAGAATTTGTTATTTTATTGGAAAAAATTTTGGTTAGAATAACCCTCGGTAATGTGTAAAATTTTATTCTCCCAGATTTTGCGTAGTGATAATAACCTCAAAAATTCTGATGCTGAGATCCAGCAGAGAGCTTTGGAGTACTTAAAGCTTAGTACTGTTGCATCTCCAGATGTTTTGGTAAGGTTAACATTTTGAGCTTTTGTAAAGATCATAGTGGAGTGTTTCTACCTTATTTGTTACATTTTCATCGAAAATGTTGGTGGTAATAGGACTTTTTTGCTGGTCCTGTATTGGCTGAGTTAAAAGTTGTGAATTAAAGAGATGATTTATCATTAAGAACACATCAGTGTGAATACAGTGAAACTAGTTTGTTTGAGTTCCCTTGGTTACTGTTGGTTGAAAAAATGTATGGTAAAAGCCATAAAGAGTATGATTATAGAATAAACACGAAATTTCACGAGATGCCGCTCCAAGATCAAATATATATATATATATATATATATATATATATATATATATATATATATAGTTAAATGTTACCCATCCCATTTCAGCCTTAAATCTGGAAAACTCTTCTCACTTTGTCACAGAATTGTCCCTTCATTTTCTCCTCATAGGCTACTGTTCTTGAAGAGATGCCACCATTCCCAGAACGTGAGTCTTCCATCTTAGCAAAACTGAAGAAAAAGAAGCAGGAGAAAACAGGAATCATTGAGAAGGAAGAGAAGACTGAACCAGTGGAAAAACCAACTGCTAACGGCCAGGTTCCTGTTACTATTAACGAGGTACACTGTTTGAATATTGTAAAAGTCCATGATTATTGTAGAAAGTAATTCTGAAAAAAAAAGAAAAAAAAGGAGATTTGATACAATATAATTAAATAGAAGATAAGAGCAATTTACATTCTATAAGAAAATTTGAGTTGATATTTCATCATGGTTAGTGTGCTGTTCAGACAGTAAATCATGCTTTATTTGATTGGGCAAGCTGTTGACAGGTATGAATTTTAGGTATACTGAGATATCATCCCATGAAGTAGATGCCAAGAGACAGACTACAATTGTAGTTGCCTTCTGAGTTGTTGTACGCTTTTTGTGTATACAAATTTTGTTTAGAAAGACACTGTGTTATAATTTATTATCACTTTGATTTATAAAAACTGCCTGACCTTTCTTGTCTTAACCCTTTACCTTCTAGCATCACTATCTATATGCTCCATACTGTTAACTATACATTTACCAAGGTGCTGGTAAAGAGAATTTGTTTAATAATCAAGAGCTGCTGTAGTTGATGATCATTTCCTTTATTCTCATGACCTAAATGGTTGATTCAAGGGTGATATTGTAAGGAGAAATAAGATGTTAGACACTCTTAGTGGTTAAAGGGTTAAATTAATAGCAAGGAATAATAGGAAGATTTTTTTATTGCAGGCTCCTGCCCCCAATCCAGCCCTACAACCAGGTAACATTTTATTAAGTTTTATTCAATTTCTATCGCTTTCACTGCTGTCAAGCACTCCACTGACCTTCTTTAACGTTGTAACTCGCTTCTTATTACCAGTAACCAATAGGCTGTCATTCCACTGCTTAAACATTTTTTTAAAGTTAAGTTTTGACACTTACTAAAGTATTTTGTTTCAGACCTCCTGGGTACAGAGACAATAGTTTCAAAGCCTTTGACAAATAACTTTGGACCTCCCGAGACAGGAGGAGGTGGCCTTCTTGTAGACGTGTTTGAGATGCCTCCAGCCCCCATGGCAGGGAGTGCTCCATCCATAACCCCAGGGGCAGAGGAAAATCTCAAGAAGTTAGTTTTTGTATAATCTTAAATCCTCTCCACAATGGCCACGTTGGGGAGAGCGAAAAATAGCTATTGTAGAGGGTGACTGTTATGGAAAGGTATCGGTGTAACAAGAGACCCGGTATTCGAGGCTATATTTCCTTTTGTTATAAAATGTTTATTGTAGCTCATAAATGTGCAGTCCAATGAAGATATATCAGTAAAGCAGGAAATGAAAAATAGCTCTGAAATGAAAATTTTATTGCTGAACTTCAGCAATAACAAATGCGATACTGTTTAGATCTTTGATCAACCATTCGTTAACAGGTCGTACAAGGGAGGTGGCCGTTATATGAAGTTGTACTTCACATATTTAATTTTTTGATATGTGCTCTTTGCATTATCAAACAACTTTTGGGATGAATTATGTAACATTATCAGAAGCATGTTGTAGACAGTGAAGAGGTGATCTTGGTAGTCCGAGAGTCTATGAGATGTGTGTAAAAAACACCAATGACTTGTTGCAGTCCTCTAAAGATGATTAAACAAGACTTACTAAGATTTCCCACATTTTTTTGAACAGATTTGTGTGTAAAAACACTGGGGTTCTTTTTGAAACTGACATCCTACAAGTTGGTATCAAATCGGAATTCAAAGACGATAAAGGTAAGTAGCTTTTATCTCAATATAGAAAACCTCTGCTGTTCAAATGCTTGGTTTTTCATCGGTCCAAAATCGGTCACAGAACCACAGGTCAATGTTATAAGTACCACTTTTGATTTTCATATGCGTCGTTATTTGTCTATTCTATGTTTTTTTCCTGTCTTTTTTTTCTTAATGCTAACGTGTTGTTGTTGTTTTTTTTTAGGGGCTCTTGGTGTGTTCTATGGCAACAAGACCTCATCCCAGTTTGTTTCATTTTCTTCCATGGTCCACTTGCCGGGAGATCTTAATACTCATATCCTTTCAGTCAAAGGCGCTCATGTTGTTGTTGAGTTTAAGCAAAACATTCACAGCAACGGTAACAGGAAACGGCAAAAAATGAGCTGATTTTTCTCATCTTGCCAATAATCCTTAGATCAAGTCTGTAGAAAATTAGAAAATACTTATTTGTCCAAATTTAAAGAAAATGTTTTGGGTTAAGTCTACAAACGGCTGAAAGACGAGAGGGAAAAGTTTCTTTTCTCCCCGTTTGTCATTTGCCCATAAACATTTATTGTGGTGGATTGCAAAGCATTAGCCCTGTGTCTGGCAGGATATGTGGTACTTTTTCTAACGTTGTGATAATAATACCACGCGAAACTCCGGCAGACTTGGTAGACTTGTATACTTTATGCTGGCTGAGTGTCCTGTGGTTAAGATTTGTCTACAAATCTTGAGAATCCATTTCTAGAGCGAAACTTGAGTTAAAATCTTCTTTCCCCATTCCACTTAACATTTTAATGACTCAGTTTATTTCTGAAGAATTATCAGACGCACAGGGACCTTTCATACGTTTAGTTTGCATCCTTGACTTTGTTCACACATCAAAGTTGACACCAATTCTCCTCCAAACATTGTGGAGGGCGGAGCACAAGTCAAACAGATGATAAATGTAGAATGTATCTCAGAATTCAAAGACCATCCACTCATAGATCTTCAATTCGGGTATGTTTCTTTACTACGTTTACTTGTAAAGGTTTCTAGGTTAACTTATTGATTTACACTACTCAATTTAAGTATCGCGCAAGACAGTTTTGAATCTGATTGGTCGAGAAACTGGCAAATATTTCCAAGAGCAATCACTAAGCGAAGTAGAAGAAAATTGTAACAAATCGACAGTGGTTTAGCGCGGTCTGTGTCGTTATCGACAACTATATTCGCCATCACAGTGGTTAAAATGTTATGGACTCACGAGGCACAGTATTGAGGCTTTTGTCACAATATCGACGTCAAATAAAACGATTCTTTTTAGTGCGTGACCATTGCGTGACACGTTGACGTGAACAGTGTTGTCGGTACTCTTAGTGACAACGGCAAATTGGCCAATCAGATTGCGCCATTACAGCCACTTGTGGTTAAAAAGTGCAATCCCGGATGAGTTCCAGGTCTTTATTGAAAAATGGCTCAAATGACAAACGCCTAAGAGATAAGAATGAGCCAAAGGCAAAATAGGAAGGTTGAGACTGGGAAATAACAACACAGATTACAAGTCATGTATTTCACTGATCTTTTCGGGGTTTTTTTTCCGCCGTATTTTGTACTTCTTTCATAATGATGGGTATGATTACTATTCTTTTCTGTGCATGCTAATCAGCCCTTTTGGCCTTGTTTTTGGGCGAAAATTCTATCGTTTTCACACATATTGTCGAGGCCAGATAAGCAATTAGGCCAACCATTTATGAATGAAGTCTATTTGTCAGCCGAAATACGTTGGAGAGCCCTACTCAAATAATAGAAAACGTACAAATACTTTTCTCACTATTTTTAGAATAAACCATTTCCTTTTTGCCTTTCTCTTTTTAGTGTGAACGGCACGAGCCAAAGAATTGTCCTTCCAGTCCCACTGTTTCCTTCCAAATTCTTCGCGCCGACAGATATGAACTCGCAAGACTTCTTTTCCAGATGGAAACAATTGGGAAAGTAAGTAGATTTGTTTTAGTTATGGATCTTCGCTTGAATTAGGAATGAAAAAAAAAAATGGGTGGAATGGAAAGTCTTAACGTATCAGTTGTCTTTCATTAAAGCTAAACTACACAATAACTCAGCGGGAGCTCCTTTCAGCGGACACCCCCAGGACTGAAGGATGTTTCCCTAAAAAGTTCCCTAAACGTTTTTGGCTCTCGAGTGGAAAAATCCCCTTAATGGTGGTACCCCACTGCCTTAGAGTGCTTCATTTGAAAGCGGAGTGATGTTCTTTACAGGTAGATCACATGCCTTCTAAGTACAGGGTCAGCGCTTCTACTGAATGATCTACGAAGCAGCATCTGAATAACTGATTCTAAGCCGGTATCTACAAGGCACAGGCTCGAGTCCCGTGAAAGCCTTACTTTTTCCGGCTTAATTGCATGTAAAATGGCCTCATGTATAAGTGAAATTCACAGGTCCTGCTCCAGTTATTCCTGTAGTATTGTTTTCTGACCTAGTTTACGTTCTTATTCGTCATTTCATGTTTCAGCCCGGATCAAGAGTGCCAGCAGATTTTTAAGGCTAAGTTTCCAATTGATACAGAGACAATTAAGACAAAGGTTAGTAATCAGTATGCCACCCTCAGTCAGCGTAGTTCCCTTGAAGCTGTTGCAAAACTTAAACGACTCACTGGGGCAAACACTAGCATCACTGAGCATCTGCAAATTGTATGAAAAAGGAATCCTGTGTGAATTTGAGTGACAGTGAACAGGGCGACAGGAAGACAGGCCACAATATATAACTAGTGGAGACAGGAGACAAGTAGAATGATGGAGAAGGAACATTCAAACTTGCATTTAACGAAAGTAGAGGGAAAGCAAGAACGCAACGGGGGTAACCTTGGGATGGATTAGTATCCCTTTAAAAGGGGGGGGGGGTGGGTAGCAATACTCCTAGTTTCTTCATGCCCCTCGGAAACTGGGATAAGGTCCGGCTGGGTGGGCCAATAGGCTCGAGTTCAGACGTTACCTTAACTTAAAGGTTTAAACAGATATATTCTATACTCTGATCGGTTGGGGCCTGCTGAAGGGAATTTCATTCAGGTTGCTTCAACTACAGTTACTACCACTTACAACAGTGCTTTTCAGGATTAGCCTCACCCGGACGATCAGACAACACCTTCAAAACGAGTTTCGTTGCTTACACAATTTCTGTCAGCATCATCATGTAATTCCTATATCAGTAGTTTCTTTCTGTGATAACTTTTTGTCTGGTGTCTTTCAGCTCGTTGGCTTTGGAGTTTCCCTACTTCAGAATGTAGACCCTAATCCGGAGAACTTTGTGTGTGCCGGTATAATTAAAGGATCAACCGTTCAAATAGGAACACTGCTTCGACTAGAACCTAATAGACAAGCTCAAGTAAGCAGAACTCTTGTTAAATTTTCTTTTAAAAGTTTGAAAGTGTCAAAAGTATAATTATCTGCTAAGGGGGTTATAGCATGGCTGAAAATTATCTTCAAGAGTTGCGATGTGGAAATTTAACCTTTTAACAGAGCGATTGCTTTCCTTTTCAGATGTTTAGACTGACAATAAGAAGCTCAAGACCACATGTGGCCACAACTCTAGTAGAGTTATTGGTAGATCAGTTTTAAACCTGTTTTCCAGGTAGAGAGATTCGCACGGTGCATCTGTCATAATACAGTGCATCTGGAGTAAACCAGTCTTTTTGTGAACCATTGGGGAGATCATTTTGATCAGCCCATCTACTTCAATATCTTTTGATGCCTTACATGTGTTGTAATATACATGTGTTGTAAGAGAGCTTTACCATTGACTTAAGACTGTAATTTAGTTTTTGACGTAACACTTTCTTATAAACCCCGTGAATCTCCTGTAGTGTTCCTTAGCCAATCAGATCGAGGGTGAGGGCGACTTCTTTTCCTGTGCTGTGGTTGGTTAAGTCTTCAGTTCTAGTTGTAGCATGTTGCCATTTCCTCAGTTGAGTAAAGAAGGAAAAATTATCAGCCGAACAAGCAAGGTATGATCATTCAGCCTGCGCTTTCTTAATAATTGCGAGCTTGTAACACAAAACAGTCCGCCTGATTTAGTTGTGTGACATACCGCAAACGTTCTGATAAGTCCCTTCCCTTCCTACCCCACTCCCCTCCCCCTTCCTACCCTACCCTACTCCCCTCCGAAAAAGTATTAAGTAGTGGCAGTATTGTCGTTAGTTGCGTGTTAGTAAGTTTGGTAGGCTATGCCACATTCAGTCGTTTTCGAAAGCTTGCATTGGTTTTCGTTTTGAAAATCGTAGGTTTTCAATCAGAGAAATAAGTTTTTTAGTTGGTAAGAAAAACATGTACTCGCATTTTGCCCCACAATGAGGTTTTGTTAATCTACCCACCCCACCCACCCCCCTTCACCTTCTTCAATAAGCCTCCCGTCAGAGGGTCCCTGGAAATTGATATGCTCCAAGGACTTATAAGAGTGTTTGCGGTAGTCCTTGACTTGAGGATCAACCACAGGCGAGAGTTACTCCATTTATGCAGATGTAATTTCCTTACTCTATCACTTCAGAATTACAATTGCAATCAAGTTTGCTTTGAGCTAGAATTTTGCGCTCATTACAATATTCTAATTGAAGGAGAAAGCTCTACTGAATGATGGTAAAGCAGCTATTATCTGGCCCAAAAAAGCTATT
Source organism: Pocillopora damicornis (assembly GCF_964200805.1). Lineage (NCBI taxonomy): Eukaryota > Metazoa > Cnidaria > Anthozoa > Scleractinia > Pocilloporidae > Pocillopora > Pocillopora damicornis. Next base: position 13,327,694 of record NC_142679.1, on the reverse strand, counting down.
TTAAAGTTTTCCTTAAAACCCACACTTGCATGCGTAGTTGTTAGTTGTGCTTATATTCCTTTCCTACTATTAAAATAATTTTTTTCTTTAAGGATGTACGATTAAATATTATTGCCATATGATTAATTTTTTTTAGGTAGTAGGTAACATTAAAAATCACAGAACGGTAAACTCTCTGCCGTGTTCTCGATCCTTGGTGGCTTGTAAGTGTAAAAGTAATGTAGGTATCATTAATTTTTTTTCGATCGTAAAAGCGTATCTTTTAGTTAAGATGGCTATTGTTTGCGGAAGTAAGACAGTTTTAAGTAAAGATTAGGATAATGGGGATTGTACTATATGATCCAAAGTTGTGAGGTATTTTACTCTAGCAGTAATTGTGATTACTAAAGCAAGCTTTTACATGTAAGAAGAGCCTGCCTGTATACATCTAGGATTTTTTTTATAAGAAAAAGAAAGGACGAAAAGAAAGAAGAACGATGAACATTTATCAAAATCAAGTACTAGGCGTGTAGCTGCCGAAATAATGCTTGACGCTAAATAAAAGTACCACAATGGTTACTTTGTTACTCGTGTTGCTCTTTTGATAACGCTACTGCCGTTCTCACACCTCCTGATTCATCACTTACTGGTTAGGTAAAGATGTTAAAGGAATGGTAAAGATGTTTTTTTTTGGGGGGGGGGGGAGAGATGGCATTGCTAGGTGGTAAACTGAGATAAAGGTGAAAAAGACTTCTGTTCAGTCGCTTATTGGTTTAGTAGGAGCGTCAACTCTTGTTCGAGAGGTAAAGGGTCTATTAATGAGTTATTAAGTGTTTGATTTATTAATTCAAGATGGTGGCGAGCACGATGATTATTTCAGGTAAAAGCCGACGACGATCTAAAAAGCTGAAAATCTCGAAACTTCTTGCCTCAAACTTTCAACTACGGTTGGACTTTTAGTGTGTTTAACACACTAAACTTGGATGTTAACCTCTATTGTTTGTATGCGGACTCGTCCTGTGGGTTCGTCGAAATATGGCACAACTCGTAAAATACCCCGCGACACTACATACTAAAACGTCCAATAAGATATATGTATCTCACGCACAGCAGCAGCAGGGCACTATCTAAATTTTGATGTAGTAATCCCTCAAACAAATGCACATTATGTGCACGGCTTTTAAAAGGATTGGTTTCATCGGCTACAGACATAGGAAGCAAGAGAGACAAAGTTTTCTGTTCCTGTTTTAAGGTGCCTTTTATGAGTTGATTAGACCAGGAAACAGTTACAAGCGTTCAACACAAGTTATTGTTATCGTGTACAACATATAATTTAAAAGATTTCCAAGCTGTAATGTGGCTTTGGTCTAAGCTTTCTACAGTTTTCAAAGAAACTAAGTTCTAAACAGTCACTCCATTTAAGAAGGCTCCATAGGGTTTTTGCTCTTTTCTTGGTCACCAAGTCATCAGAAGGTGATGAGCAAGGCTCGGACCATCGTTTACTTTAGTCAATACTAACAAAATGATTTTTGTTCTTAAGCTAGGGCCCCACGAAGGGAGGCGCTCGCCAGCGATAATTTGACTTTGCCTTTGATTTTCTTCAATTTTCTCCGGTGAAATCTCTCAAAAGTTTCACAATTTGTGAAATTTGTCTTGCCGATCATTTAAAAGCCGAGAAAAATAGGGGTTACATAGGCATTTTCCTCACTATTTGCAGTTTTATGTTTTCTTCCTCTGTCTCAAATTTGGTCTCATGAATTCAGTTTCTATCAACAGGCACTAGGGAGGCTAAAAATATCTTTAACAGTACAGTAAATCATAGGAAATTCCATCGAAGGAAACCCGATAAATCTTGCTCGAAAGATCCCTATTTTCTTTGTCATGCATACACTTTCCAATCTGTCGCCTTCTGGCAATCTTTCTCGCGATATTTTCTTTTCGGTTGACCTCTTTTTCAGGCGTAGGAGGACTATGAATGTTACGGGTGCAGTTGCTGGAAACCCTAGATTCCATCACATAAAAACTGTATTAAGTTAAACTTTTTTTAACATACCTTTTCAGAAAACAATCGTGCGATCGTATCGGGCCGTCACTTTTAAAGCTCGCTCTATGTTCGTACCTAGATCTCGCGCGGTCAAAAAACCCTATGGAGCCTCCTTAATTAAGAAAAGATACTTGGAGTTAACTTACTGTTATTTACTGTACTACTTCATATTTACAATGGTAAACAATGAAGCACTCGAATTGGAATATTTGCCTATGATTTTCTCCATATTTGAGATGCGCTAGTTACAACTATTGAATACTAGCCAATCAGCCGAACGTAATGGTTCATTAGGTGACTCGTATCCAGAAACCTAGTGATACTCAGAGGGAGTAACAACATCGTGAGAAAAACCTAGTTCAGGAGAAGTTTCCACTGAAAGTTAACTAACTTTATATTACAGATAACATTCAGCACTTTTATCCTAATCTTTGAGAAAAGGCTTGCTTTGAAAGGAATGGATGAACAAAGTGAACAGCTAACTTTCTTCCGTAACCGTATGATCAAAAACGATCATCGCTCCAAAGGGGTTCTTTCAATCCTAAGAAGCCGCCTCTTTGAGCTCCCGTCTTCAACTAGTTCTGGGCAAAGTATGTACAAGTTTTCCATCACTGCTGTGGCGTACCTCGATTTTCACAGCATTACGCAACCAGGAGATTCCCCCTGAATAAGATGTTAGTTCATCGACATCAGGCCGCCACGTCTTCTACTTTCATCTTGAAGGTCTAACCAAGGGTTTAATACATATATCAGCATTTGTTTCTCTCTACAGGTTGTTCCTATCTAAGGAATTCTACGTAACGCCCGGAACTTGTATCGAGAGGTCCTGGACCTATCAAGGGCATCCGCTCGGGGACGAGGCTGTGGTTTAATGCTGTCATCAATGACGTAACATCCATCGGGGGTTTCGTTTTCTTTTTTCCACTGACCATAGATAACTTTTTTCTGTGATTGTTTCCACTGATGGTCATATTCGGCTGGGGACGAAGGCGGTATGCCAAAATTTGATATGTTAGAAGATGAGATACGATCATCGACTGAACCTTGGTCTGAGGGACAACATGCCATGGCAACTAAGACCTCATAAGGTATGCGGGACAGCCATTCTTTCCATTCGTGTCCATCTGATTCGTTTACCTGAGAAGAAAGTATCAAAAAGTCGAGTCACGTTGATGGCCTTTTCAAACCGTCTGAATCTCGATATCTTTCAAGCTTATGGTCATTAGAACCACAGAAATTAAAGCTCTATCTACGCACATATATTTATAGTCGTCTAAACGGTGCCGGTAAGCTACGTAAATTATTAAGGTAGAAAACATTTTCAGCTTAAATGAACTGATAAATGAATAAATGCTCTTCGCTGATGTTTTCAACCAGGGTCACTGGCTGTGAGAGTTTTTAAAAGAAACAGAAGTATCTCGGACACAACAAGAGCAGGCCAAGACTCTTACGACCAAAACTTCACGCCTCCGATCAAATACCCACAAATTAAGGAGAAAATGTGTACGGTTAAGTCGTAAGACCTTTCTGGCAACATTTTTTACTGGTAAAAGTTTTTTTGCCGCTCTCCATAGCGCGAAGAGAATAAGAATATTGCTACTCTCCCCTGGATGGGATGTAAGTTCACGCGGGTAGACTAACGACTTGGCCGTCTATTCAGTATTCTCCTTTTCAGGCGGTAACCTGTAAATTTTACTGCCTTTTATACTGCTTATTACCGCCTAAAATCTCTTGGAATTTGTGAAAATGCAATAGATAAAAGTACTGCCCTAACGGTTTTAAAAATTTTTTTTACCTGTCGTGCTTAAAGTGAGAGAGAACTCTGACATATCCTAACACAAATAGGAATTAAAAATTACATTGAAAAAGCTCACCAAATTGGACGAGTTCATGGAATTTTTTCTTCCCATCTTTAAACACTTTAAATCTTCCTCTACTCGAATGAGTCGTTCTCTCAACGCACTTATTTCCGCGGTGTTCGATTCGTACCTCTCTTGGTACTGTTGTTTGCTTTTTTCCTCGATTTCGTAAAAGGCCTTCAACGCTTCATCCCAACTCTTCAGTTGAGGTAGCTCAGAAACAGTTTGGTCTCTCTCCATCTCTAGCTCACGATTCCGAATGGTGAGGTGTTCAACTGTCTTACAATTGCCTTGCAGCAGAGATATCGTTTCTGATAATTTCGTGGACTTGCATTGTTCCTCTTCAAAAATCTGTGATAGTTTTTTCATCTCGTTGAGTAGTTTTGCATTCTTCGCCCTTTCTTCATCAACTTGACTTTTCAACTTCTTAACTTCCTCCACGGCGGAAAGTAGCTCCCCTATTATTGCCTGCACTAGTAGATTTTGTAAAAAGTTCCCATTAACATCCGAACCAGTTTTCAATTCCTCGAGACGAGCCTTGAGTTGTTGGTCCTCTTTCAAATGAATGTTAAGGATGTCTACGCCACACTGGGAAGTGAGACCTACAAGTCAAGCCAAATGAAGATAATCAACAAGACCACAATTGATAGCGTTGAATTTTGGTTTAATCGAAGGGATTTTTTTTTTCACTGCGCCGTGCCGGGCACAGGCCATGCAGAAACATGGAAAACCTCTCTTACGGTAGCGCTAAGATTTATTAAGTTTGGCTTTTTACTTCAGTTAATTTTTCAGTTCTTTGCGTGAAGAGAATGCTCTAGATTAATGTTGGTCAAGAGCAGTTTCTGGAGTTGCTGAGGATAGTTTCGGACATACCATGCAGTCGAGCGAGTGCATATCCCTTTTACGATGTACTCGAGACATAAAGCCTCATTTATGGGGCTTAAACGTCGTTGATGCGTCTTTGAGAAGCGAAATTCAATTACTGTGGGCTAGAGTAGGGACTGAGACAAATCTCATGCGTGGAAATTGAACTCTTGAAAATTAGTTCTTCAAATTCCAACCGACGGGGCCAAAATTATGTTCAAATGCCCTACCCAAGTTCATTTTTTCTTTTTTGAAAAAAGAAAACTCGGGCAACTCACGGGTATTTTATTGTCGTCCATGCCTGGGGAATGGGAAATTTGAACCTTACATGGGTGGGGTGGGGAATTTGAACCGGAAATGTAAGTCTTTTTAGAGGGTTAAAGAAGTAAAGGTCTGCAAGGTCTAGAGTTTTAAAGCTCGGTTAATGAGTGGAAAGTCACGGATTTGAATTTGTTTTGTCCATTTGACAAACTTTTCAAAAGCGATTTGTCTAAAAGATATCGATTCTGAAAATTTTCTTGGATTTACAAAACATTTTTGGATTGTCCCTCTCGGCTTCCGTACCTCTCTTATCGCCATCAAAAAATAAGTAAAATATGGTTTCTTAAGTCGTGGGTCTTAATTTCCGTTTTCGCTACAAACGACAGTTCAGTGATGAACAAGGATTCAATTCGAATTCATAGTTTTTCACGTAGATTAGGTGTAGAACTTGTTTAAAGCCATCGAAAGAATTTTAAAAATATCCTTCACGAAGAGCCTCTCAAAGCAAAATAGATTTTAGAGCAAACTCAATTAGCGATTGCGCGATTAATAAGGGCGCTTCATGCTTACCGCTGATGAAAGAAAGGAAGGAAAGGAAGTATCCCGAAAGGTTGGGTTTCCTTTATACTGATAAGAACATTAAAACACTCGAAAAACGAAATTAAGACCCACTCAAAAACATGATGTAATTTACGTAATATCTAACGAAGAATATCTAAACCGTTGGCGTGACAAGGAGGATCAACTGCAATTGTAGCTTACAGGCTAGGTTTAAATTCACAAGAATCTTTTCTTTTTCGAAATTTTTCGTTCTCAAAACGGTATGCAAAATCAACCCTTCATAGCGTTAATACCGGATCGATTATTTACATTCATTTGGTAACCAAATATTTATCCCATTGCAACAATGCCGCCCAGACATATTTGCTTTTGCCCAAAATCAACAGATACTTCCGTAATATTAGAAAAACTTCTGGAATTTGCTTTCATTCTGGACGAAATAAGTACTTGGACCGGTAAGTACTTGGATAAGTAAGTACTTGGACCGACTTCTGACCGGCAAGCTGTCGGTCCCAAATATAGGTGAGTCATCATAGATAAATAACTTTTCTCCTTTGACCTTTAAATCTCCCCCATTTTTTTATTAACGGAATCAAATCGTCCATAAACAAACATTGTTCCAAATAAATGGCAACTTCTGGATCGAGGTAACATTGGAGATATCAGGCTAACAAGTTAGGGTAAATTTTTTACTGTTCAAGGCAGCCCAAAACGACCTTCGAACGTTGAGATAACCTGTAATCAAAATCTGCTATCTCCCACATTTTTTCTAATAAATGTTAAGAACAAGGGTAGATCTTTTCATTTATTTCAAGAGATTTTAGGAAATCTATGCGAGAGGGCTAAAGTCGAAGTCATAAGAACACCTTCGATAGGCCACATTGGTGGGCAAGGATGGGCGGACGTGGTCGGCTTTATCGATTTTTTACCAAGCAAAAACAAATGGAACTTTTTAATACCTATTTCGTGGTCAGGACCTTAAAATTAGCCTTCATGCCAAATTTCAGCCAAATCGGTAAGGTTAGGTGGCTGCGATTTTTTTAAAAAGTTCGAAAGTCACAGACTATTGCTCCTAAGCCGTAGATTTTTCATGATTCAATCAAATTTGTTTTTTCCAATCCTTTATAGCAAACTCTTACCTTGAGGGGAAGGAGATATAAAACATCAGGATTTGTAGAGTAGCCAATAACGTGACAATTTAAGCTCTGACAGATCGAAAATTTTAGCGTCATGCGGACACTAGCAAGGGGCCCTGGGTGTCTGCTGACACAGACTTCGATGTATTTACTGTGATCGATTATCGGATTCTCTCCAGATGAACATAATTAAATAATTTTCAAGGGAGCAGTATGTTAGAGTTGCTTCCAGCATTTGAAAAATCCATGAATTTTTGGTAGGGAAGAGAAGGAGGGCGGGCGCACAGCTCACATTAAAAGGGCATCAAAACGTCCTAGATATTTTCTTGTATAGAAATGAAATGCATCGCAGGTTCGAATGTCATCTGGACAGCTTCGTGAGTCTTAAGCAGATTGGATAACATTGACATAGGACAAAACTCATTTGCATTGGACTTGGACGTCATCTTAAACTAACTATGTGCGGTTTTCTCTCTCTGTAGCCAAACGTTTTATTGCCTATTCGATGGGTGTTTCAAATTTCTCTTGAAAGTATTTGCTGATGCAATCGTCTGGATGTCGAGAGGTCATGAATATTAATGAAATAGGCATTCCATTTAGGTATTAATGACATTCTGTGGCGTGATATTCCTCGTTTCGGCTGAGTAGCCACTAAGCATGAGCCCTATCAATATTTTCACCTTCCATCGAGGCCTTAAAATCCGAATTATTAGACCTCGAAATCGAACTGCACTCACTAGAAGTTCTATCCTCCATATTTACTTTGCTAAGTGTACAAACGTGTGATGTTCAAGCCACATTATCAAATTCAAAGCACTCATGGCGGTATTCCGTGACTTTTTAGCCGTCGTGGTGGCCGTAAGTGTTTACTTACGTCACGTCGCCCTTACAATGTGATCGGTTTGAAACGATCGGTAGTTCAATAACAAAATCTTTTAAAAAATCATTTATAGTGGCGATTATCTACCCGTCTTAAAATACAGTATTTAATAAAAGAACGCATATTTGATAACATCTGAAAGATCCTCGAATTTGTTTTATATCCAACGAGTGACAAATTATAAAAGTTGTCCTTACTTGGTGTAACTCTCTGTCCAGTTAGCTTTTCGTACAATCCTGGGTTTAAGAGCTGCAAAACATCGATGAAATACTGCAGACCTTTCGTTCCTTTAGTCGCAAGAATATCCAAAAGCTTGCTGGCTCTCTGTTCGTTTGTCCTCTCTGCATGCACAATCTGACAGTCTTCGGCGTCGAAGACGTCCTTGCTGCGCAAGAAATCGAAAAGGACACATCGGTCGACGCGAAGCTCCTGCACAATTTGCACCCGGTGGCACCTTAACTTCTCCCACATTTCCTCAGCTGAGCAATCCATGACTCTAGCTGGTGAACAGTAAGAATATCGAACGGAACGTTTTGCATTGATTTATTTCTTTAAGAATGTCATGTGATGATTGGGACTTTCCCAGTCATCGATTTCAGCTTTGCGCCTGCGCGAGTCACAGTCACATTCACAGTAAGTGGGGTTTGACTTTTCTGGAAAACTAATTTAAATTATTTTTTTTTTGTGGAAAGTAGACTACTTTGATTTTAAAAATTACGCAATTTGTTTGGAAGGATCAGAATGTCAAACAGGAAGAACAACGCGGAAACTTATTTGTCAAGAGACAACAGATTAGATATTATCCGGCCACAGAAATCAGCTAGCGGGAGAGTTTTGTTACTCTCTATCTCTCTTTCCATCCTTACAATAACAAACAAGAAAATTATTGGTTACGGTTCTTTGGTTTAGTGTTAACTGCTAGCGGAGCAAGCACATCGATAGAGTAGTTCATTCAGTGGAAACGTCTCGCAAAACCATTGAGGACGAACTGTGTAAACATTGCGTGCTAGTTTTAAGCGAGTTTAGTCGTTAAACTTGAGATCGCTTTGAAATTTGAGTAGAACAATAGGATTGCTGGATGTTCTTCTTCACTGAAAAAACCAAGCGCTGGAAGATTTCCTCGCAAGGAAAAGTCGAGAACTAAATGAATGTCAAGGTAATTTCTTGAGCCGAAAGTAAACATGTATGGTTTACATACATTTTTTTTTATAATTTCCGGATTTCATTTGAAGAAGTAATAACTGAAACAACTCAAATTCGACTCTTAACATTATCAGAAGTTAAAAAAACCGTTGTTACAACATAAATTGCGATAGTTAATACATACTTGCTTACCTAACAGTAGTGATTAATGCCTCTGAGATTTGTGATACTTTGATATTCACCAATAAACATTTCTAAGCAGGTGTTAGTATGTCACTCACATGAAATTACTCTAAAGAACTGTAAATTTTTAATCAAGTAATTTAATCTACAGAATCGTCGAAGAAATATTCAGTTTCTCAAGAGGTTCATCCTAAATATTGCTTAAAAACGACTCGACTCTAAGATTAACTAGTACACAAAACAGACTTCAGCCGGTAGAAATCAGGTACGATTTCAGTTTTGAGAGGAAGGAAAAATCTCTGAAAGAAAAATGTCCCACTATTGCGTATTTTTAAGAGCGATCAGAATTAGCGAGGGCGTGTCAATATAGCCGAGCTCGATATTAATACCTTTTATGAAGTAATTAAGGCAGTATGCATTCTCTGAATGTTCCCACGCAGATTTATTGTATCAATAAATCCACAACTGTTGCATTGCGTAAGAGTAATAAACCGTAACCCGCTCGAGATGTTGCTGGAACAAATTCGTGAAAAGTGTGCACATCAGGAGTCTGTTGCTAAAGAAATCAAAATAAATTCAAATTTCTGTTTATGTCGCGGTTAGGTAAGTCCTTGCGTAATGATTCCAAAAACGATTCCTTAAATCCTCTGTTAAATGATTCTAGCAATCAACTCAATAACTTTGACAGTGAGTTGTTTGATACATTCCTGATATTGTTCGCTTGGCTAGTAATAGATCGAATCAATGTAAATTTTTATTTCAGTTAAGAAGCATCTTGCAACAATTTCATCAAAGTCATCGATCTGTATTTTCGCAGAATTTCCCACTTGCGTTGCTGAGAATTCCTCACATGCTGATTCAATAATCTTGGACTGTATACTTTCTCATGATTCAGGCTTTATTGACGACAATTCAGCATTACACGTTACGTTCTGCGATCTATCTACTCTATTACAATCTAACCCGAGGATTGCGTGACCTATTTTCAGTCAGCGTTGGTACTTGGCACTGGCCTTCCTGATAGAGGAAGTATTCAAATAACTAAACGCACGTCATAGAAATTGTAACCAGAGACTTCTCGCGACGTCAAAAACTTTGCTATGTCCGTAAAAGGTAAAATGTTATACCACCAAATAGTTACCGATTGTGAGGGGAAAAAATTAATTTTGTGAGTTTTATTTTGCTGGCTGAATTTAGAAAAATGCAATTTAGAAGTTGTTTTGATCACTACCAGAAATAAGTGGGCGTTGCGAAAAGATAGTGCCAGTCTCTGAATCGTTTTGGAGTAATTTAAAATTTTTAAGAATGATACATTTAACTGTTAACGCCCACTTATTTCATTCAAACGTGACAAAAATATAAGCAACTTTTTAGTCAGGAGTTCGTTTCAAACCAATGATCAATCTGGAACTTTCAAATGCGCTCGCTCCAGATGCAAAACTTGTTCTTTCATTCATAACGTAGAGAAAATATCGGGACCCAGGAGATCCATTAAGATCACTCATCACTTTACGTGTACCTCCGCCAATGTTATTTACTGCATAACTTGCACTTATTGCAATAAGTTATACAACTTATTTTTTGACGTTTATATATATGATATATAATTGATACAATATATATAAATAATACAAACACAATACAATATAATAACATAAATACAATTTATATAATTTATACAAAGTTATACAACTTGTTTTTTGACGTTTTGTTTTTTGACGTCGCAAGCAGTCTTTGGTTACAATGTCTATGACGTGCGTTTAGTTATTTGAATACTTCCTCTATCAGGAAGGCCAGTGCCAAGTATCAACGCTGACTGAAAATAGGTCACGTCACCTTACGATTAGATTGTAATAGAGTAGATAGATTGTAGAACGAAACGTGTAATGCTGAATTGCCGTCAATAAAGTTTTTCGGCGAAACAGGGAGACGACTAGGTGACCGATTCCGAGAACACCTTCACGACGTGGAAAGAAATGACAAGGACGCATCCAAACCAGTCGCTAGACACTTTCATCTTCCTAATCATTCTAAACAGCATATGGCAGTCTGCGGCCTTTCCTTACCCAGCGGAATTTTGCTTAATCGGTCCGATAGTCCGGCAAGTGTGCTAAGGGAGAGCGATAGCCCGACCAGCTCCAGGTCAGCTTTTTCGGTAGTGCGACTCAAAAATTGTGTCACATTTTCGGCTCTTCCGGTTGCGGTTTCAACTTTTCGAAAATTTTTTGGCTACCTAATTTTTGGTTTGGGCAGTAGTGCGACCTGGGCCATATGCAATTTCTGGTTATCTTGCGAGAATTTTGTCGCCTGTTGTTGGGAATACTGATTACACTGTCAAAAACTCCTGCGAATTTGCGGATTTCATAAGAGATAAGACTCTTAACGCTTGTGAAGAATTAGTATCTTTCGACGTTGTTTCGCTCTTCACTAAAATCCCAGTTGATCTTGCCGTTAATGTTGCGGAGGAGAGACTCAGAGAAGATGCTTCCCCAGGACAAAGAACTTCTTTGCCTGTGGAGGATATTATTCATCTGCCGTCTTTTTGCCTCAAAACTACGCAATTTGCATATAGCGGCACCTACTATCAACAAGTTTTCGGTACAACTATGGGTTCGCCGTCTCTGCTGCCATTGCCAACATGGTAATGGAAGACGTAGGCATAGGAATAGAATAGGCTTTCCACTTAGGTATTAATGACATTCTGTGGCGTGATATTCCTCGTTTCGGCTGAGTAGCCACTAAGCATGAGCCCTATCAATATTTTCGCTTTCCATCGAGGCCTTAAAATCCGAATTATTAGACCTCGAAATCGAACTGCACTCACTAGAAGTTCTATCCTCCATATTTACTTTGCTAAGTGTACAAACGTGTGATGTTCAAGCCACATGATCAAACTCAAAGCACTTATGGCGGTATTCCGAAAACGTGACTTTTTAGCCGTCAGTTACCCCTTAATGCTTAGTGTCATGCTGGCCGTGAGTATTTACTTGCGTCACGTCGCCCTTACAATGTTATCGGTTTGAAACGATCGGTAGTTCAATAACAAAATCTTTAAAAAAATCATTTATAGTGGCGATTGTCTACCCAAAATATAAACGACGACAATATTTCCGTCTTAAAATACAGTATCTAGGAAAAGAACGCATATTTAATAACATCTGAAAGATCCTCGAATTTGTTTTATATCCAACGAGTGACAGACTAGACTTTGATCCGGCCTGTGACATGATAGGGTCCACAGAAATCAGCTAGCGGGAGAGTTTTGTTACTCTCTATCTCTCTTTCCATCTTTACAATAACAAACAAGAAAATCATTGGTTACGTACGGTTCTTTGGTTTAGTGTTAACTGCTAGCGGAGCAAGCACATCGATAGAGTAGTTCATTCGGTGGAAACGCCTCGTAAAACCATTGAGGACGAACGTTGTAAACATTGCGTGCTAGTTTTGAGCGAGTTTAGTCGTAAACTTGAGACCACTTTGAAATTTGAGTAGAACACTAAGATTACTGGATGTTCTTCTTCACTGAAAAAACCAAGCGCTGGAAGATTTCCTTGCAAGGAAAAGTCGAGAACTAAATGAATGTCAAGGTAATTTCTTGAGCCGATTGTAAAGAATAAAGTAAACATGTATGGTTTCCGAACTTTTTTTTTTATATAATTTCCGGATTTCATTTAAAGAAGTAATAACTGAAATAACTCAAATTCGACTCTTAACATTATCAGAAGTTAAAAAATCCGTTGTTACAACATAAATTGCGATAGTTAATGCATACTTGCTTACCTAACTGTAGTGATTAATGTCTCTGAGATTTGTGTTACTTTTATATTCACCAATTAACATTTCTAAGCAGGTGTTAGTATGTCACTCACATGAAATTACTCTAAAGAACTGTAAATTTTTAATCAAGTAATTTAATCTACAGAATCGTCGAAGAAATATTCAGTTTCTCAAGGGGTTCATCCTAAATATTGCTTAAAAACGGCTCGACTCTAAGATTAACTAGTACATAAAACAGACTTCAGCTGGTAGAAATGAGGTACGATTTCAGTTTTGAGGAGAAGGAAAATTTCTGAAAGAGAAATGTCCCACTATTGCGTATTTTTGAGAGCGATCAGAATTAGCGAGGGCGTGTCAATATAGCCGAGCTCGATTTCAATATCTTTTATGAAGTAATTAAGGAAGTATGCATTCTCTGAATGTTCCCACGCAGATTTATTGTATCAATAAATCCACACCTGTTGTATTGCGTAAGAGTAATAAACCGTAACCCGCTTGAGATGTTGCTGGAATAAACTCGTGAAAAGTGTGCACATCAGGAGTCTGTTGCTAAAGAAATCAAAATAAATTCAAATTTCTGTTCATGTCGCGGTTAGGTAAGTCCTTGCGTAATGATTCCAAAAACGATTCCTTAAATCCTCTGTTAAATGATTCTAGCGATCAATTCAATAACTTTGACAGTGAGTTGTTTGATACATTCCTGATATTGTTCGCTTGGCTAGAAATAGATCGAATCAATGTAAATTTTTGTTTCAGTTAAGAAGCATCTTGCAACAACTTCATCAAAGTCATCGATCTGTATTTTCGCAGAATTTCCCACTTGCGTTGCTGAGAATTCCTCACATGCTGATTCAATAATCTTGGACTGTATACTTTCTCATGATTCAGGCTTTATTGACGACAATTCAGCATTACACGTTCCGTTCTGCGATCTATCTACTCTATTACAATCTAACCCGAGGATTGCGTGACCTATTTTCAGTCAGCGTTGGTACTTGGCACTGGCCTTCCTGATAGAGGAAGTATTCAAATAACTAAACGCACGTCATAGAAATTGTAACCAAAGACTTCTCGCGACGTCAAAACTTTGCTATGTCCGTAAAAGGTAAAATGCTATACCGCCAAATAGTTATCGATTGTGAGGGGAGAAAATTCATTTTGCAAGATTTATTTTGCTGGCTGAATTTAGAAAAATGCAATTTAGAAGTTGTTTTGATCACTACCAGAAATAAGTGGGCGTTGCGAAAAGATAGTGCCAGTCTCTGAATCGTTTTGGAGTAATTAAAAATTTTTAACAATGATAGATTTAAATGAATGAAAGTGATCCTCGCAGTGATGTGCACTACTTAGGCAGTAGTGAAAATAAGGCCTGAAAAAAATTTCAGGCCTGTACGGGATTTGAACCCATGACCTCTGCGATACCGGTGCAGCGCTCTACCAACTGAGCTAAAAAGCCAACTGTGAGCTAGTCATGATAGTGGTTCTAAATAAACCCGTGAAGTGATGAATATACGGTTAAGAATATATGAAAGTCATATATTTGAACTGCGGATAAAGAAATGAATGAAAGTGATCCTTGCAGTGATGTGCACTACTTAGGCAGTAGTGAAAATTTATATAATTTATACAAAGTTATACAACTTGTTTTTTGACGTTTTGTTTTTTGACGTCGCAAGCAGTCTTTGGTTACAATGTCTATGACGAGCGTTTAGTTATTTGAATACTTCCTCTATCAGGAAGGCCAGTGCCAAGTATCAACGCTGACTGAAAATAGGTCACGTCACCTTACGATTAGATTGTAATAGAGTAGATAGATTGTAGAACGAAACGTGTAATGCTGAGTTGCCGTCAATAAAGTTTTTCGGCGAAACAGGGAGACGACTAGGTGACCGATTCCGAGAACACCTTCACGACGTGGAAAGAAATGACAAGGACGCATCCAAACCAGTCGCTAGACACTTTCATCTTCCTAATCATTCTAAACAGCATATGGCAGTCTGCGGCCTTTCCTTACCCAGCGGAATTTTGCTTAATCGGTCCGATAGTCCGGCAAGTGTGCTAAGGGAGAGCGGTAGCCCGACCAGCTCCAGGTCAGCTTTTTCGGTAGTGCGACTCAAAAATTGTGTCACATTTTCGGCTCTTCCGGTTGCGGTTTCAACTTTTCGAAAATTTTTTGGCTGCCTAATTTTTGGTTTGGGCAGTAGTACGACCTGGGCCATATGCAATTTCTGGTTATCTTGCGAGAATTTTGTCGCCTGTTGTTGGGAATACTGATTACACTGTCAAAAACTCCTGCGAATTTGCGGATTTCATAAGAGATAAGACTCTTAACGCTTGTAAAGAATTAGTATCTTTCGACGTTGTTTCGCTCTTCACTAAAAATCCCAGTTGATCTTGCCGTTAAGGTTGCGGAGGAGAGACTCAGAGAAGATGCTTCCCCAGGACAAAGAACTTCTTTGCCTGTGGAGGATATTATTCATCTGCCGTCTTTTTGCCTCAAAAACTACGCAATTTGCATATAACGGCACCTACTATCAACAAGTTTTTGGTACAACTATGGGTTCGCCGTCTCTGCTGTCATTGCCAACATGGTAATGGAAAACGTGGAATTAGGGGCCTTAACCACTTCACCGGTTAAACCCTTTTTCCGGAAACGATCTGTCGATGATGTTATTTCTGTGGTATCCGGAAATGAAGCGGAGCGCCTCCTATCGCATTTGAATTCTTTAGAGCCGTCGATCCAATTCACCCTTGGACGTGAAAAGGATAGATATTTGCTCTTTCTTGATTTAAATGTGTCCAGAGGGGTTCAGGGTAATTTAGAGACAAGTGTCCACCGTAAACTTACCCACACCGACCAATACCTCGTTTTCGATTCTCACCACCCTGTTTGCCATAAAAAGTCTGTAGCCAAAACTTTACTCAGGAGGGCTGACTGTCTATCATCTTCACTCGATTCGAAGGCTGAGGAGAGGAAGTATGTTTTTAATGTCCTAAAGGCAAATTGCTATACAAAAACCTTTCTCCGTGACGGCCAAAAACCAGTTACAACTAGAAACACTCTTGATGAAAGGGAATCAACGGCTGGTTTTGCTGCTATTCCTTACATCCAGGGTGTTACGGAACCCATCAAGAGAATTTTGAATAGCCACAACGTTAAAGTTGCTCAAAAACCTTTTCAGACTTAATGGGCATACTTTCGCCAAACCTAAGGATCCTGTCACGAAAGAACAAGGAACCGACGCCATTTATTCTATTCCTTGCAATAACTGTGACAACGAATACATCGGACAGACCAAACGTCAGTTTGGTACACGTTTGAAAGAGCATCAAAAAGCGGTTTTCTTTTGCAAAAAGGAAAGTTCAGCTTTCTCGGAGCACACATGCCTAACTAACCATACCATAGGGTGGGATAATTCTAAAATTATCATCACTAATCGGCTTTACCACCAGCGCCTTTGTCTGGAGGCTTGGCATATTAAGGGCCTGTTTACATAGAGGTGGGGGACCCCAGGTAGGTGTAACCCGCTCAGCCGGTCCTATAAGTGTCCCGTGGACTGATAACGAATTAGCGGCTGATGAAGTAGAAAACTGTGAAAACTCTTAGTTGACACTTGCAAATCTCTCACATCTCTTGTAATAATGTATTAGTCAGCGTTGAAATACTCTTGAAACAATATCCGTCAGCAAGCTCTACCGAGAGTTGTGATATATCGTACTCAAGAAGTAGAGAAGAAGTGAAAGTTGCGAGTATGGTTCAGCCCTACGAAGGAGAACCGCGTTGCATCAAACGAAGATTTCGACGAAGACTGACAAAGAAGGTTTCTCGCCTGCGGTTTCTAGGTTAAGATTAGAAGACAAAACTCCCGTTACTGAATGTTAAGTTTTCTGCATTTGTGTTTTGTTTTATATGGCGAAATCAATGTTAAGAATGGGTAGCTGTGTTCGTTTCTGTTGCCATAACATTTTATTCCTTCGCACTATGCGCGGCGAAGGTTCCCCTCGGTCAGTGCTCTAGAGTTTCGTTGCTGAAGAGATATTCCCTTGGTAAACCAAAAGCTAACTTTTGACGAAAGAATCAGCTGTATAACGAGGCACGATGGTTTTTTTCTAGAGGTCATCGGGCAGTTTTACTGCAAGTTGCTCCTTTCCTCAGAGATTGCAAGGGCAAAGGCTATGGTCGTGATCGTCGAGCCGGTCAAACCAAACGGAAAACGAGTGAGTTTATAGTCATCTGATTCAAGTTAATCTCAAATAGGGATTTTAATAGAGAAAAACTTCTTTAGTTTAAGTGTAGCATTGCCATATGACTCATTCCGCTCAAAGGAAATAACTGACATTGGTATTTTAAACGAATATTTCGAACTCATTGATTTTCACGCAGCACTTCGCTACCATCTAATTAAAAAAAAAATTGTTTCCTTATTTATCTCGTTGCAATGGTGTTATCACAATGACATTGCTACTTTTGTACGTTTAGTTTCTTGAGGGCAGGGGGAAATTGATGGCTCGTGGATAGATTTTAGGGGAATGCACGGCCCTTGGAGCTTGTGTTTATGCCAGTATCAGCTGCCAGGGGTTTCGCACTGTTCACGCAACAGGATATCGGTCAGCTCAGGAAAGGGCTTGGATTTCATTACAAATGAGGTAAATCTGTTATTAGAATACGATGGAAACTGCAATTGGTAGGATTTTCATGCGATAAGAAAAGCGCAAATGTAGTCATGTGGAACTGAAGACAAGGAGTATAAGTACATCTCAAGCGCGTGAAATAATTAGAGAATAATACATGGGTGCGCGTAGATATGGAATTTCTCTTAGAGTGTTTAACTCGATAACTCACGAGTGAGATGTCGAGTTGAACACGAGAAGAGAAATTTCATATCTACAAGCAACCATGCATTATTTTTTTTATCATATAAACACAATAGCCCTTTACTGACAAAAAAAAGTCAACTTTATGAATAAGGATCGACAATCCGCGAATAAAAATCGTAAAGTGCGTTGGCGCTAAGGCTCAAGATGAAAAAATGTGTTGAAACACTACAAAAACGATGGGCATTATTTTCAATATAAAAAATTCTCAGTTACTGACTTGGTCCTTACCTACGGCAGAAATCTTTCAGGTACACGGCCAAAATAAGCCTGTGGCAAAACTTCCAGTTGTCGATTTTCGTTCTCAGCTGCGAGAAATGCTTTTACCAAAGCCACTGAATGCGTAACTTTCGGTTTTTCTCTCCGTATTTTGGTTTCTTTCCCCTCTTGCAAAGTTTGAACGTTACTGTCTATAAACAATACGGAATTTTCAGTGTTTTAGCAGCCATAATCCGAACAAATCCCGACAAACGACCTGGGATTGAGAATGGTGAAGACTTTGCCCGGCCGTTCACTCATCAACCTGACCGAGTGGCGCGAAAAGCGAGTGACGTATCAGCAGCTAATTGGCGATATCGAACGCAGGTGAAAAAATACGATATTTTTTCACGTGTGTTGTTACGGCTTTTCTCAGGGCTGGAAATCCTTAAATGACACCGTTTTTTATATGATAAACAACAATAGGAAGCTCACCATTCTTCGCTTGTGAAATGTCAGCCGAAAAGAATGTTGAACAATCGCGTACGGTGTGGGAACAGGCCCCTTAATCAGCATTCTTTTTAGCTCAATTCATTGGTTATCTTCCCCTGATTTGACCAGTGGTGTGTGTACGTAACAAGCGTCTTCGAAGCCGCGGTACGAAACATAAGGCCGAAGAGTAAAATCTCCTCGATTTCGACGATCGAAACGCGTCCATTTTTGCCATACAGCTACATCCTTTCGTGAGTAGTGTATAGAAATACCCAGTTTATATTTATTATTCTTGTAGCTAAAATAATTTGGCGCTCCGGCTACGCAATACGTTCATCCTTTCTTCTAGATTTTTCCTCTCCACCATAATTGCCGACATGTCTTCACAGTTCTTCTACGTCATAGCCATGTAATATGATCGCTTTGGCCGCGCGCTTCCTGGCCGCTAAATCGCACTATCAATGCACAAAAAAATGGCCAAGGAGAACTCGCTAGGCGCTAAGGTCGATTATTTCTAATTTTAAATACAGCTATTAACCAGAAAATGCAAAGGGCGCTTAAAGCTTTGTGGTTTGGGCTTTATAAAACCTAAATGTGAAGTGCTTGCTGATTACATTGTTAGTGTTGTCTTGTTCACTCCTCAGATTGCTTTCGAGATACGCTCAAGATTACGTGCTGGTGCATTAAAAACATTTGCGTTGGAAAACTCCTGGCCTTCTAGCTCTTTGGCGTCTCGTTGGAACGTTTGGCTGTGACAGATCCCAACACCTCTAAGAGCTGACAACTCCGTCGTAACAAGCATAGCTTTCCCCGCAGTTAGTGATTTGTTAAGATGCATGCTTTAACCCCCAAAAGTCATTACCACGCGACTGCAAGGAAGAGGAAGTATCTCAAGAATAGTATTTAATAGACTGATCTCGTTAGATCAGTTTGTGGGTGCTGTTTCCAGTATAACTACATGAAATAAAATTCTACATACTGAGTTGCAAGAGAGTTTTTAGTACCCATGGCATATTTTGTGTCCCATACGTATTCAATGTCATTTCTGGCGGGAAAAAGCATGCCAGTATGCTTTACAACCATTTTCTTTCCCCCAAAATCAATCATTGATCGACCGGTAATCAAATGATATTATGATTAATCCACTTAACAACCAGGTTATGAAAGTGTTACTTTCTCAATGACTAGGAAAAAGATGCAAGGTAATATAGGTATGAGCTGAAAGGCACTTGTAAGACTGGGTTAATTATTTATAATTCACATCATAAGCATAAATGAAGTGATGAATAAATGAATACCACACTTCACTGATGTTTTCAACCAAGATCACCAGCTGGAAGAGTTTTCAAAAAATAACAAATACCTTTAAGCTCTTGAAGTTAAAATGTTTATGTGTTAAGTTTTAAGATCTCGATGACCCCATTACTTTTAGAGTTTTTCGTGGTTTCCAAAGCACAAAGAGACTAAGAGTATGGATACCCCCTGGATGGGGCATTAGTCCACGGTAGGCTAACACTTCAGTAGCCACCTATATCCTAACGAAAACGGAGACTAAAAATTACTATGAAAGAGCTCACCAAATTGGATAAATTCGGGGAATGTTCTCTTCCCATCGTCAAAGACTTCAACTATTCTTCGGTTCGAATAAGTCGTTCCCTCGGTTCACTTATTTCTGCAGCGTTCGATTAGTACCTCTCTTGGTACTGTTGTTTGCTTCTTTCCACAATTTCGAAACAGGCATCAACGCTTCAGCCCAGCTCTTCAGTTCAAGCAACTCCGAGATAGCTTGCTCTCCCTCCATTGACATGTTCGCGAGTCCAATTAGTAGGTCTTTGAACGTTTTGAAACTACTTTGCTACAGGACAACAGTTCTGATAATTTCATGGTCTGCCATTGTTCCTCTTCAAAAATCTGTGACAGTTTTTTCAGCTTGTTGAGCAATTGTACGTTCTTCTTCCTTTCTTCTTTGACTTGAATTTTCAACTGTCTGGCTTTCTCCTCAGCGGACAATATCTTCATTAGCAAAACAAGATCATATGCATGCCTTTCATTCGCACACTCGTGTATCCCTTTTCTCAATTTGCCTCGAATTTTAACATGCTTCAGGCGCCTTTAAAGTTTTCATCTCCTCAAGACGGGTCTTCAGTTGTTGATTCTTTATTGATAGGTGGTCAACACCGATGGTAATAATAATACTAATGATAATAATAATAACAATAATTTATAGACTTATATTGCGCAATTATCAATATAAGAATTTTCAATTGCGCATTACAATTAAATGTTAAAAATTCAACCTTACATAGATATTAAAAACTAAAAAGAAAAATGTTCTCTAAGAAGATGTAGAAATATAAAATTAGATGCAAAGAATTAAAAAGCTTTGCAAATAAAAGAGTCTTAATGGCCTTCTTAAACTTGTTTAAAGATTGGGTGTTTCTGATAGAGCCCGGAAGATCGTTCCACAGTTTAGGGGCGGCCGCATGGAAAGATCGATCGCCGAGCGTGGTGAGTGTTTTACCCCTGCAAGGAGCAAGGAGTAAGCCGTCATTGGAACGTAAATCATATCTTCTAGTATCTCTAACAGAAATAAGCTCACTTATGTAGGCCGGGACGAGATCATGTATCGCTTTAAAAGTAATTAAGATAATTTTAAAAACCATGCGATATTTCATAGGCAGCCAGTGTAATGACTTGAGCAGAGGTGTGATATGACAAAATCTGCTCTCCTGGAATATGGGGCGTGCAGCTGTATTCTGGACTCTCTGCGGAGCTATATTTACTTTGCCAACTTTAATGTGTCCAATATCAACTTTGGCAAGCTGCTGCTCCGTGCCAATTAAAAGAAACTCAGTTTTTTCCTCGTTCAACAATAGTTTGTTCTCACGCATCCAACACCTGATCGCCGTAATACAACACTCAATAGCAGTAATGACATCCAAGTGACCTGTCCCATCTGCGGGGCGGAAAGAGACGTAAAGTTGGGTCGTCTGCATAGCAGTGGACAGATGGAAGACATTTTTTGACGACGCATAGTAACGAGCTCGTATAGATGGTAAATAAGAGCGGTCCTAAACAGGAGCCTTGGAGTACTCCGCAGTTCAAATCAAACTTCTTCGACAGACACCTACGGACTAACATCCTCTGACTGCGCCCTGATAAGTACGATCGCAACCACTTGGACACCCTGCCCTCAAGTCCCAGCGTATTGAGTGCCTCCAGCAATAAATTATGCTCGACTGTATCGAAAGCAGCACTAAGATCGAGTAGCACTAGAAGGATTACATGTTGTTCATTCATATTGAGCAGGATGTCATTCTTCACTTTCAGAAGGTCCTAAGGATGTCCTCACTACACTTGGAGGTAAGATCTGTAAGTCGAGACAAATATCAGGGGTTATAAAGTGGCCAATATCGTGTTTCGTTTACACTGTAACGGATCGAAAATGTAAGCTTTTTATGCTTTCACGACTTCCGAGGGCCTTTATAAAACGGACACTTAGAATTAGGGGGGGCAAACACTGGCCAGGGGCCCATGGGTGTGCGCCTGACATAGACTTTAAATGTTTGCATGGAAACGTTGAAATGTAGTTGTTCGAAGGAAGTGCTAATCTTCAATTTAGTGATTTAATTCAAACATAATTTGAAGAAATACTCAGTTTCTCAAAGGGCTCTATCTCTCATCTAAACAATTAGCTTATATTTTAAAAACGACTCGGGTGAGTGAGGTGCTTCTAAGTTTGATACATAGACTCAGTTTGTAATCTCTTGTGGAACTTTAAATTTAGAGTGCTAGCTGATTACATTACGAGAGTGCATGGTATTGTTCCAGTTCGAGATTACATCGAAAGTGTGTTTGCGATTACGCTCAAGATTCGGACGCGCTAGTGCATTAAGACCGTCCGTGTTGGAAAACTCCTAGTCTCCTTGCTCCTGGCGTCTTGTTAGATTGGGCTGCAACAGATCCCTAAGAGCTGACAACTCTGTCGCACCAAGCGTAGTTTTCCCCGCAGTCAGTAATTTTTTAAGCACGTGCTATCACGGCCTGACTTATATAACTTATAGTCACACGAAAAAATGATGTAAGAGAAGTAATCTAAGGAGAATTTATAGAATGACACTTTAGATCAGTTTCTGGGCGCTGTATTCATGCTGTATGTATTCCCCCAAACCAATTATAGATCGACTGATTAATCGAGTAACCAATTGATTAATTTGCCAATTAATGGCTTTATGATAGACCTTTTCTTTTACCTATCCTCTCTTCTCATCATCATTAAACTTCATTATTTCTAAACCTTGACAGTTCATTCAGTTTCATTTCTTTTCCCGCAGCGTTGAAAATTTTTCAAACAATAAATCGTCCTTGTCACCATTAAGATACGAAGGCTTATTACTTGTCTTCCTCAACAAGAGTAATTTTGATGAGACAATTATTTTACTCGTATAGTGACCAGTTGTTTTTAAAAAGTCTGTCTCATAACCATGGCAATAAACAATTCTTAAACTGCATTTTTGAACGATCGCTTTTCAACTCCCTTTGGGTATTTAAAAGACCTTAAAAACCGTCTGAGTCAAATTCTTAAGCCTTCAGCTTAGCTTTCATCCATTAAAAAGTTAAGTAAGGAAATATCCAAAAATTGATTTGCTCGCCTTCCCCCGTAGGCTGTTTGAACTCTTTGACAAAAGTATACACAATAGACGTGAAAAAGGCAATTTTGCCATCTTATAACAGAGTTTTTTCAATGGGCTAGTTGAGTAAAATCAGACGGTTTATGTTCCTTCGTTTCATTTAAAGTCATCCGTTTAAGCTTACTTACTAGCAGACTAATGACAGGTTAAATATGACGTTTAGGACAAACAACAAACGGAAAACAGAAACGATGTAAACTGAACTTCTTGTCGTCTGCTCTATCAACAGATTGCGGATACTAAACGGACTGATTCTCAAAAATAAACTACAGGACTTATTTCGAACCTGTGCCTTTCAGATAACGGTTAGCGGCTTTTACTAACTAAGCACATTCTTGTGATGCTAGCGGTTTTCTCTCAAGGAAGTACAAGGAAAGTGCCGATATCAGTAAAGGGAAGTACACACTCTTCTAGAAAAACATTCTGCACTTAATTCCGACGCATCAGCAAATAGTTAATGTCTTAAAAAGGTCATTTCCCTGGAAAGATGACAATGTCTAATCCGTTAATGGCAAAACAGAATTACAACGGATCCGCCCTTGACTAGTTTATCACGTAAGTTGTAGACTGTTACTATTTGACCTCTTTAAGGCTCCTTAATTCTTTAGTCGTTAAGGCTCATGGAATATTTTTTAAAGATATTTTCATATATGATGGATTTAGAGTGAGACCCATTTTTAACCCATTCCTACATCTAAGACACGCACCTCCACTCGAGATTTACTTTTGGAAAGGAAGCAAAGATCTGATCTGATGAGAAATACGTTTTCTAATCATTAAGTTGAAATGTTTTGATTATATTACATGATCTTAGTACTTTGTGTTCTCTAACCAGACATGAACTGAATACTGAACAACAGGTGACGAAAAATGAAAGTAGAATAATTGAAATTATGACAGTTTCCAAGGAGACGTCCTTATCTTTGACGTAAGGGAGACCACTTGTAGAAGTCTGACACAAATATTGCGCAAGGACTTCCTCGATGACCATACTAGCGTAACGGCCACCATTTAGTTCAAAATGTCCTCGAAGTAATGGGGTATTTCCCTTCCCCAGTATTTCCTCTGAAGCTGAGCACACCAAACATGTTCATGTCCATGTTTATCACCTTGGTTACAGTGAGAAGCTTGCGTTAATTCCTAGGTACTGACAACTTCGCATCACGAAGGTCCTAAAATCAGATTGCAAAGTGTTGACGAAGTAAATTTTGTCACAGTAGGGAGTAACTGATCTAATCACGTAGTGTCTAAAATTGGTCACTATTTTGGGAAAACCAGATTGAAAGAGCGGGACAACGAAGGAAATGGGGTTAGTCGAAATGGAAGTGACTACCATAAAGGGTATGATATCTGATGGAGTGAAGTTTAATTTTATTTGAAAAAATGTGTTTCTGAACGTCAGCCTATTCACATTCATCAACACTTTGAACCCTTTGCATAAAATCCATTGGTTATGTAACCGGCCCATGATTCAAGTAAATGACAGACGGGTAAAATCTTAAAAGGTAAATTAAAAAAACCATGCTTTGCACATGGGGTGTGTGGTCATTTGGCGTCCGATTTCCCCATCCCCCCCTTCCCCCTTTCCCCCTTTCCCCCTTTCCCCCGCCCGCCGCCTTGTCATCATTTCGTAGGATTAAATGTACAGAGCGTTGACTCTCGAATGAATCGTTCTTAGACTTTTTATTAAAACAGTGAAATTTTCTACCCATTTACAACTAAGATAGTTACAAGAGTGTCATGAATTAGCATATATTGAATAAGTACTGTTGTCCAGGATTGCTATGCAATACAGGTCGTGGATGGTTCAGGATGGAAAATGTTTACACAAACTGTGATAAATCATCTTGAAAATTCAAAAACCACTCTGACGCAGCTTCTTTGAGAAAAGCTTTAAAGATGATGAGTAATGAGAAGTGGTCATCAGATGATATTCTAGCATAGACAGCCTTGATAAATAAAACGACCTAAATATAACAGATAAAGTCCTCAGTATAACAAAGGTCTGGATTTTAAACAGGCCCTTATCAGTGGAACTACTTCCATTATGTAAAAAGCCGCCAAAGCTCATTCTCGTGCCAATCTAGTATGTTCATTCGTATTCAAATCTCGTGAGCATGTGTACGTGAGTTTAAAATTCATCTCCTCACGTTTTGTTTTATAACCAAGCTCGAATTATTATTAGACATCTATTGACCCCTATTTTGTTTTCAGAAACCAGACAGATTGTACCGGTTGGCTGCGTTCTTCAGTTGCCCGTAAAGAAGACCGTCGTTGCGTTTTGTTATATGCTGATTTGACAGGGTATAACCGAAAGAAAAACAGAAATCCATTATCAATTATTTGCTGAGCAGTTTGGAAATTGGAGCCGTTCCAACGTCGTCTAAGCTTGGTTTCCAAGAAGGTTTCGACTGATACAACTTCCACACGCGATACCGAAATGCGGAACTTCTATTCTTCTAATAAAACAATATTCCTTTTATTCATACATATACAAAGCAAGGTCACCCACACCCACGCTGATGGTGTACCTGCAATGTCTGAGCGAGAATCGAGGACATGAATTATCTAAGGACATAACACTGCATTCAATGATCAGTAAATCTGCCTCTTTTTTTCGGCTCGATCGGTGAACGGTCCGTAAATTGCTATCCGGTGGGGAACATCATTACATGGTTTATTGTACCACTCCGCCCCTCTGCGGAGATCATGTGATTGAGTGCAGTTCGCCTGTAGAAAAGAGAAGTTGAGTTTTGATCATAGCGGGGTCACTTTACGTTCCGCTTGAGTAGTTTGGCTTCCTGTCTGCTAACGTGGTCGATATAAGCTGAAGTAGAACTGCGCATCGATCCATTTTCTGTATGATTGAATCATTTTCCGAGCATGGAAATGGGCGAAGAGACTTTTGAAGATATTTTGGAGAGGAATCGAGTGGAGATTGTGCAGTACTTACAGCTAGATCGAACCTTTTTGTTTGACTACCTTCGCAGTAAGGCGGTATTCGACTTAGGAGATTGTGATCTTGTTAATGCAGAAAAAACTCGTGAACAGAAAGCTGGGAAATTACTCGACATCCTCATGACTAAAGGAGAGACAGGATATTCACACTTTATCGATGCCATCCAACTACTGAACCCCCATTTGTTCGAGATAATAACAGGAGAAAAGGCTACCTCAAGTAAGTATAGTTCATTGCGTGTCTATATCTGTTTTGGGTGGTGTTTACTAGGCAATATTAAGTGGACTTAAAATAACGTAAGGAAAAGCTGGCCATAGCACTGAGTAAAAGACTCTTGAAATTCGTTGGATTTATTTCAAGATACAACTACTGTAGCCAAAATACATATTATGGATTTATCATGTAGGAACGCTGGTTTTCGATCCCTTCAGCTGACTTGTGTTGTAAGACGTGTGTGAGCGAAATTACAACCTTGCGAATCATCGATCACCACCAATTTTCAGTTCATGCCTTTTTTAAAGTGATTACAATGATGAAATCAAGAAAATTTCCAAAACCCAATTATCTTAGGCAATGGCAATCTTTTTAGTGGAATTTCATTCTTTGAAAACTTGTAGATCAAAGATTTCACATATTGATATTCAAATCACATTTGTTGTCAAAACATCACGATACATTCAAATAGCTGAACACAGAAATTAAACAAAAAGAGAATTTTGAGTTGATTACCCCAATTTTTTCACCAGCGACTTCTAGTGCTTTAATCAAGCAAGACAGTAAGATTTTTTTTATTTCGGTGAATTAATATCAAGTCATTCGATAATGTCAAATGTACGTTCTGTCGTTATAAGTTACTATGACTTTTTATTGATCCATTAATTTTTTGACTATTTATGTCTTGAATTTATCAAGAAAATGAAATCCTCAAAATACACTAGGTTTTTTAGTGATATTTTTTAGAGGGCTTTCAAACTTGGACAGTAATACTGATTTGTGCTGTTGCTATTATTATGTTCCCATTTGAAATATCAATTATTATGTTAAAAATACCAAAATATGTTTTCTTTAAGAGAAATTATTACTACACACAGAAAATAAATAAGACAAAAAAAACAATACGGTAGTCTTAAAAATAATTGTGCCAAGTCTTAATGAGAGAGTATTGTCATGATTATTACTGTTGAACCTCACTATTATTACCGCAGTTCCACCCACAACTTCCTTCAGATGTAATGTTTTCACTTCAAAAATTAGACTTCAGTTCAACACAGTGTTAAACTTTAAAAAGAAATATTCTATCATGTGAACAGGAAATGCTTTCATCACCCGCGCTCAAAGAGAATAGGAGTCAATCTAAAATTTCCCTTATAAAATGGTTCATGCTGAAAACATTTGAAGTATGAGACATTTATTTACTCAACAGGGTGTCCTGACAGAAGCCACAAAATATGCACCTAGCTTTTTTTTTAACTTCACTGAACAGACAAACAAATGACACAAAGTGTTGGTAAGGCATGCCCTTGCAGACAGTCATACTATTAGCTAACAGTCATACTATTAGCTATAGATATTTCAGCTGAGACATCCACCACAGATTTGCTGGTAGCCACTGAGGACAGTTTGGTGTTGCATTTCACCTAAAATTGACTGCAATCCTTGTGGTGTTGCTCCTTTCTCAGAAAGAATGTTTCAGCTTGCACACTGAAAGATATGTTTTTTTCTCCTTTGCATAATTGCTTATTTGCTATCATTTGCTTCTTTATTTAATTTTTCATCAGTTTTTTGATCAATTTATTATTTTATTTCAACACCAACACCTCTGTTGTTTATTTTTTCCTTGTTTCTTTGTTCATTTATCAAGAATTAAGCAAGAACAATTTTTTTTTATAATTTTTGTACTTTATTCAAGAAGTGCTACTAACATTTTAAAGGTGACCCTTCATACTTAATCATTGATGTGAATGTAAATTTTCTTGATTACCACAACAATATTTCAGGTTTTTTTATAAAACCACTCATTTTTTTTCTCTTTAAACATTGTAAATAAAAGTGAAGGGTGTCTAGACTACATTTGACAATTAACCAAAAATAGAAACAGCTTTTCATATTTAGCATTCGAAAATTTTTCATGAGAGCATGTTTGATATTACCACTTCACATCACATTACCTTTCATTTCATATCTCATATCCCACAAGTGTGAATATTTTTTATCGCTAAAAACACCCAAAGAACTTTCTTACATTTTCTGCAAACATTACAAAAAAAATTTGATTGTGATTTCAATATTTGTCAGGAAAATATGTCAGGAAATAAACAAATGAAAGTAGATGCATAACCTAATATGCCTCAAAAATGCCATAGAGATACTAGTCTAGGATCCTGTGCAGTCTAGGAAGAAACCTCAATATAAAAAAGGAGAGAATGCAGAATGGAATTTTAGAGCACATCTCTCACAGAGGCCTATTGCATGTGGCTTAATCCTAAGTTGACCCCCAAAGATACAAATTAATAAAAGAGGACTCTCATCTGGTACCAAGGAAAACATTTAAAATTTTCATCTCAGTTGATGGGAATGACAAAAGCAATGTTACATTTGTATCTTTTTGCATGTGTGTTTCTAATAATGCCTTGAAGGAATGTTTGATGACTCATCCTAAATGTACCCAACACAATGAAGATCCATTGCATCCCATTCCCTCCCATGAGGGAGTTGTCACCCCTTGCCTTTTTTTGTTTCACAAGGAGATACAGAGGGTAAAAATAACACATATAATTACCAAGCTGACAAAATTAAATGTCAATGCAAGTATGAAGGTTTTCCTCCTCATATTTATGTCCTCTTTTTTATGGAGTGATGAATGTCAAAAACTTCAATCCTGAAGATTCACTTGTTATGAATCATGATTAATACAAATGAGATGCATGTTTCTCCAGTTGTGGGAAATTTTGGGGGAAATTCACATCTCACTGCTTATTACTTGGAAATTATGGGAAAAACGAAACTGTGATTAAATCCTTTAAACCATTTAGCATTCTTTTTAAACATTTGCTTCTATTATTTGACTTTTTTAAACTACCTATTACTTACAAGGGTGTCATTTTATGTAGATATCAATCATCTTGAGATTTTGTGAACTGATACTTACACTGTTCATCACTGCTTTGAATTCTAGTCTTGTTTTTATCCTCTCATCAAATTGGATTAGAATTGGCTTGTGTTATCCAATTTTCAATTTCTGTCCTGCAGTACAACAGAGTAGATAAACATAAATGCTATTACCGTGAGAGAAAGCTCTATTTTGATGGTCAGAATAAGACCTTTTTTAAAGTCCTTTGCTCTTCATCACTCCCTCTCCTTTTCTTATGGATGCACACAAATGTATACCAAATTTTCAAAGCATAACTTCTACATACTGTACTCATTTGAGCTTTTACTTTATTTATCTATTGCAGGACCAAGCCCACTCATGATGGAAAGGGAAAACTTCTTTTTAGGTAAGGCTCTTCTTAGAGTTGTTATCTCTATTTTATCCTGTTCCCTGTTTTTTGTTTTATTTTTTGGATGGCTATAAATGGTTATTCAAGAATAACAGATGAGCCTAATTAATTGAATAACCTTCACCTGAACACAGTTATAATTCAATAAGATTGAAGGATATTGCCTTCTAGATGTACAGTTTATCAATTACAGAATGTCAAGAATTTGAAGTATATTTAAAAAAACTTGTGGTAAAAGCTATTGAAAGCTTTCTCAAAAATCAGCCGATTTTTTTTTGTAAACCCAGCTCAAGTAGTTGAGAAAAAATGAAACAAAAAAACTTGCAACATGAGTCAAACTTCGCTAAACAGAAAATTGGATTTTATGAAAAATAACTGATAAGTCATAATGTCATTAAAAATTATTTAACGCTTGGCAAATTTCCTTAATAATCTTGTTTGTCTCGAAGCGGTCGTTGTTTTCCTTTGTCTCTATCAGTCTTCCATTGTATTCCACTGCGTCAATCCCTTTCTGATATCAAAATATCTTATCTCAAGTTTATAGAACAAATATATAGGATTTTGGTACAATCTTGAGGTTAAAGAACATCTACTCTCAATCTTCAATGTCTTTTTAAAAACTTTCTCGTTTCTATTGTTTCACAACTGTTCATTTTTCTTACGTGTAAATGATGGAGAACTTCACTACTGTAGGTATGCTTATTTGCAGCATCCTTGTGGCCTTGTCACTTGTGATCTGGTTTATCATTTCAAGCAAAAGTTTTGCCAAATTCTTATTTCAAAAAAGAAAGTTCATCAGTTCCAGGTTATGCTTGGTTCAAAGTGGCGGGAAAGCATCGAGTAACCGCGCCAATTTCCCGCGCAAATTCTGGTCGCCACCAATTTTCCGCACACCCAACGATTGCCAGAAAACATGGCTGTCAAAAATATTTGCGAGAAACATGGAAATTCGACGGCACGTCGTACTTAAAAAAAAAAAGGCAAAACAGAAAATTGAAAGTCGAGAAATGAAGAGGTTAAGTCTCCAATCGCGTATTCTAGTATAAATTAAATATTCTGTTCATACTTCGTTTTGATAAAGTACCATGTCAGAGTAAACGTGAAGGTTGTGGGCTTAATCTTTTCCTGTTTTGAAAATCTGTCGCTAACGTTTCTCTGGCATTTTCAAAGTTAGGACAGAGAAGGACCCCTAACTTTGCCCGTTCGGCGATGGCAACTTAAAAAGATTGAAAAGAACAGAACATTTGAAAAAAGTCATATTTCCAACTTTTTTGGGCTTCATTCAAGAGATCAAAAAAGGTGTATACAAAATTCCTCTATCCGATTTCCCATCACTGTGCCAACCAGCTAAATCTCTACACAATTTTTTTACGGTTGTCATCATCAAGTGTGATTTCGCGATTACATTAGTTACAGAATTGAAAAAGGAAACTCAAAATGTACGAACTAAACCTTTTTTCTCGAATTATCGTGCCAAAATTTCCTGAAAATTTTTTGCTAAAAGGTTATCCATTAATCCATTTGGATCTCCGGTATTTCTTTTATACTGGTGCATAGACTTCCCAATAAGGCCTGGATTAATCCTTGTCCTACTTTTGTAAACATGAATATAACTGAGGTATTTGTTATGATTATTGCTAATTTTCCGGAGCTTAATGACATCTAGATTTGAAAGTCAACTTCGTCATTACACGAGAATTTCTTGAGAAATTGTCTGTGTCTGATATTTGTAAGCAAATATTACCACTTAATTCTTGCATTTAAGCTTCATTTCTTCGGTGAATCTGGGCAAGGTTCGGATATTTATATCAGACAATTCTTTTGAAATGACGTTATCCGCACGTATGGCGATCCTTCTAGTGTTTTTCTCTCAAGAATGGTGCCAATATATTGCACTATTTGTGTGTAGCATTTCCGTTCTTTGAAAGTTTTGTGTAGTTTCACTCATTAGGTCTTCGCTCCTCGACCTCTTTATGTCTATGTCTTTAATTCAGCTAATCATCCCATTTTCGGTATTGAAGTGTCGTTTCCAAATAGCTTTCTTTTACACAAAACAATGTTACCATGGATTAGATGGGTAGGAAAAAATTAAAATTTCAATCACGTCCGAACTGGTTTGTTTGCTGTTTGATTTACCGTTATAGTTGAGCCGCCAATACTTCATCGAATTTAGGAGGATGTAATTTCTCCCAACTAAACACTAAGATAAAGCAGTTGTGACGTTTCAAAATCTCAATTAGCCAACAGAGTTTACATACAAATAATGTGGTCGAACAGATTAGCAAGTAACTTGATCTTTCGCGGCAAGCTTATGAGTTTTAGCGAACTAAAATTGGCATTGCGTGTTCAATAAACTGGGCCCAGTTGTTCAAAGGCCGATTAGCGCTAACCCAGGGTTAAATTTTAATCTAGGTTTCTATATTTCTTTGTTCAAAAGCTGTTTGAGGGTAATTTTCTTCATTTATTTTTAGAGCATTCAATCAACAAATTGAAGACAAAAAGATTTAAGCTGAATTTTTTTTTTCAAGCTTTCAGATCTTAAATCAAATTTTATACTAACCCTGGGTTATCTTAACCCAGCTTTGAACAACCCGGCCCTGATCAGGATCTTTTGCGACCCCAAATTTAAACTAAATTTTCACAGCGTAATCGATGACGACGTACAAAATGTGAAATAACTGAATCTGTAAACTACGTCATTGTCGCGGATTTCAAACCTGACTGAGCATCATTTTTTTTCTGCCTAATTCAACAGTTTTATCCTCACCCTATATCCGCTAAAAAGGGAAAACCCCACCCATATCCAGCACGCGTGTGCGCTAGTTTTCCGTTGCGGCATTGCTATTTACCAACTCAACCTTTTTCTTCCCTCTCTCAAAGCTGAATTCGTGTCTCCGAGTTAAAAACTGATACACTTCTACACACATGGTGTCACACAAGAAATGGTCGGTTCATTCGGTAGTGCTAATAAAAAGAAACGTTTGAGCAAATAAATACCCTCCAAACTTGCCGACTAAAAGGATTTTAAAATTGTACTTAGGTAAATTTACAGGTTTGAGTTCGCATCACAGCATAGAGACTCTTGGAATAGGCTTCGTTCGTCCATTTTGGATATTTTTTCAACCAAAAAGTAAAAGGATGCGAATTCTAGTCATTTCTTTTATGTTCCCTCAGGCACAGTTTATATACAGTACAAGAGCTTTCACATTCCTTTAAGTTATTAGGACAAGAGCCGCACTTCAAGAAGATATACATGGTATACTAGTGTTTAAACTTCCTGTCTTTTCGGGGGAGTACAGTTTTCTCTTTTAATTCATCGATTCGATTGAGGCTTATCTTTAGCTCATATACAGTTAGTTCATAATCCGATATTAGGAATTATTTGTTACTAATTTTGGTATCTTTAACGTCAATGGTAACCAAGTCAGATCTCCTTAATGGCACTGAGTTGCAAACTTCATTGTACCGCTAAGGTTTATTAACAACCTATTCAACATGAAAAAAAGGGATTGGATATGATAACAACAGTTCATTTTGCCTAAACTTGTGTGACAGGCGTTTGTGGTGCTGTTTGTTTTTTTTTTTTTACAACCAATATGCCTAAAAGGATTAAACTTGAACGTGTTAAGTGACATGTTAAAGCAGTGAACTGTAGCTTCATTATGCATTTGACTTTGAGTCGATTTTTTCATGAATTTTCTCTTATTGTTTAATTTAGAACTCTTACCTGGTTACATGCCACAACCCGGTTAAATTTGGACATATTGTAACCCTGTAGTGTAACTACATTTCTCAGTAAACGATCTTAGGGTTATTTTATTGAAGTGCTGGTCTGGCTGCAAACTTGTTTTGTTTATTGAAACATAAACCCGGAAGATAAAAATACTCACACTTTAAGAATTCCAAGGGCATGTGTTTTAATTTTGTATCATGTATCGGTTGATCCAGAATAACAGTAGCCAAACAGACCAGTAGCTCTTAGATATATGCTTTCATTCGATTGCTGTAAATAATTTTCCGTAACCGTATCTTCAACGCTAGATCTAACCTTTTCATCGGCAATAACATTAATTCTGACATCATTCGAGATGGGGTTTTTACCGCCCAGGGAGGTTTACCATCCGGTCGTCGACATTTATATTCCTGTTTATGAAGAGCGAGTTTCTTATTTTCCCTTTCGCTTTAGGCGAAGCAAATGCAATCGGGTAGTTCTCTCATATTGGGTTTTTCACTCTTCACTGTGCAGGATCCAATGGTCGAGCCCCAGACTTGGACATTATGAGCAATCATTTAAAGCGAACAATAAGCGATCTACAAGATTTGACGATCCGCTACGACACAATCCTGAAAGAAAACGAGGTACTGAAGAAGCATTTGAGCAGAACTTCGTGCGAACTTCAGGAGAAGGATCGGCTGATTGAAGACCTCGAAAAGCGAAAATTTGACACGGAGGCTCTGCTGATGGAATCGCACTCCAGCGCCAAGAAATTGGTGGACGGGGCAGC
This sequence comes from Pocillopora damicornis, assembly GCF_964200805.1. Classification (NCBI taxonomy): domain Eukaryota; kingdom Metazoa; phylum Cnidaria; class Anthozoa; order Scleractinia; family Pocilloporidae; genus Pocillopora; species Pocillopora damicornis. Next base: position 13,293,787 of record NC_142679.1, on the reverse strand, counting down.
CCTTCACTGTCAAGTCAAGAACAGAGAAATGGTGGAGAGGACACATTTTATAATAGCTCTTCAGATGAAGCTTCTCACCACCAAAGAGGAAGTGGACAACTTAAAAGAGAAACTCGAGGAAACCATGATGAAAAAAGACGAGCTGTTGAACCGCTTTACCGAGATTTCCAAAAATTATGATAACCAGAGACGGGAATCGATGAAGTTGACGGAGAAATTGGAAATCCAGAAAGACAACATTCAAAGGGCCGAAGAACTGAAAGTGAAATTTCGCCAGCTCCAATTCACCAACCAAAAGCTTAAATCAGAAAAGGATGAAATGCTGAGGGAGTTGGAAGAGCTTAAGTGCTGGACAGAAGCTCTGAAAGCTCGCTACGATATCGTGGAAGAAGACAGAAAACAGACTCAAGAAACCCATGAAAGTACTGTGGCAGATTACTCAGTCCTCCGAGATAAGGCTGACGAGCTGGAGCTTAAACTGACAATATCCTCTCGTGATATAGAAGACCTGAAGAAGCGATGCAAAGACTTCGAGCAGACCGCGAACACCTATCGAGAGCAGCGCGACCTGTACGAAAAAGCCTGGAAGGAAACTTCGGCAGAAAGGGAGCAACTGAGGAAGGAAAGGGATGAAGCCACTGTGCGTTTAACCGAAGTTATTCGTAATCGAGACGAAGCCATAAAGAAACAGATGGAGCACAGTCGCCAGTTTGAGCTGCAGTTCAAAAGAACTTCAGAAGATTTTCAAAGTGTCAGGGAGCGCCTCTACGAAACTCAGATGGAGCTTGAAGAGCTTAGGAAAGTTAAGTTGCAAAGAAACTCGTCGGATGTTGGCGAAAATCCCTACGTTGGAAAGGTCAGTGTTAAGTGATTAATTTAATGATTTTGATATATTCAAGGTATCAGAATTAATATGCTTTTCTCATTCAATGGCCACTTTTTCTGCATCTTAGGTAATAGTCGATGTCCTGTTAGAACAGGAGCATGTTTTTGCACTTTATGCTAAGTGAAAATAACAACTTAGATAAACCGGAAAACTAGACACAGGAGCACTTTTCTGCTTCTTTCCGATCAGTATCCCAGGAGACCCCATTCGACTATACCGTAAGTCAAGACCCCATTCGACTATACCGTAAGTCAGACCACCGTCAACACTTTCAGCTAGAAAATTCTTCTTACTGATAACCCGCATACATCTTCTTTTACCTGTTCATGAGGATCTGATACTATGTGGATACCAGTTAAAGATGCAACGAGCCGAGTGGTTAAGGCGGGGGACCTATCTTGCGAAAACGCCTAAAACCGTTTTTTAGCAAGGATTAGCAACAAGCTTAGTTGGAAATTCACTGGCTCTGTTTCGTGTAGGTCGTGTAGGTCAGTTACCAAGGAAGTTAAGATTTTGTCGCCATGGAGCATTACCAGAAATTTCAGACAAAATGGCGGACGCAAAATTCGATTGATGCTTTAAAAATGGCCGCTCACACAATGGAAAAATGGGATCAATATCAGTGTCTGGGCAACTGCCCACCTACCCCTCCCCTAACCCAACATTAACCCTAATTTGTTATCAATTGACTGTTGTTGGATTAGGGGAGGGGTAGGTGGGCAGTTGCCCAGATGCTGATATTGATCCGAAAAATGTATGGGGTAAAAAAGAGAAGTTTTAATTTCCATACTTAGATAGCTCAAACAATACTTGCCGACCTCTAAATTAAAAGAGCATTTACTGCAGTATTTAGGACAGTTATTTTGATGTACATCAAAGGAACGCACGATCTGTTAACTCTGCATTTGTACAGGGCACAACACAGCTCCTTTACCTCGATAACAACTATCTCGTTAAAAATAAGCCTGCTTGTCTGAATAGAAGTTGATGGACGCATCTATTATTGTGCGAAGGATAACCGGAAATTTAACGTCACTGTTACGCACCAAAAATAGCGGTTGCAAGGCAACAAAGCTCGTAGATGAAAAGATACGGAAAATTTAACACTTGATGAAAGTAAAGATCAGCTTGAGGCCTCTGTAATTAGAGAGGTTAAGCGTGATGGTGACGTCAAACGCAGAAGAGTAGGAGTTTAATTCCTCTCATCTGTTTCTAGGTTAAAATCTTTTAAATCAGCGGGGCAAAAGAGATTTTAAACAGTGTTCTATGAAATTAATTTAATTGTAAGAAAAGTGAGCGAAATCAGAGATTAATTTTGTCGCTTGCGTTGCCTTGAACAGAAGTCTTTAAAACACCATTGTTTTTGGTTAAAACTTAAAGCAAATCAAGTGGTAAATTTGTTCTGAACCGGCAAAATCTTGAACAAAAGGCAAACACACAACAGTTTTGAATTAGGAAGAAAACCATGCGGTAACTTGATAAATGAAATTAAAAGCTTACGTTGAATAAGATAAAGGGTCGTCTGGCGTAGATGATCACTGGTCTTTTTAAGAGGCTTCAGATCTGATGAAGTGGATCAAATCTATCTTCAAGGGTTAAGTGCATTTAAAGTCATTGCAGAAGAAGATATCTGAAAAAATTCAGACTTTGATCTCATTCCTTTCAGATTCTAGTTGGACGCATCTACCGATTGAGCTTCAAAGCTCCATGTTGTGAACAAGTGAGCGCATCACTTGTTGTCATATCTACAGGTCAAATTATAATTTACATGTATATCGCATTTACCATTTGTGATCAAACTCTTCGGTAACAAAGAGCCCGAAATTATTTGCCTCGCTCTCGTCCTGTGGCTTCATAGCTCAGTTGGTACAGGGAGCCCAGCGAGTTAGAGTCTGGTGAGGACGATTTCGATCCCCGAAGATATGCATTTTGTCAGACTTTTTCTGCAGTGATCTGAATTTAAGTCATCCTGTGAAAATCAAATCGTTTTGGTTATCACATATCATCATGCGGTTTATTTCGTGTACACTACTTATAATCCGTGTTAAAGTCTTCTTCATAAGTGTTCATCGGCGCTATGTAAACTCAACGCTACTCACAGCATCAGTCTAATAATTCCTGCGTCTAGTTGCTAGACATTGACCTTGTAAATTAGTTACTAATTAACGTTACCAGCGTTCCTCTGATAAAATGGCTTATTCTCGTTACCTCGTGTTTTCTGGACAATAAACCAAATTTTTAAAGAGTAAATTACGTGTGGATCACTTCTGACCGTGAATGGGCTTAAACTCTCAACTATTGAAGATACGGTTCAAGTCTAAGTTCGCCCATCCTCTTGGCCACTTAGATGCGAAAGTAAAACCGATTGCAACTCAGTCGCTCCCGTTTTCCCGGCTGGCTCTGGGCGCTTGTTTTTACTGAAAGTTCTCATTGGCTTCTTGTGATACTTTCCTGTGGTCTGATTGGCCGTTACGATTACTTTGGTTTTTTTAGTATGACGCTCTAATGAAATGAGCTGTAACGGGAATGAAACTGTAAATACTGTTAGTGCGTACAAGATGTATCTGACAATGTTCCACTTTTTTTATATTTTATAGGAAAACGGTCTCCATTTGTGCACTAGCAAGGCCAAGGAGGCCAAACTGGAGGGAAGAGTTGATGCAGAGGACGAGTCTCCAGGCGACAGTAGTGAAGATTCCTACGACTGGAGGTCACGACGTAAGACGGCTAACATTATTGACAGCGTCAAAAAGCGTGTTGCCATGAAGAAATCCAAAGCCACGGAGCAATGCGCATGTTCAGATGGTGGAGAAGAGGAAACCGATACTTCTACCGTTCAACCTGAGAAGAGTTTGTCGTTGGATGAGAAATTGGAAGAGCTGGTTCCAGAAAAGAAGACCCTTTCGCCTGAGGCCCAGAAATGTCTGAGTCTGGATCGTAACAGATCCCTCTTCAAGAGCGCACCAACTTACAACGCTCTGGAGTGTATGTTTATCCCAGCTGTCAGCAACAGTGTCTCCAATTACAACCCTTTCGACAGCCATTCTGTGCGTTCTTCGTTTCGTTCCAACGACAGTGGTCTGCCTAATGGGCTAACGCGTAATCTTTCCGATTCCTCAAAATCATCTCAAGGTCTGTCTCTCAGCCTTGAGTCAGATTTGTTCGAGCCGACACCCGGTGACGATCCTAAAGGCGAGAAGGATCCGAATTCAACCGAGAGAGCTCGAGTTCAGACTCAATCCCACAAGAATCCAACTCGGCCTATCTACCACAAAAGCAATTCCTCTCCTTCGAAGATCCTGAACTATGTACAAAGTAAGTTATCCTCGGGAGATCGCTCCGCTGGAAGCAGGTCTTCCTCAAGCGATGATAACCAAAACGAAGAAGAGACGGAAAAGATAAATCGCCGTAAATTCAAGCTGGCTGCAAGAGATCCCTCATACAAGAAGATCCAAAATTTGCCGGCATCAATCGAACTCTCTGTTGATCTATCATCGGACAATGGCGATCGCACTGAGAGAGAAATAGAAGAAGTTAAAGAGGCTCTGTTGTCGCCCACTCTGAGTGAAAAGCCTTTCCGTAAGAGGGCTGGTGCAGTGAGACTAAAAGCTGAGGATCGCCCTCGAAGTTCTTCTGCCCCAAATTCTCCAGTCTCGGAATTCAAGTACCCGCCAGACCTGAAAGTTACATCGGACTGACTCCCACCAATAAGGCCGTGAATCTAGCAGAAATAGTGTAAGCTGAAAAGAAGGCATCGAGTTTGTACAATGTAAGGTAGAGGGGTAGATAGAACGCGATGTCTTGTTTTACTAAAAACGTAGTAGAGACGTAAAAGTGAGAGATGATAACGGACAGCATTCACGCGTGTGTGATCGGGCATGTCTTCGTGCCTAAGAGCAATGCAACGGCAAAGCTTCCCTAAAAACGACAATTGTAAACCTAACACAAGAGGCACGTTCAAAGTTCTCAGGTGAAAGTGGACTTTAAAATGACAAGGAATTTTCTTGTCGAGTGATTTAAGGATTTTATGTGTAAAATGAAAAAGAAAGTAGGGTATAGTTCATGGGGTACAGTTCAAGAGAACACGACTTGATCACGGAATACTTTGCATGAGTCGACGTGGTGCACGTGATAGGAATTTGAACCAATGGCAAATTTTTTCTGTCTTTGTCGGAAACTGTTTTTGACCTCCGGCTGATAACGTTAGTGTAAGTTTTGACGGGTTGGGGCGTGTGTTGTGTGTGCATTTTATTTACCTGACCCTCAAGCTAAATATAACTGTGATATCTGCCCGCTGGTTTTTCAAACCCCGTATGGCTATATGGGGCAGCGAGTACACTCTTCGTTTTTCGTAGTAATTAGTGAAACGAACAAAAATATTTTAAATGCAGCGAGCAAATACAGTGTTGTTGCTGTTTTTTGGTAAAAATGAAGATTGCTCAATTAAATTGTTCTCGAAGGTGTGTAAATTGATACAGTAGAAATATTTTACGATTTTAAATTTTAGCAAGCAAATGACGCTTGAAAGTCATTTCGGTACAGAATATTTTAGATAAGGAGCTATAACATAGAGAACTATAAGGAGAAGTAATTTGTAGGATATATTATTTTCCTTGAAGTACATTACACTTTGTAAATCAAAAGTAAATTATAGACAAATTTTAAATAAAACGATAGTTATTTTATCTTGTCTAACTCCAGGTCAACATTCATTCCTTGAATAATCTATTCTTTAAATCCTTTTAGATGTGGTTTGGGAAGTAATTGATAGTGCATTGAGTAAAAATAACCTAGGGCGTGAAAGGAATTTATATTTTAGCGAGAAAGGCCCAGAAATCATTACTCAAACTGAACGCACGATGCTGATTGTAAAAATTTTATGTTTTTTTCCAAATGTAATATTTTAAACTACTGTCTTCTCCTCCTCTCCCTCCTCAGTGATTGATGCGTCACGCGGCACGCGTGACACAGGCATTCGGCCGCTCACGTCCACACACCTTGAACTTGACATTCAAAATTGACGTGGACACTTTCGTATTCTCATAGAATTTTGAAATTTGAGATTTTGTGGTTGATTCAACACGTTTCAATGCGTCTCCAATTATAGAGTCAGGCTTTAGTCCTTTTTTCATAAAAGTATTTTACACTGATTGTTTTTATCATGGTTATAATGCACTAAAGTGATTTGAGGAGAGATTTGCCATAATGGAAAGTATTTGTTTTTCGCGAGCTTTTTATTTCTCTTGTTTATAATCTTGAATTTCGTCAACTACAATAAATACTTTTAGGAGACAACTCATTCATAAATTCAGTGGTTTTTTAATAAACTATCGCTGTGAAAAGCCTGTTAAAAACGAATTTTTGATAAGTGCAGTGGATGAGCAAAACTTTTGAATCTTATCATGATTTCGCGCTCGCGAAAGAGGAGGGAAAAAAAAAGAAACTTGATGCAGCGTATTTCTGTTGTACTCTTTCCGATAACGAAGCGTATCGGACACACTTGAAATTAACCAATAAAGTGACAAACGGGAAACGCCCACCTTATTGCTTATTTGCTTCCCGCATGTCAGGCTTCGAGGGATTCGTGTTGGCTCTCAGTGTGAAGATCAGCACCATAGGCTCTCTGGCAAAGCACTCGTTTTTATACGGACCAAAAATCGTTCTACAAACCTTTTGCTGCAGCGTAAGTCTTTGCTCATTAAGTAACTGAACTTTTCATTTGAAGCATGTAATAAAAGCGAAGAATCCATTTTAACTCCGAGCTCAGTACAGAAACCACTTGACACGATCGAGATGCAAAATTTTCTGATGTGTTTATGACTAGTTCCATGGTAACCATTGTGTCGTCATTCCTTGACATCACGTTCGAGTTGAGACCAGTGGCCTGGGCGCTATGATCTTGTCAGTGCGTCAAGCGCTACGAAGTTAAAGTATTCTTGTTAAAAACAACAACATCATGGGAACTTCTAAGATGCAAAAATTTCGTAAGATTTTCAACTGTGGAAGGTTTATTGAAAAGCAGTGACACACAAGGAATACGGAGCTTTCAGAGGTCTTAAAGTAAACAAAGATGTTAAAGATATTTTAAAAAATTTCAATTTTTCGTGAGTCGGACAGACGAAGAAACCAGTTCAGATCACCTCAATCAGATAACAGAACAAAATTATTTGCAAAATGGCGTTTATTTTGTATTTTCTTCACTATAAACTGAGACCAAGTTTACCAAATTTTCCATACGTTAGGTTTTAACATCAGTAATACATCAGCCGGGAGCAAGTGATGAACATTCAAATATTGGCGACCTGTGATTCCACTTGGCAAAGTCGAAAGATTCTTATAAAAAATCAGAGTCCGCCGTCTGGAATGGAATCTCAACTAGATTTGATTCCGTTGTCGGATGCCTTTCAACTGAGCTACAGATAACAAGATGGCGAGAATTTTTGCGAATCACATGCTCAGTTTCGAAATTACCTTACATCGACTCGTTTTAAAAATCATGCGTTTGAAAACGTATTGCACCAGCAATTTGAGTCCATGTGCACGTTTTTCACCTTTAATAAGATACATGAAAAAATTACTCAGTTCTGATTGGTTAAGATGTATGCAGTTTTCAGGTAATTCAATGCTGAAGAGGGTTAATTCAGTGCAAAGAAGTAACAAACCAGACTGAACAATTCCTTGAACTGTTTAGCCGGACTTTCAACTTTCTTGTGCCTTAAAGATGTGAAGGTATCATTGTATATTATTGTTTTCATCGTATGCTGTTGTTTTGACTGATCGCAAGATGCCACTTGCAGGGTTTAAATAATTTATTTTTGCACTTGATACGCGCACTTTGCTTCTGTATAATTATGATAAGCTATCTCGTATTTTTTCAAGTAAAAATTTTTTCGTCGACTCCCCTAAAAAAATAAAACATGGTAAAAGATCGAAAGCTTTTTAGAATCACTTTTGTTACGCTTTATGATCTGAATGTGGCCTATTAGAGACGAGGCATAACAAAAATTTGCGATAAATTATCATAGGAAGTCAAGGCACACACTTCTTACAAACAGTTGCGGTTCCCGGTGTGGTGGTCTCACTATGTTATTGTTAATATCGGTCCCAACTTAAACCAGCTGTAACGCTCAACTGGGCTGGCTTGTCTAAATATCGCAAATGAACAAATTTATAAATAAACAGACTAAATTGCACAGTGTGAAACATTTCATATGAATTCCATGATGCGAAACGTATCGTTTCGATACCATTGTTTGGTTCATTTACAAGCCTTTTTTTATATTTTCTTTGCTTCATTGATCATATGTTCGTTCATTAAAATGATTCGCTCCTCTTCACATATTGTGTTTCAGTGAAAGTGAATTCTCTGATTGGGCAATGTATATTGAACGAAAGTCGCGCATCAGACATACAAATCCATACGTATAGAAGCACGATCAGCACCCAGGCGTGATTTCATTTTCAAGTGCAAAAGTTACGATCTGTGCGGTTCTGCTGCTTACCATCGCCTTAGTGAGAGTGATCCATCAATCGTGAGTAGTATTCACCTCATAACCATTTACTGAGAACCGAATATTGGCATCTTACGATGGAACTAGAAGAAACGTCCGCAGAGATTTTGACAAAACATCGCTTGCATATCATACAACATCTTCAGATGGATCGAACGTTTCTGTTCGACTACCTAATCAGCAAATCTTCCTTTGACAAGGCAGACTTTGAGTTGATTCAAGCCGAGAAGACGAGCGAGTCAAAGGCTGGCAGGTTCTTAGATATTCTAGAAATGAAGGGACAGAAGGCATTTTGCCACTTTATAGACGCCTTGCAGATTCTCAATCCAAGCCTGTATGAAATGGTGACAGGGGAAAGTGCAACAAAAAGTAAGTAGTTTTGTTGCATTAGAGATATAAACGACCAAACTGGTTTTTACTATCTCTCCAATCACTTTTATGTTGTAAATAAAGCCCGAACGATCTGGTCGCGTAAAGAAATCACTGGTGGACCTCTTGAATGCGGACATGACAATATCACTTAATAGGGGTTGCCTAATCGATTCAAACGTCAGGTTTAGCAAACATGCCGTAAAAAGGAAATTCAAAGGTTTAAATTTTCAGCGAATAATCCAGCGATATAAGCTGAAGATAGAACCATTTTAATTGTGTTAACGTCATAATCACCAAACAGGAAGTTTCCTAAATCAGAGACGAGCTGATTGTTGAAACATAGGAACGTTTGCCATTTGATAGTTTTCCAATGTAAATTCAGAAAACTCGGATTTTGATAACATTTACATTCAAATTTTGTTCATTCTCGGACAGTTTCCGGCTCCGCAAAACAACAACATGAAATTCCAACTAGCTGCGAACTACGACGAGCATAAACCGACGACCAACGAGTTTCACTTCCCCAATCAGTTTGACCTAGACTTCCTTAGCCTTTATGAATAAAAAATATGAATAGCTTGAAACTTCTCGAATTTAAAATGATCAGAGTAGAATCTTCGACGTAATTTCCATATCGAAAGTGTTGAAGTGGAGAAATAAAATAACTTTAGATAAGAACTCGTTAAAATGCTATTTTGCTAACTGTTTTCTTAAAATAAATGAATAAATAGATGAATAGATGAATGGATAAACTATAAATGATTAAATAAATAACAAGACACACACACACACCAAAACATGATACAAAAACACTTTATTTCTTGCCATAGATCTGATCACGGTCAATCAAATCCTTATTTACACAGGTGACAATCCCATCTTGTCAGATGTTAAGAGCCATATCATCAGTGGTAAGTTTAGAATCTAATTTATTTTGTGTTCTTTATAAGCTGGACATGACACATTATTTCGTTCGTGTTACGAAAGAAAAAATAGTACGTCTGTTATGGCGGTCATGTTGAATAGATCTATTTCGTCTCGTTACTCTTTGATGTGTTAAGCGAAGTTAAGACTATGGCTAGAAGAAACAAAACTCTTATTAATATCTCTTGAATAGAAATGTTCCCTAGTGGGCTCTCTCAAAAAAAGATGATCCTCTTTGTCGAAACTCTACAGGTGGTCTTTTTTCGGGTATGTTTAAAATCTTATCCAGTCCATTCAGTGATTACTCGCGCTCGCAGACAACTACTATTTTTTATTTTTTGAGCGTCGTGTATTAAAGGAGTTACTACATGCAAAAGTTTTGATATTTCAATCAACTCGTTTTGAATAATTCCAAAATTTCAAAGGGAAGAGCGTTTAGGCATTAACCTCCAACTTTGGTTATAACATTGTACTAGTTCGATGTTTCGGTGAAGGCGGTAAAAAAAGCCAATAATCAAGAGTTTCTTTAGTTGGTGATCATTTCCTTTATTCTCATGACATTAATGTGTGATTCAGTGGCGATATTGTAAGGAGAATTTTGATGCTAGTCACTCTAAGGGGTTAAAGGGTTAAACACAATAGGTGACAAACTCGGAAATTATGTACAAAAGCAAAGTGACCGGAATAAGGAAATAACGAAACTACAGCTCAAGCGATTATAAATATTTTGCTGAAAATAAAAATAATTAATATTACTTACGACTACAAAAGAAAAAAAAGCTCAACTAACAACAATGAAAACGAATGTCCCAGAAGCACAAACAAAATGACACAAATTAGAGGATATGACGCAAATTTTCGTAACTGTGGTTGGCGTCTCTATTCCTTTAGTGGGTGTAACCCAAAAGGTTTATCCGATTAACCCTTTCACTCCTAAGATCTCATCAGTAATTCTCCTTACTGTCTGCCATACAATTCTTATGATGTTAGTTCTGAGGATTTGCTATTGAATCAATTAATAATCCCCTGACTGATATTTTTCTTTATTCTCATCGCTTGTCTGTTTGATAATATGTTGATTTGGTAAGGAGAAATCTTTTCTTGGTCACTTATGGAAGTTGAAGGGTTAAGAGAATTTTTCTTGGGCTATGATTCCTCATATTCGGGGATGGAACTGATATTAGTTCTGTCCTTGACAGGTGGCGGATCTACCTTTCTGGACGTAGATATCCTCAGTAATTACTCCAAGATTCTTACCAAGGAATTACACGAATTAACTTTACGTCACGATCAGGTCCTTAAAGACAACAATGAACTTAAGAAAAAGCTCGAGGAGGCCTTCATGGAACAAAACCGGTTGCAACGCAGAATAAACTGTTTGGAAAAACAGGTCTCGGCCACTGAGGACGCTTTGGCCAACGAGGCTCAATCGACTGCTAACAAGACGGGCGAGAATCTCCTGCAGCGGTTCGAGGCGGTCCAACGTGAGGGGCGAACAAATCAGTTTATCATCCAGCTTCAAATGAAGTTGCTAACAGCGCACGAGGAAAATGAAACGCTGAGAAAGCAACTGGATGAATTTGGAAAGCGAGAAGATGAAGTATTGAAGCAATTGAGTAAAGTCAACCAAGATTACGCTATTGAACGGAAGGAGACAAACAAGTTGTCGCAACAACTACGATCTCAGACAGAGGAGATGAAGATATGCGAAACACTGAAAATGAAACTGCGCGAAGTGCAGTTCGAGAATGCAAAGTTTAGATGTGAGCTGCAGGATAAAGAGAACGATCTTAACGAGGTACAACGGTGGACAGAAGCTCTGAAGGCTCGATTTGATTTAATAGTAGCCGAGAAAGAAGAAATGCTGAAAAACCAGAAAACCGTGCATAGCGAGTGCTCGCGGATGCACGATGAGATTTCTGACCTTAGAATCAAACTCAACCATAAAGAACGTGTTTTGGTAGAACTAAGACAAAACTGCAAAGAGGTTGAAGATAGTGCCAAAATTTATAGAGAGGAACGCGATTTTTTCTCTAAATCCGCGACAGATTCCGCCATAGAGGTAGACCAGATTAGGAAAGAGGTGGAAGAAATCAACCAGCGACATAAAAAAGCATTGGAGTCTAAAGAATTGAGTCTCAGACAGCAGACCGAATATGTACGACAGTTTGAGAAGAAATACGACGAAACCAAAGATGAGCTTGTTTCTGTGAAGACAATGTTGAATAAAGAGAAAGCAGATAATGAGGAATTGAGGGAGAGGATCTCTACTTTGGAGACAGAGTTGGCGAAAAAGGTATTATGACTAGAATGTTTACGAGCCGTAGAGATTTTAATGATATTAAGTAGTGTGTGCTGTATACATTTCCTATATGAAATGCAGACATTATCCACGAAATAGTACAAGTAACTTTGGGTTGCACGAAAGAAGCCTAAAAGCAGACTAGGAACTCAATAGGTTTTGAACCTGTATGCTGCTGTGTGAAAGTCAATGATCAGCTCATTTCTTCCTTTTAACCCTTTACATCCTGATATCGGTATGCATAATCTCCATACTGTTCTCTATACATTCCGAAGGTGCTGACAAGGAGAATTTGTTTAACAATCACTTCTTTAGTTAGTGATCATTTCCTTTGTCCTCATGACCTAAATGTTTGATTCAGGGGGGATATTGTAAGGAGAAATTAGATGCTAGTCACTCTAAGGGGCAAAGGGTTAAAGCGATCAATTAATTTTATCCTACGCGAAAAAGAAATGACTTCGGGGAAGAGTCTAAATAATTTACACGTCGTTAAGAGTAAAATGGTTAAAGCTTGACATTTCGTTCAACTCAACTTCAGCCGTCTCTTTCGTTTCCACCATCGAAAAGGATCATGGAGCGGTTTCATTCTCTTTAGATGTCTAAACGCCAAGATCTATATGTATAGATCAAACACATTGCAACCTACAGTCCTTCATTTCTCAACGAAAATTGCCTTATACTCTGAACCTGATTTTGTGTTGCGTTTGATTATTTATCCTCTTCTTATAAGGAATTAACCTCCAAGCCTTATATGGAAGAGGAGGATCACCAGGATGTAAGCCAAATACAAGACGCGCATGAGCATGAACCGAGTGGAAATGGGGACGACGAGGTCTTCACCTGGAGTAAAGCGCGCGCACCCAGGGAGCTGGTGGGGAGTATTCAAAGGCGATTCCAACATGACAACAGGGCTCCACGGCCCACGAACAAAGCCATTCGGAAAAGTAACAGCTTTGACGAGAAACTGGCCAAACTCGTGCCTGAATTTGAAAGCCTACCACTGAAAACTAGAGAAGATTGCAGCCTTGATCGTTATAGAATGAAGCAAATCCTGCCTTTTGCACAGATAGCGACAATGTGTCCGCCAATGACAAGCGTCGGCGACAAGTTTCCGGACGCGCTGAACGCCGCGATTACCTGCTCCACAGATGTTCGTAAGCTTGGATATCGCAAGATGTCTGCCCCTGTAGTAGGCACAGATCTTTTCTCACTTCATCTTCAAGATTCGAATCTAGCGGAAGATCGCAATGAGGGTGATGACGAGCAAAGCAACACATTTCCGAGCGAAGAAAGTAAGAGTGGCTCGCCAAGTAAGCAATTCCGCTCACGAACACGGGCTATCAGACTTACTGAAGGCGAGCGACGCAATCGTCGTCTCACGGAACCAATCATGTACCAGACGAGGGCGGATAATATGTAACATAAAGAACTTTTCCATGTAGCGATCAGAAACAATCGTCACACTCAGTTTGACAGTGGGAAGTCTGGGTAAAAGACTAAACACGCATTTGACACTCGAAAGACTAAGAACATCTTTCACGCATTTCACAGAAATCCAATGAGCGTGCGCATACATAAATATATGTATATTTCGTTTGCATATTTAGTTACATGAACTAACTACATTTTGTAACACTGACGTTTTTAACATATTTACCTTTTAGCGGTACGTAGTTTAAAGTTTTTTTTCTAGCATGTCAGTCTGTTAACATCGGTTAAGGAGAAACTTGAAAACCGAAGAGACTAAAGGAATATCGAATTTCCTGGTGGTCAAATCAAAGCAATGTATTACAATTCGCCCGTTTTTTAGTTTTACGTCTAGCTAAACCGCATAACCTCTACAAAAATCTTTGCATGATTCACATCGAACGGAAAAATCGCTTGACAAAAGAAAGGGGTTTTAAATGTAATCTTACATATGTATAAAACGAAAAAAAAAAAAAAAAGGGAAAAAAAAAGTTAAATGGTAGAATAGAAGTCCATTTATTCTCATTCCTTATCAAAATCTCAAGTATGTAACATTAAATTATATAAATATAAACTTGTAACATTATAACATGTTTTATGAAAATAATAATTTTTCAAAAATTCAAATACTCTTGTTCTTCATTTAGTATATTTAGCTAGTTTCATATCTGATGACGTTCAAATCATCTGGTAAGTTTTATAAGTCATCCAAGTCATATGAGTCAGAGCACATCCAGGAAATAAAATGGACAAACAATTCAAAAATTTGACTTTGAAACAATTTTCCAGAGATGAATAACAGCCAACATTTACACAAAACCCCTACGAAAGCGTATGACTCAAGTCTAAAAACAGCAAAGGGAGGAGTAATAATGGTCTAAGACCAGTCCTTTTATCTCTAAGATCTGACACTAAATTCTCCCTCCTTGTGGCTACACATTTCCTTGTTAATCAGATAAGGGAATTTGGTGTTATATCAAAACAATACTCTTACACTTACAAGTTTGTCTATTTGCAGCACTGGGTTGGATTAAATTGAGCAAATTACATGCTGGTTACCTCTTAATCAACCCTTTATCCTTAAACTCCCATGAGTGATCAAGACATAATTTTCTCATTACAATATAAATAGAATATCAAGCAGACAAGTAATGAGAATAAAGAAAAATGTCAATTAGGGGATTATTAGTTGATCCAAGACCAGACTCTCTAAACTCACTTCATAGGAGTTGTATGACAAACAGGAAGGAGAATGACAAACTAAAGGAGATTTTGGGAGTGAAAAGGCTGAAACATTAATGCAATATCTGTGATATTTTGCTAAGTTTGATATCTTATATGGAAAACTATGGTTTCACAACTCATAGGAAAAGAGGGCATCAAGAAAAGGCCTCATTTCACCCACAGTTGTCCGTCCTACACCCTTTGCAAAAGGTTCCTTAGTTTCAATGGCTTGATCCTTCAGTACTGCCAAAATCTCATCAGTGCTCAAGTCCTTGGGCTTTAAATTGAGGGCATCTATTAGCATCTTACTAGGTGCCTTCCTGCTCTGAAGGCCCTTTATCAACATGATAAAAAGTAACATTGGATTTTCACTACCCTCTCCACAATAAGAAATAAAGTCAATGGCTTCTTTCCACATTTGGTGACTTAGAAGTAAATGCAGAGCTTGTATCTCTTGCCCAGCTGAGTAACACAGCTGAGAGTGTGCCAAAACTGACTTGGCATTGGTGTGCCTCATACTTAAAACAGGAAGACACTCCAACACAGACTGGGTGACAAACTCCTAGAAAACAGCAAAAAGAAAGTGTTAATAGTTAAAATAGGACCAAGGTAAACCGGAACATAATTCACAAAAATAGGCGTGATGTAGATCTACAGTAGTTTGGTGTTTTGATGTTTAGAGAAATTGTCAATTCAGTGCAGTATTTTAGGATTGCATTTAGCATTGTTGTCTTCTTGGATTGCCCTTGATGTTGCAGTCCTGTAGGATTGCATTTAGAGTTGCTATACTCTGTACTTGGTCTTAAAAAATAAACTGAAATTGAATGACAGCTCATTTCAAGCTCCCCACCCCCCCCCCCCCCCCCATTTCTATAGAGTTATAGATTTACTTTCCTTTAGAAAATTGAAGTCACAAAAAAGAAACATAAAAAAAAACAACAACAACCACAAATGTTTGTTAAACTAACTGAAAAATTAAATTGAAATGAAAAAACACAGCAAAGAAATTCTCAGACCTTGATTGCATGGCTATAATGCTATAACGATTATAATTATCAATGGGCCTGATACCAGTTCAAGAAGACACAATAATAAACCCTTATGAAAATTTCAAACCTCTGATCTGTCATCTGATTCTTCCATCCGTATTGTCCCAATTCCTTTCTCCACTGATTTCACCAACCAATTAGATTTTGACTCATAAAACATCCGTAGAAGAATGTTCAACATCGCATTATATGGGTCCTTGAGAGCTAATTTACTTCTCTGCCATCTACCGCTTCTCCAGTCAATTCTAAAAGAGACATTTCTAGAAGTCATTCTACTGTCTGTCTACTCCAGACTCCTCATATTAAAAACAACAGAATGATCCATTTTGTACACGTTGTCTTACATTTACACTAAAAAAAATTTGCGGGAAAATTTGACAAAATATTGCTTAGGGGTGACATCCTGGTAAGATTAATACAAAATGTGTCATTAACCCTTCTCATCCTAACATCAATCAGCTTATTCTCCATAATAATCTATAGATTTCCTATAGTGCTGACATGGAGAATTCATTTAACAATCAAGAGCTTCTTAAGTTGGTGATCATTTCCCTTATTCTAGTGGCATTAAAATGGGATTCAGGGCTGGTATTGAAAGGAGAAATTAGATTTCTATCACTCTTAGGGTCAAATGTTTAAGTGAATGTGTGAATGTGAAGAAAATCCACCTAATCAACCCCTTAACTTCCAACTCTTCTGAGAAGTCCTGTACCAACACAAATGGATTTATATTTTTTCCAATTTTTAACTTGTTTTGAGTTTTAGAGGTCAGTGTAATTTACATCTTCAGTCCTATAGGTTTGACTGCTACTCTCTAACTTTTAATGTATTGAGTACGTCATGGAGGCAATTGAAAAAAAAACGAAAAAATGTTTAGGGAGGTACTAGTACATATGCCCGTTGTCATTCACTAGAAGAGCTGGCTTTGAAGTCTTGGTGTTGTTGTGTTAAAGATCATTGCTAACAGTAAGAAAGATTTCTATTGTATATGACTGTTACAAACCTGTATATTTTTCTCCATCGTTGCTGCCACTGACTTTCTGTGAATTCATCCTCCTCAAAATCAATCTTCAAATAATCTGCCACATGCTCAAGAACCTTGTGTGAATGCTGACGACTTAATGTGCTAAGCCTTTCAAGTGGCACCATTTCAAGAGGACTGCTGTCAAATGTCTCCAACAAGCTGAAGATCTCCTGTGTAACAGAGTTTGTGGGTAGGGTGGGTGACTGCATTATTTCCATGACACTGGGGTCATTTACCGACTTACACTGTTTATTGAGTAGGAGAAATTCACTCATATATGGATGCAACAACTCATTCAAAAGTGTCTTTTTTGGCTGACTTTTGTCCATGCCTAGATCATTCATGTATTGTTCAAGTTCTAGCAGAACAAATTCTCTGTGTACAGGATGCTCCCAGAGCAACAGAAGAGCAATTGCAGGGCCCTGAGAATGGGAACTGACCAACAAATGGAGAAAAGCTTCAGGGATCTCACTAAATGCCACAGGAGAACCTGAAAGGATTCCTGAGCAAACAATTGAGTCCAGTGCCAGCTTGGCTGCCCTGTGGGTTAAGTTCCACTTAGTCAAATGACTCACTGCAAAAAGAGGACCAGAAAAACCTTCTTCACCAATGTGCTTAGATTGTCCAGAACCAACTGATGATCTCTCACATTTCTGTTGATCTTTCGCTATTTCAGGAATCAAAAAATTTTCTGATGAAGTGTCCAATTCAGTTTTTAGCAATGAATCATCTGCTATGAAGAAACTTTTGCTTGGATCATTACTGCATAAAGATTCATTTGACTCTTGTTGAGTCACAAAGGAATTATTTTCTCCATTTGCACATTGTGATGAATTAACAGAGGACTTGATGCAATCTGCAATTTCAAGTACTGTTCCAGATTGAAGCTTCCAAATTCCATTGACTGACCAAAATCCAATGGAATTAACCAAGTGAGAGCATTTCCAAACATGGACTTTCTGTCCTTTCAAGTCTTCAAGTGCACATATTTCAGCTCCACAACCAACATCATAAAGTGAAAGTTTACCAGAAAACCACACAACACCGACAATGAGACCAAAAGCAAAGAGATGTAAAATTTTGTCACTATGAAAAAACAAAGAATCTGTTTGGAGTCTAACAAGGGAAGTTACAACTGGATCATTGTCTTGAAGCTTGACAAGTAATAACTCCAAACCACTGTCAATTACGAGAAGTTCATTTGTTGTAGGATGAGATGTGACTGCAACCAGATGATGTAAGTTATTCTTTGTGCTTGAGGTCCATGGGCAAAGTAATTCTGCAACTATTGCCTTAAAGTCAAATTTATCTACATCTCCAACAAAACCATAATTCCATATGTAAATCTACCATAAAAAAAACACAATATTAGTATGATTTCAATAACACCAGTATGTGAATTCTCCATAGTGTTCTCTACAAGTTGTCTATGGTACAAGGAGAATTTGTTAAACAATCAGGAGTTTTTTGGTTGGTGATCATTTCTTTTATTTTCATGACCTAAATATTTGATTGGGCAATGATACCTCATGGAGAAATTAGATGTTGGTGTTAAGGATCGGCTTAATACATAGAGCTTAAGCCTACAAACTAGAGCCAACAGGCTTTAAATCCTTAAGAGGAACTCAGATTTTTTCTGTGTCCCACACTTAAGAAAAATGTTTATCTGTCTATTGATAGATAAGCTTAGTTAACAAACCTTTAAGGACCTCTGAACAAATGTCCAGAAGAGTACAAAACATCTCAATTCCTCTGGAAAATCAGAAACAAGGCAAACACTTCGGCTAATGACATGAAGTGACATAGGAGGACATCCATGAAGAATAGCCTCCAATGGGCCGACAGACACAACAGTATTGTTCCCAAGCCTCTCAGAAATGATCACCTGTCTCACACAGACACAACAGCTGATTAAATTTGATGCAGAGACAGATCGCCTTTCACACCAGAAGAAAGAGTTTACGAGAGGATGAAGTACAACTTGAAATATCTCGACTCCCTTCGTGTTACTCAATTGAAATTCATTCTTCTTCATCCATTTGTAATTTGACTGAGTGAATTCCCAACATTCTGTGATGCTGTTTTGGTGAATGATAAATATAAGGGATGGAATTTCATTGCTAGACAGCACACTTATGATGGGAGATTCTTGGTCTATCAAATAAAATAATAAAAAAAAAATTTTCTTTAACATAAATAATTCAATTAAGAGGGACTAGGATTCAGCAGTATTATTGTGAGGAGAAATTAAATGCTGGTCACTCCTGAGGTTTAACTGGTAAAGTGGATAGGTCTTTATGTCTTTGGATTCAAACTTGTCCTTGGTTTTGTTTTTCAAACCAGTGGTTTTTTCAGACTGGAACCCCAACATGGCTCATTTATAGTGACCCTATAGCATTATGCTCTCTCCTGGAAGGGGGAAGGGATTGTGTGGCACAGTAAGCCTGGGCTAAATTATCAACTGCTGTTTGGGAAAAGAGCTCCTGATCCTCCCTCAAACGATCCAAGATCCACTTCCAGAAAAATTTAATAGAGGTGCAAATTGGGACTGCAGTAAGCCCAACTGAGTGGTCTGGAGGAGAGTATAGGGATTGAAAAACCCACATGTATGCACATAGTGGTTGCAATCATGGTAACTATCTGCATGTATATTCTTTGTGCTGAAATTTGCATGCAAAAATACAAAACCACTTTGCAACAAATAGGTATGATTTGGTGTTGCTCCTAATTAACTACTTATCAACTTTGCATGATGAGATAAAAATGATGGGACACTCTCAATGACAGTTTGTGTCACCTTTTCCATACAATTACACATAAAATTCTTAGCTACAGGTCTATAAAACACATTTTCTATTTGGGTGGAGAACTGTTAATCATTGGAAACATTCCCCTGATAAGACTCCAAGGTTACTGGTCACTTTGCTGACATGTCATCACCCTGACAACCAACATGCTGACACCATAACTCAACTCGCCAACACCTTTAGTCAACTCTCTGACACCACTAATCAACTTGCCAACAATAATTTTTGTTACCATTTTTTGGCTTAAAGCACTGTTTATGTTCCCTTTGAAAACAAAGTTAAAATTATGTATGTCAGCAAGTTGACCAAAGATGACTGTCAGCAAGTTTACTGATGGTGTCAGTGAGCTGGCTGTTGGCAAGTTGACATGTCAGAGAAGTGACCCGCCCTGACTCCGAGAGGTAGCTCATACACCCCTAACGAAAGTTTTGTTGGGTTCTCTGTCGTATTTTTCTTGGATGGAGGAGAATTTAAAGAGTTCATTTGAAATTGTTTCAAAATAAAGAAAAGAAAATGTTTCATTCCTCTCCAGTTTCACGATCGGAAGAAATACAACACGTCCCTGGCGTCAAAATTAACGTACAGGACCCAAGGTGGCCTTATAAAATACACAACTTCGAACGAATACTTCAAATGAAAATGACATTGCCACATCCCATTATGGCATAATACCACGCGTTGTCAACAAAGAACTTTTCAACCCCCTAACCTTGTAAAAGAAGACTTTCACTCTCCGGCGTCCACTTAGCTCGAGGAATGGATTCAAAAGCGTGCAAGTTTCGGCCAGCGTTAGTAGCGACAAAGACATGACCACAGCTTCCCCAAACGTTCACTAACTCGTTGTTGGTTTCGAGATGGTCGGCAACTGATTTCCGGTTAAGAAAACTCTCCAACTTCGAGCCTTCCCGAAGCCCAAATCCTGCATCGTCGATGTTTTTCAGGGAAAATGTCATTTGGAATGAGGTAGTATTCCGTCAAAAATATGAGGAAGGGATCATCGTGAAAAGTGAAAGCGTATCGAAACGGTTAACCATCGAAACTAGATATGTCTCGTGACTCAACTGTCTAGAGGAGTTTCTCGGAGGGGAGTTACTACATCACGGGCGACGAGCGGGGATAGAAAAAACGACCCAAATATGAGCGGTCAGCGGTGAAACAGCTTTTATACTTCATATAGAGACATATAACTTGTTGTTCCAGAGACAATCGTGTTGTAAAGCCGAAATGTTAACAGTTTACTTCACAGTTTAAGCAATTTTTCAAAAGTGTTGATTGAACTCATATCTTTTACTGCTTTAATAAACAATGGAGGCTTCGGAGAGGGAGTCAGTGGCATTTGGAAAGGCACCAAGAATAATTATATATATGGTTTGTAGCTAGCTGCGTGACGTGCGTGACAAAAAAAAAGTATCATGATTTCCGGTTGTCAAAAATGTCAATCAAATTTGGCAGGAACTTGGTTTTCGTACTGTAGTTTGCTTTTCCTGGAAGATTTTGCCATGGATGAAGACCAAAAGCCAACAATGTTAAGAGATTTAGAGATCGACTTTTTGAAAGAACATCTCAATGGCTTTTCAGTTGAAGGCAATTATTGTTTTGGATATTTCGAGGGAAAGATAGATTTTCACGAGCGTCAATGGTGCAGAATCGTAACTTGATGGAGCCAACAGTGGATAACATCCCAGAATTCAAACTTTGTGATTTTTTTCTCGGCTTAAACGCTAAGTCAGTTGTTCAATTGAATAGGAAGAAAAACATTTCGAACGGAAAACAGCATTATTTGCGCGTGTGGATCTTTTGAGAAAAGGTCTCCTAAACGAGTGGTCTTGATTGTAAATATTTAAGGAATGGTAAATACATTAGCCTTAACATGGCTGTTTCTCGAAGCTCAGTGTTTTCCTACTTGCCTTTTTTCCACGTGAATTGGGGGCGATTGAATAGATATAATATGCAGTAAAAGAACTTCAGCTGATAGAAATTTTAAATTTCTCATCTTAGGCTGTGGATACAAAATTCAAGTGAAAAGGAAGCCAACTGTGATTAATGCTTTGAACAAGTCAAGATACGTTTTTTTCGTCACACAACAAGTTACATAACGTGAATATCATTCTTCTTGATGCCTTTCCCGGTGTCACCAATGCCTTTCCCGATGCCTCCGTTGGTTAATAGAGCATTAAAAGTATTGTTCCAGTTAAAGCTTGAGGAAAATTGCTTAACTTTTTAAGTAGCGAAGTGTAACTTGGTAACATTTCGGCTTTACAACACGATTGTTTTCTGCAACTACAAAACGTACATTTAATTCTTCTTGGTACCTTTCGGATGCCACCGATGCCTTCATTGTTTATTAAAGCAGTAAAAGATACATGTACAATCAACACTTTTGAATTGCTTAACATTTTATTTAGCGAAGTAAACTGTTAACACTTCGGCTTTACAACACGATTGTTTCCTGATACTACAAATGATCTGTCTATATATGAAGTATGAAAGTTGTTTCACCGCTGACCACTCGTATTTGGGTCGTTTTTTCTATCCCCGCTCGTCGCCCGTGATGTAGTGACTCCCTTCTCGGAGATTGCTTAGTTGCCACGCCTTATTAGGTGTCCGCCATTCTTGAAGCCTGTCCAAAGCACGTATTTCGCATTCAGAAGCGAGAGAAAAAGAAGTGCGCGCCTTGACCCTTTAACCCCTAACAGTGACTGACATATAATTTCTCCTTACCATACCCCCTGAATCACACATTAAGGTCACGAGAATAAAGGAGCTGATCACGGACCAAGGAAGCTCTTGATCAGTTAGACAAATTCTCCATGTCGGAATCTTAGGAAGTTATTAAAGAACAGCTTGGAAAGTATGCATACTGTTGTTAGGGTGGAAAGGGTTAAGAGAGAAACGTGGGGGAAGAGAATAAGACGTAAGCCTGAGCTCTTTAACTGTAGCGAAAACAAAGCATTATTCAAAAAGCTTTATTTTATGGATAAATTCCTGACAATCCTTAATTCACTCTCGGACACGACCCTTCCCAGTTCTTTCTCTGCGGCGGTAGAAGGCATTATTTTCAGTAGGTTGAGGTGAGTGGTGTCTGGAAGCAGGGGGATCCAGATACATGCATATTTAGTTGGTTTGTCATTGCTTGTCTTAACGTACCCTCATTTCCGTGGGAACAATTCTCTGGGTTTGGTATGGTTAGATACACCAAGAGCATAAAAATATGCTTTTTCTAGTTTTATTTCATTTGATGAAAGCTCTCACCACAGTAAAGCAGCATTCAAATGCAACTTTACACTAACACTTGCCAACTTCCAAGTCTGCATTGTTTAGGTGGTATAAATGAAATCCATCTGATGGGCTTTTTCTCTACCTGGCTCAAAATACACCCTCATCACTTTAAATCCACTCTTGAGAAGACTTATACATTACATTTCTTCCATACTCAATGGAATCTAAAGGGCAAATTTAGTGAAATTTTTTTAGTGTGCTTCTCCAGTAGTTAGTTCATCTGTATCTCAGTAAATATAAAGCAAGGCAAGGTTGTGACAAATTTGCACAGAAAACTTTTCTATTGAATGTAAGATTGTTATCCCAATAATCTCCACTACGTTTAATTTTGGTTACATGATTGATGAAGACCAAGATATCTTAACTGCCCATTAACCCTGAAGTGGACTGGTGGACAGAAATGTAAGACAGGTCTATTTATCATTCATAAAATAAGAACTTTAACTTAAATCTATATGTAATAAATTGCTTAATTATAAGAAAGACAATCAAACATTGGAGGACCAAAGCACTTGAAGTTATTTATTAGCATTACATATTAATAGAACATTAATATCTAACACTGATAGTATTAAAAAGACCCTCTAAAAAAAATTAAACTCAAACCCTACCGACTAAATTAAATACACAGTTATTTTCAGATAAAGTGATTCCTGAATTAATAAAGGAAGAGAAAAACTGTGTTATCATGGATTTCTGCAACAGAAGATAATTGTAATGAAAACATGTAGACAGTTAGTTGGTGTGGTCCTCCAAATTTTCCTGGGCTGATTGAAATTCTCTCAGATTAGGATGACATGAAAGTGCTCTTCTTTGTATGACCGCATTGGCTTCCATGCAAAGAATAACTTGAATTGTCTTTAATGTTCCAGTTCCACAAGAACTTAATTGGATTGTTTCCAAATTACTGGTTCTTACTACTGTTTGCATAATAATTATCAAGACCAGCAAGGAATGAAAATGGATGAAAAAAAAATTAATAATGATACTTAAAGGTTTAAGCAATAATAAATTTGTCCTCTATGACATAAACCTGCTTGATATAGCAATCTCTGTAAGCATGCAAATAATTCCAAATGAAGATTATGCAATGTGTTTGTTGTTAACTATACTTTCTTTGTTTTTCTCGATTAAGTTAATCATTTCTGATTTCTTTATAAGATTACACTGAAAAGCAACTTATTCACTTGCTAAAAAATGGAGTTAAACATACAACTGCAATAAAGACTTTCCACGTAATAGTTGTTAGCTCAAGTTAAACACTCCAACTGCACAGTTTTCAAACACCAACCACGAAACTACAAAAATATTCAGATGAAAAAACAGCTTGGACACCTCATGGAATTAATTAATGTTACACTAAAAATTACAGTGATATGTTTTCTGCAAGTTTACTAGCAAATTGTCATCTTGCTCGGATGAACCAAAGGTCTCTTTCCTGTCATTTTACGCTGGTAACTTCAGAGACTTCCCTTTAAGAACTATAAAAGAGGAAATATGATAGAGGAATGTGTTATCTCTGAGAAAACATCAAAGTGGATATGAAAGAAGATTATTATCTTATTAGTCAACTCAATCACGGAAAAATACATCGCAACTACTTCACAAATGCTAGTTACCCTTGATTACAATACAGTCTTGCAGAAAAACAAAAAAAAAACCACCCAGTCTCTTATACAATCTGCCAAGTCTCCTGCATAAAGGAAGTGTGGATATTTCTTTGTGTAGAAGTGGCAAAATCAAGTAAATGCTATCATCATCAACATACAATCATTCTCTTTGCAAACTTAAGTTGTCGTGAAACTTTTTTTTTTGTGACACTCACTTAAAGGAAAGAGACAAGTAGAAGAGGTAAATCAACACATTTAAGAGGAAGGGGGTGTAGGGGACATCTCTTGATTTCAAATGTTCTCAGATTGGTTTTTCTGCAGTTTAACCGTTTACACCTGTATATTAGTTTGCTAATTCTCCACACTGTTCTCTATACATTTCCTATGGTAATGAAGAGGAGAATTTGTTTGAGAATCAAAGGCTTGTGAAGGGTTGGTGAACATTTCCTTTTTTATGATCTTGATGTTCGAATCAGAAATGATGCTGATGCAAGTGACACTTTCTGCATAGAAAAAGTTATTTCCCAAGTGAAATATAAAGGTATTGCTCTTCCCAACTTGAAAAAGTATGTGTTGAACTCTTAATGCTGAAAAAAGAGTGCTTCACACTTAAACGATCAACAATGCTGAAGATCAAGTTCGGTAAAAGGTATACTCATCTTTACCTTTGGTAATATACAAGTAGAAGAAGTCACAGTAAAGCGCTGTTTGTACGCATCCAGCTACAATGGCAATAAAGTCATAGAATCCCTCAAAATAGTATCGGTAGATCCAATTGACAATGTACAGAGCACGGTAGGCACCAAGTGCAAACAAATAGTGGCTGGTGATGGTCTCAGCTTCACCAGTCTTTGATATCATAAACAACTGGGGCAAGATGGCTACTGACTCCAAGTAGATGGAGAAGGTCCACAAGATCTACAGAGAGAGTTAATCTGCTTCAATAAGATCACAATTACAACATAGTTCCTTTGATGATAGTGTAAGAAAAGCAGTTGAAAAGGAAATTGTTGTTAAGGAGGCATTTCTTATCACCAAAAAGCCTCTTCTTGTCCTAAACCTCCATTTTGTCTGTGAAAACCTTAATATTCAAATGTGATGAGCAAGTACAAAAATTAAGACTACTCCTGAAAATGAAGTGATAATTATAAAGACAAAACTAGGAATCTAGGAGTGTTGTGCATTTATACCACTGACTAAAATTAGCCGAATTTAGTACAATGGGAAAATATATTCTTTCCCAAAGATTTCAAGCTAAGGCAGTTATAAGTGTTTCAATCATCTTTGTAATGACTATACATAAAATAGTTTCATCTACCCTAGCACCCTAAAAACACTTGTACACAGTAGTTCATTTTATTTTGGTGTTATTTTCCTGGTTAAGGTACACCTGTTGATGGCAATTGGATGTTTTTCACAACCTGAATAGAGAACACCTCTGAAGTTTATGTGAAATAATCCCACTTCATTGGAATACAACTCTACTGCTTAAATCTCCCTGTGCTGCCAGTCAAAGAAGTTACTATCACCAACAACAGCCCTACCTTCACCAGACAAATACAGAAGATGAACTAACAGATTGAGTAACCATTAACGTTCTTTTTTTGAGTTAACCCTTTCTCTCCCAAGATCTCATTTGTGACTCTCCTTACCATCATTTGTACAATTCTAATTATGTTACTTTGGAGAGCTTGCTTTTGGGTCAACTAATAATCCCCTATTTTATATCTCTCTTTATTCTAATCATTTGCCTGTTTGATACTGTATTAATAATGTAAGGAGAAATTCTGTTTTGGTCACTCAAGGGAGTTTAAGGGTTAAATGCAAAAAATTTGCAAGTGAACCTGATATTAAAAGTGGAAAATATTAAATGATTGTGAAAAAAGTTTCAATTGTCCTTTAGTCGTTATTAGTGAAAGTTATTGAAATTCATGAATCACCAAACCAGGATTAGCCCTTACAGCAAAATGTTAAAAAACAAAAGGAATTACAGTGACTATTAAAACTGTATTGAATGTTCTGTTAAATGATGGTTATGTGCAAATGTTATTCAGTAGGACCCCATGATCTTGAACTCAAGCATCTCACACATCCTCCTTTCATGAAAGAAATTTCTTTTTCATGAGTCATCCAATGTGACAGCCACTAGAAAATCATTTGGACTCCCTACAGTCTTCAGCAGGTTTTAATCCAATCCAATTTTGAACATCATCTCAAGTTGTGATTTTATATTTGATGGTGTTAATCATAAGCCTATTTCAATTGAACAAGCATTACACTCTTATCTCACAAAAAGTTTCATTTCTCTATTACTCCAAGTTTTGCAGAAGATCTTGCAAATCTATTTGCCTTAGAGCTCCTTCATAAGCTTTCTCTGATTTTAGGTTTAATCTTTTTCCAAGCAAAACAGCTGGTAAGCCTAATAACCTACTGAACACACAGAAAAAGCACTCTTACACTCTTTTTTACACTACACATGAATCTCATAGATGCAGGGCCCTACTAGAATGTGATTAGTTAATATTTTATGGGTGATTATTGAAATGTTATCAGTCATTATTGTTATAGTTAAAAAGTCATCGTTCCGATGTTATCAGTTACTTGATACTAGTTGTTAACAAAAATGGAAAAACTGATTTTTAAGACAAGTCAAAAAACTTGCCTCGATAGCAACTTGGAATGGGGGATGTGGTAATTTTTGCCATTGCTGGTACTGAAACAAACAAATACATGTAAATACCAAATTAATTTTAAAAAAACAAAGGATGTATGCATGAATGATTTTGCTTTGTAAACTCCTTGAACTTCAATCATGTTTTGAAATGGGAGGAAGTGTAGCTGTTTGGATTTGGGTTTTTTTTTGTTACCCTTTTCTCTCTCAAGAATTACTGTTGTAGTTATTCTTAATTATTAATTTTAAATTTAAAGTAAGAGGTAACTAGTTTTAAATCGTAATGTCTCATCTGACAGAGCCTAAAGTTAACCCTTAACACCCTGACATCAGTAACTATATTCTCTATACTCTTAATTTATTTATTTCCTTTGGTGCTGACAAGGAGAATTTGTTTATCAATCAAAGCTTCCTAGGTTGATGATCATTTCTGTTATTCTCATGGTCTTAATGAATCATTCAACAGTATTACTGTCAGGAGAAATTAGATGCTGGTCACTCTTAGGGTTTAAAGGGCTAAAGCTACAAGTGTTTTACCAAAGTTACTTTGCACTGAAAAGGACATGTAATTTGGAAGTCTAGACATTTTGTCAAAATCCAGCTCTTCTGCTACCTTCAAGCTGAGATTTTAAACATCATTACATTAATTTAAAATGATTCTTTCAATAAATTAAGTTATTAATTTATAATCTAGGTCTACTTGCAGTAATTACAGTAAAGATTTAAATAAATGAAAAAGAAAATATACTCAAAACAATCAAAATATTAATAAAAACAAACCAGCTAAAAGGAGATGAATAAAACTATAAAAAAAAATAAAAAATTAAAAAAATAAATAAAAGATGAAGCAGATAGCTAGAGTAGTAAAAGTTAATCATTATGACCTACAAATATAGTTTATAAGTTCAATTTTTTTTTGGCATTGCTGGTGATGTGTTAAGTCAAGAAGACATTTGTGAAATGTGAAGACCTCTTCTCCATGTGGATAGCTGAGCAAGTCTATAACAAACATGACAAGTTACTCTTTTAAAGTCAGTGAATTTGATTGAATAAAGGCTTTGGTCTGCCAAAGTGAAAAGCCTTTAAGGCAATGTACATCCTACAATACCAAAATTTGTTAGTTTATCTTATTATTTGACTTAATCTACCTCCAGAACTGAGAACTCATGGTTTACTAAACAAGCCAGACCAGCCACAGGAATAAGCAGGAACTCGATCCTGAACGTGTCGTGGTTGGAGTCATATGTTGCCTTAAACTTGACCAGCATCAGGTAAACAGTACCAAACGAACACACAAGATAGATGATCTTCATCACAGTGTTATATACTGAGATGAATGTCAAAACCAGATCAAGGTACCGTGTGCTGAACACTAAGGCAAAAAGTATTTGACTCTTGCCTGACAAACCTGAAAAAATGGAAAAAAGTTAACATTTGATGGAAAAAGTATTTTGGTGTTTAATACAAGAAGTATGTGTTAATGGAAACATCCAATATCCAAAATCTCCATAGCAGCAAAGGGACTACACTTAGGATTTCAATAACTTTTACGATAAACTGCTGCTGATGGTGTATTAATCAGCTGTGTCCAGAAAAAGGGGCAGTGAGGCAAAACGCCAGCACAAGAGCCTCCTTGCATGCTAAACAGATGCCAGTAAAAGGTCTTCAGGCAGTGGTAACTGCCAGTAACCAGCTTTTATTCAAGCCTCTGCCATGTTAGTTACGATACCATAGTTCATTGGCAAGAATACATTTGTAAAGAATCCCTTGCTCTTATAATTCTACAGAAAGAGAATTACTGTACCACACAACACTAATTTTCTAGCAAGGTAATGAACTCTAAATTTCTAAAATTTATCAATTATCTAAATTATTCTCAAGAGATGTGGATATGATTCTGTAATTTTTACAAATATAATAGAAAAAAAGGAAAAATCTATTGACACGTTCTGTCAAATGTTTCAAATTACAACTGAGTGGTCCCAAAAAAGTTTAAAAAAAGATAAATTTCTTAGAAATTACCAATTTTTAAATGTTTGTACACAATTCAGTCAAAAGAGGAAATCAGCTTATTAGTTCTTAGACGACCCAGAATTACAGAGGTAAACACTTTCTCCAAATATCAAAATATATTTACAGCCAAAGTTTTCTTGAAATATCCGTATACTTGGCAATAAATTAGCGTGTTGAATTCTCTGCTCTGAGAAATACTACCTCATCTGTTTCTCTCACTCACTGTCTTGACAGTAAATTGATAATAATTACTCTACTTTTTTTCCATTTGAGAAAATTGTAACAAAGAAACAAATTTTTGTATCAGCTAAAATTTTAATTTACAGGGGATAATTCCCTGGTATCTTTAGTTTCAGGGAAAAATAAATGGTAGCTTTTGGCTCATAAAGGGTATGATTTCAACACACACAAAAACTGCCAATACCATCTAATTATTTTGCAGTATAATATTATTCATTTAGAAGTTAAGGGAAATACTTGGCGTTCATTGAAGATTTGAAGCCAAAGGCTCATTCAGACAATTGATAAAATGGATAGTTGTTTCATGATACGTTTAATAACAGTCCCTCTTTGTGGAACATCGTCCAGAAAAACTGCTGAAATTCTTGGTGAGTGATTGAGTGACAACGAAGCCTTTCCACGGATGATAAATGATATTTGATCCCAAGACTGCTATTCACGAAAACAGTCAGGCGTAGCACAAAGGGTTTATTGAGGACGTGGAGATCTTAATTCAGTGTTCGAAATAAAGATCAAAGAGAAATTTACTCTGACCAGCAGAGCTGTATCAGTGAAATAATAAAGCTTTGCTTCCATAGACGTTGGTTATAACGATCGCTCCTCAAAATGAAACACAAGCCACCGTACCGTTGTTACACGTGTACAAAAATTAGACAACAGTCCTTGGTACAACAAACATGTAGACAAGTGTTTCACTGCAGAGGTTTGGCGTCTTACATCACTATAGAACTAAAAAGCAGTCAAAATTAGCGAACGCAAACCCCTTTGTTGAGCCATATTCTGATAAATGTCCCTCAAGAAATTTATCGTGAAAAAGGACAGGAAAAATGTTTAGTTCAATTTCTGAAAGGATATCTTTAACTTACCGGCGCACGATCTTGTTTTCCATATTTTCCATAATAACACTAGAATGGCCAGAAGATGTGAGAGATCTCCAGCTAGTCTGAAAATGTTCATCCTGCTCGCATGTGGTCAAAAGATCCTAAAATAGAACGGGCAGTCAACTGCACGAAAGTAGGTTTCGCGAGCAGAGTGTTTGATTCAGACGCAGGCCTCTCAATAAATGCCCGCCACGTCGGCAGCTCTACATACGGGGATTGCTATCGTATGGAACTCTCCGGAGAGTGTCGAGAATGCACGAAAAGAAACGAAGTTTACCGACGCGTACCAGGCCTGGACGCATACAGTCACGCAATCTATCCGTCCTATGAGGAAACAGGTGGTAACAAGAAAGGTGAGGTACTACCGTAGTGCGACCTTTTAAGAATCGAGCACTACTTTTGAGAAAGAGCTTACGGATGGGCATTTATCCCGTGGAAAATTATACTCGGGTATAGGCTTCCTTTCATGGTTCCGTTTGCACATAACGGAGTACCATATTTGTTTTTGGGCTTGGGGAGGTTCCAGTACGAGATAAAAACGTCCTTCCACATTAGAGTGACTGGCTTCTAATTTCTCCTTACAGTATCACTCTTCAATCAAATTTAAAGGTCATGAGAATAACAGAAATGATTGCCAATTTAAGAAGCTCCCGACTGTAAAAAAGCTACCCTTGTCATGGGGCGGGTCTGAAATTAGTTTGCTGTACATATATTTATATTGCCTTTTCTGGGTGATGTTCTGTTTGGTTAAGCTATGAAAAATATGAAATATGAGACTGGATCAGAATGAAGTGAGTTGTTAAAATTCATTTTCTAAAATCTGATCTCATTCTTCTGCTATACCTTGAAATGTAAATATTGTAAATTGCACCTCTTCCATGATGCCAACATCAAGTGTCGGTATAAAATGTTACCATGAAGATGGTTTAGTTCATAGCAAAATTGATGGAAAAATTTCCGCACAGCCCCATACTTAATTATGCATGTACATCTTACTGGTGATACACTGAAAAATAAAGCCCCATATATGGATGTATAATGATGTATGGGGCTGTGCGGAAATTTTGCCAAATTGGTTTATGATGAATGTTTGCTCCTTAACGGACCGTATTTAAAAAAAAATGTCTCCCTTGAAAAGCACAAGTTCACCCCCACTTTCACCAGTTCCCCCCAAATCTTTTAACTTGTTTCCCTACCATAGAAAACATTAATTCCCTATCAAAATCATGATATATTTGCCACCAACATGTAATTTTCACAGCAAAACCATAACAATTTTCGTTCAACATGCAAATTTCCATCCGTGTTATAAACACTTTATTAAAGAAAGGGCGCTTTTTTACTCCAGTCTTAATATTGTGGGTTTGACACAATTTTGTTCTTTTGTTCACACCAAATTTTAAGAACAAGCTATCTCGCTTCATCCTTGAACTTCCCACTGACCCAAAAACACTCTTGACAGACACTTAAATGTTGTAAGTGTTTTATCAACTAATCACAAGGCAAGCCACTTGACTGAAAAGTTAAAAAACATGAAAGAAGCATAAAGAAACAATAAAAGTTTCATCTTTATTCATGTTTATAAGTGTGAAAAAAATTGTTTTGGTCATATTTTGTATGATTTGAGTATCCAAACTATGTTTAGCAGTGTGTACCCAAGCTACCATATGTAAATTGTTTCATGGTGATGAAAGGAATTAAAAAAAAAAAGAGTTGAATTATTAGGGGTGAACTGGCGAAGTCGAGGACAAACTCACAAAAGTGATTGGGGGCAAACTTGCAATGGGGTGCATTCATCAGTTACCACAAAATTTGGTAATCCTTTACGTCCAAACACTAGTATGCATATTCTCCATAAGATACTGATGAGGAGAATTTGTTCAACAATCAAGAATTTCTTTAGTAGGTAAAAATTTCCTTTTGTTCATGTGACCTTAGTATTCAAGTCAGGAGTGATATTGTAAGGAGAAATTAGATGTTAGTCACTTGTAGGGGTCAAAGGGTAAGCTGAATGAAAAAGAGGAATAAAAGATAAATGTCATGTCCTCACTTTATTTCAACCCTATGCCCTTAAATTACAATATACATTTTCTTTGCATTTCATTCAACACAAAACATTATCCAATTGTCTAGCTAAGTAGACATACTTCATTGCTACTGTTTCTGCAACTCTTCAATAAATTTATTGAGTATTTACGAAGCAATATGAATTATTATGTCTGTGATTCATGTATGAAATAAATTTCAACATCAAATAGGATTAACTAATTTGTGGTACAAAATTTTTTACCTAAACATTTCTAATAAAGTACATCCCTAAAATTATTTTGTAGCTATTTGAACCAAAATATGTCTCTATTCCCACCAAAAATATAAATGATTCACACAATCTAATATATATTTGATGAATAATATAATGGATTTAACACAACTGAGCACAGATCTGCATTTTAATACTTACGTATGCTTTGAATTTAAAAAAATATATATATTTTTTAATCCAAACCAAATATTGTGCAATCATAAAAACAATATTAACCATATTTCTGTTCTTCTGCCTTGCATCTTTTGATTAGTCAGCCTGCCTGACCTTTGGAAAAGTTCATAACTAATCTAACTTTGGAGAGGAGAAATTAGGAATATCACAATAATTATTACAAAACTATTGAACTTTTGCCTGTTTTCAAGAAATAGAGATTGTTTTTCTTCAAAACCTTCCTTTATCACATGGTTGGAATATTGATTTAATAATTGCTCATACATTGCACTGTTTTAATTTGACTTTTCACAAATCAACATTTTGTACAGGGCTTATTACCATTCTTTTCCTTTTAATGACTGTAATATGTGATATTATTTTTTTCTTTCATACTAAATTTTCTGTAGTATCTGTTGACAAGTTTTCAGCACATTGTCTTTTGAGGTGCTTGTTTTATCTTCTTATACCTAAAGACCAACTCTGTCTCTGCACTCTGCACAGTGGCATATATTTTAAATAACTTATGTGTCGAATTGAAAGCAAAATCATTGGTAAATTATGTCTTTAAATAACATTATGAATAATTTTCTGGGTTTATGTAATTAAATTTAACAATGATCTAAATATATTTCACTCTGACTAACCTACTTAATAGTTAACTAAACCAATGAAACCTCTACATTTCCAAAGCAATGACAAACTTTGAAATTTTTAAACTCTTGTGGTCCTTTTAAACACATTGATATGACCTACATAGTTTACACAACTAATCAGCTTGCCCTTAGTAGAAGACTTGCAGTTGTTTTCTCTTGGTAAGACAAAAAAAAAAGAAATGGATTAACACATGAACCTATATTTGAAAATTTGTCTGAGGTAAGGAACATTTGAGCTCCAACAATAAGAAAAAGAAGTATGCTCTTCATCATCAAAAAGTATCAAAATGTCTCCTAACAATACTGCAAACTTGTATGGCCCAGAAAACTTTCACCCAATAAATGTGCTGGTAATTCCAGTGATATTTTGTGTGAATGGATACCCCTAAAAGCTTGCCATATAAAGTGTTATAAATCATCTGTTGTCATTTAAAGGACCCATCAAAAGTTTGGTGTTTTATTTGCCTAATCTGTAAGCAAAATAGTTTCCTAAAACTTCATTACCCTGGATTGAGGGAAATGATGCTTCAATATTGATTTAATTTTCAACTATTTCTAAAGAATTAATTGAGTCAATGACAGCTTGTGTGCCTTGATTAATAATGCCTGAATCAATCCCAGAGGAGATCATCATATTTCGCACACTGTCCAGGACACCAGAGAAGAACATAGGAATTCTCTTGTTTTCCATCTCTTCCAGAATTGTCAGAAGGGCTTGAGTGACTGTGAAGTCAATGCTTGTGACTACTGAAAAATCAATTACAATTCCAGGTGGGGTAGGGTCAGTGGCTGTGACTTCTTGTATCTCATTGGTCAGATGTTCGACGCCAGGATAGTTGAGATTTCCATTAATTTTTAGAAGCACATAGTCTCCTCTAGCAACCCTGGTAATGGGGGGCCAGACCACGTAATACAGGAGAATGCACAATGCAACTGCAATACCAGCCAAAATTCCAACTTCAATGTCATAAAAGCAGCCAAAGAAGGTGATGGCCAAAGGCACCAAGTCTATACGCCGCACTTTCCAGATATTTGGCACAATGTGATATTCAATCATGGTTACCACTGATGACATGATCAGTGCTGCAAGGGATGCTTTTGGAATATACTTGAAGGAGTCTGTCAGGAGCCCAAGTGCTAAGAGAACAATGGCACCTGTGAAAATTCCTGAAAGGAACCACATGTATAAAAGTCATCAATTTCAGCCTACATACAGGACTAACCAGGATACAGAAGCCAGGAGGTATCTCAGTTTCTGAGGCATAAGTAACTGACAATATTGCTACTCAAAGGTGAATAGGTACTCAATATTTCACCTTGTTCCCTTTAAGAATTTTTCTTTTTGGGTGGTGGCCCAAAGCTTAGCATGCTGAGGACCCAGGATAACCTGCAGTTGAGAGCTATCCCATTCAGAGGGGGCAAGGAAGAAACACTCCAAGTAGCTTCATAATACAGAAGTCAGGATAAAACTCTGGCTGGATGAGCTGCTTGGGTTGAGGCTAGACTTTCCTTCTTTTTTAGATTTATACTACAGGGTCCAGTTGTATAAAGAGCCAATAACAGTTAAAACACTATCCAGTGGATAGTGTTACACAACCTTTGAACAACCTGGGCCAGGATGGAACATCAAAGGGAGGAAGTGTTTTGCTCAAGGCCATGGCCAGAGCTTGACCCAACTCTGGTCAAGCCACTGTATCCACTGGATAGAGATTCATCTAGTGGAGAGTGTTATTCAACCTTTGAACAACCAGTGGTGGAACATCAAAAGGAGAAAGAGTCTCGCTCAAGGCCATGACCGGAGCTTGACCTAACCCCATCAATCCAGAATTCAGAATTACCCATCTGTTCATCATATCTCCCACTTAATTATACTTAATTATTTGGGAATTTGTCAAATCCTGGAGAATGAAAAAATTCTCAACATAGGGGCCTTTTTGCACTAGTGAAAATGGTGTTTATTTAGACAAATATTCTGTCATCACTAACATTTTACAAGTGCGGATGGTTTGCCATGACATGACAAATTTGGGCTGAAGCAGACAAATCTTCAAACACACCACCATCAAAATTTGTCCTGAGTAACAACTGGACAAAATCGATTAAATAAAAAGAACTGTGATAAACTTGTTGAGCATTTGTTGTAAAAGTTACAAATAGCTTGTAATTGAAGTGAAATCAGTTTACTAAAGAGGCAAAAATTTTCTTTTGTTGCAAAACTAAGGGATTATAAAATCAGGACTTAGGATAAATCCTGGAAATTGGAGGTGGAATCCATTGCCAAACTATGCTGGCTGATCTTCTGAACAGGTCAGGTGCTGACAGAGTTTGACAGCTTTGAAACTCTTAATGCAGAAGCAACAGACAAAACAAAACTTGGCAAAACATGGCAAAATTTGTCCTTTCATTTTGTCTCAAGAATTCTTGTTTTGTTTGCTTGTGTGGAAAGGCCCTTATAGGATACTGAACCAAAAGTAACACTCGACAGATAAACTGTTGGGTTCAAGTCTTAATTTGAAAGTTATGGTTATAATTATAAAAAAGAAGGTTGATGATTTACTACCAACGGAAACCTGTGGCTTGCTATTATAGAAGAAAAAAATCCATGAAAAATTGGTATTGACTGGGAAACTAAC
The DNA here is from genome assembly GCF_964200805.1 of Pocillopora damicornis. Classification (NCBI taxonomy): domain Eukaryota; kingdom Metazoa; phylum Cnidaria; class Anthozoa; order Scleractinia; family Pocilloporidae; genus Pocillopora; species Pocillopora damicornis. The sequence goes on along the minus strand of NC_142679.1, from coordinate 13,257,762 downwards.
CTCCTGCAGGTGTTGCCACTCCACTTTGAGCATTCACAGCAGTCCTAGAGAAGCTTCCAGTCACTGGATAGGAGGATACAAACGAACTGAGACAATTGGCAACACCAAGGGCAATCAGCTCCTGGCTAGCATCCACTGTGTAGCGATTCTTGCGAGCAAAAGCCTTGGCAATTGCAATGCTCTCAAGAAAGCCAATAAGGGGAACCACAGCTAGACCAGGTCCCAGGTCCTTAAACACCTCCAGAGTACTTCTTGTGGCATTGCCAACTTGAAAGCTCAGAGCAGGTGCCTGTAAAATTTAAAGAAAGAAAATGAAGTTTGATACTTTGAAACTGTGAGAGTACTAGTGACAGTACCCTGTAATAACCAATAACCTCTCACACCTTCAACTTCTGTCTCACCAGTTACTAGAATCACTTATGCCCTTTCCTATCCCATAACCTTCCCATTCCACATGAATTCTCCCACACCTACACCCCCACCCCCACCCCCAACCCTCTCACTTTCACCCCTTGACCCTTTCCTCCCCCATACCCCTTCTATACCCCTCCTATTCCCCATAGATTCTCCCACACTCACCCCCCCTCCCCCCACCTGCCCCTTCTGGTACAAAGAATCATCATTTAATGCTGTTTTCACTTCTGCAAAAACTGCAGGATAGCCCTCAACACATTACCCAGCATCTTTTATCTCCATCCTTTTTTAACCCTTTTTACTCACATGAGTGACCGAGACAGAATTTCTCCTTACCATATCTATACAATGTCATGCAGACAAGTGATGAGAATAAAGAAAAATATCAATTACGGGATTACTAAACTCTTCAAGCTAACATATTGAGAATCATTTGGCAGGCAGTAAGGAGAATTACTAATAAGATCTTAGGAGTTAGAGGGTTAAATTGTGTTAAAAGGGAAGTGATGTCAGTAGTGATGGGGCTTTTCAGGAAGACTTCTTCAGTATATACAAAATATTCAATCTCCATTATTTCATTGAATGTAATTACATAGTTATAGCACAGATATTTATTATTCTCCCTTATTCATATTTACTGAATTTCAATCATCATACTTCTTTCAGGAATCCTTAAAAGAGTTAGTGATGTTTTATGTAAATATAATTTGCTTAGAAGTGGTAGGGTCTATGTTTGCAAGCAAGATGGTCTACGAGTTTCTCATTAATCATACACCTTTTCTCCTCTTTTTTTAATTCATTTGCATACCATAGACATTTAGTAATCACGAATACCAATTCACTGATAATGATTCACAAAAGTGTTGTACTCAGTAAAAATTTTCAAGCAGCTCTCAAATTTGAGACCTCAAAACCATTTTCTCACTTTCTCTCTATAGTCAATAAAACTCATAAGTTCAGATGAAGGAATTTGTAGTTATTATGTACATGCTCCAAATTAAAAGAACCTATCTTAAAACCTTTAAATTAATATATGCATACACCTTGTTGCAATAGTGTTGTCATAGAAAAAAGCTAAAAGCAAAATTAAAAAAAAAAAGAGAAAGGCCAAACAGGAATTTATTAACATATAAAAGCTACCCACTGGCTGTATGCCCAGGAGTTGAACAATTTTCACAGAATTTCCAGTGATAAATTACTTCAAACATCTTGGAGTATCAGATTTTTTTTAGAAATTCCAAGCAAGTCCAAAATTTAAAAAAATTTATATACTTATGCCATATGCTAATGCTACATGCTGTTAAACTGGAATATTCCTTTTTTCTTATTGCTTTTTTTCTATTACATCATCACTGCAATTACCAGTGAGTGTATCAAAGGTAAGTGATTTTTGCTACTAAATTTAAAAGGTGAAAGGAAGTAAAAGAATCATCATGCAGCATTTGCAAGGAAAAAAAAAACTGAAGAATAAAATTCTAAGAACAATCTATGCATGGTGATGTAGAGTCACATTGCTTTTGACTATTAATAAATACAATTTTGTACATATGTGTTGCAATTAGAAAAAAAAAAATATAAGAATAAACACATTTAAACACTTTCACATTAAACTTCATACGCTAAGCTTCCTAATCCACAAATTGGAATATAAAAATTTTAAGGTGTGACTTCAAAGGTTGCTTGCAAGAGATTACTAAAGAAAATTTGTTTTCAAATACTGTGAATGAATGCTTCAAAGAAATAATTCCTTCTGTCAGTAATTGTATTTTCTTATACTAAATGTAAGATCAATGGAAAAAAAAAAATTCAACAACACAAAACAATCATAAACAGATGTCGTTCACCTGGTCAAATTTTTCAAATCATTAGAATCTGTGGTTAATGATGGAAAACAGTAATTGTAAAAAAAAATTGGAATTAGCATAACTTGTTACTTGATGTTATTTGCTTGCTCTTCACTTTGTTTTAATTGGGAAAAGTCAGTTGTACCAACTATTAAAATTAGTAGCTAGGCAAATGCAAAGTTTAGTGACATAATTCTGGACATACTATTTGGTATTTAACTTAAACGTGTAATTAGCCAAAACACTTCAAGATCATGTGAAATAATTATTTTCTGAATGAAAAAAATTCACTTTTGGAACAAACGATCGGTAGCGTTTCCAAGGGTTTTCTCGCGCGCTTGGAAGAATTCCTAAGCTTCTGCCCAATCAGAGGCCGCGAAAGAGACTTTGCTTACCTTCCATTTAAAAATTTGACCGAGAGCATGAGCGTTTCAACCGTTTAAGAATTCACGCGAAAACTCTCAGTCGATGTGACATTCTCATTGTAGGTTCCTTAGACATCCGTAGAGAATTAAATCAAATTCACTTATATCACGAAATGTTTAACATTTTTTTGTGAAGCGAATTGTATACTTGACCGGTAGAGCAATTACATCGATGAGGTGTCACTTCAAATGATCATGAAAAATATCAAGCAAACATTTAATTACCTGCATAGGTGGAAGACCGGGTTTAATGCGCGATGGCAAAGTAAAAATATCTTTATGGCCATGCTGATAGAGAGACGAAGAAACAACCGCAGCGATCAAAATAATGAGAGCATTTCTACTGATTGAAATAAGCCAAACCGCCTTTTTTGCCGCCTTCAACCATCTGGAGTCGCTCGAGTCCTTGCGGCTCACCCACTCGAGTCGTCCAACCTTCCTCAGGGTTATCAGAATCATTATACATATTAACCCCAATGTTACATCCCATTTCTTTGTCTGACCGATATTCTTGAAGGTGTAGTACACGTTCTGTGCGAATTTACGAGGAATTTTTTGTAATCCAAACAAATCTTTCAGCTGACTGAACGCGATGATTATGGTCGCCGCGGAAGTAAACCCACTCACGATTGGAATCGAAATAAAATTTACAACGAATCCCAACCGAAGAAGGCCCATAGCGAGTAAGAGTATTCCAGTATAGAAAGTTAAAGCGACAACGTAATTAGGTATTTCGGGTTTCCCGTAGGCGGATACCATTAGCGACATAATCGCAGTCGGACCCAAAGTAATATCTTTACTCGTGCCTAGAATACAGTAAAGGAAACAGCCCATGAACGCCGAATACAGTCCGTATTGTTGTGGCAGTCCGGCCAGTTGAGCGTAAGCAAGACCTTGAGGAACTACCATTAGACCAACAGTTAAGCCGGCAATCATGTCGCACTGTAGCTTCCTAAGATTATATTCTGGCAGCCAAGACGCGATTGGAAAGCGCTTCTTCACAAACGCCTTCACCGGTAATGGAGAACAGTGTTCTATGCATTTTCCCTGTAAAGCAGAGCAACTCATGTTAAAATGACACGCTGACGGGCTTTCGAACCGGAGTGATACTGAACGGCATCGGCACTGGTCACAGCGAAATAACTCGGTAATCACCTGAGTTGTATAAGTTTTGATTTCTGCATTTTGTTTTAGCCTACGGCAAGCAGGTCATTTGGGAAAACCCACCAATCAACCATGTCCAATTGAACTATTCATGTATTCACATGGTTGCCGGCGTTACTAAACAATCAGAGAGACAATGTTTGCATACATTAAAATCCAATATTTAGTAACGAGAGGAGTTCAAGTTGTGCAGAATTCAAGGAACGAAGGAAAAAACCGATTGGAAATCGACAATTAACCTTTCATCGGTCAATTCAAAGCATCGCATAGCATTTTTCGAGAACGCTTTTTTCTAAAACAGAAAACTTTCATTCTACGAAATTCTAGTATGATGTGAGATCACCCTTGAAATAGATCGTGGGCGTTTTAGTACTCACCTCTTTTCCAGTTTTTTCCACCGCCATTTCACCGCACAAGAGCTGACGAACTCTGCAGAATGAAAATTTTCCTTTCTGCAATCACTAACAATAATGCAATAATTTTATGGGCAGTTTGAAAACCATCCTTTTCACGTGATTCACCTCTTGTTTTTGGCGACGTAAAGACAGGCTGCAAATCAGCTGATCACTTCTCACCACCAAACCACGTTATTCGTACTTCTTCTTCATTTGACCACCTTTATAAAATAAGTTAATTCCTTCGTCTACTCATTTTGTTTGTTTTTGTGTTATCTTCGCTTCACCAAAACACGTTTTCACATTTCTTAGTATACGAACGGCTACCAAGTTACGTAACCGCTTTTTCTCCTAAATTCGCACTCTTTCCCGACCCAACCGCCTTTTCAGAGATTGGTCGGCAATTTTTATGAGGTTTGTTCTTAAAATAATTCTTAGCTGAATCTACTTTTCTTTTCTCTCAACTCTCTTCCATAATTTCTTCCAACTCGATCAGAATACCCGGCGTTGTTAAGAAAGATCAGGGCTTTGAGTAGTCCTACAAATGCGATGCAGCCATCAATCCAAAAAATCCGAATAAAGTAAAAAACTACTGAAAGAAGGGTGTAGCAATTACATCGAATTCTTTTGGTGTAAGAAAAATGCAGAAAAATGGAAAACCGTTTCCTGTTTAATATTAATTTTAAAAAAAATAGCAGGAGAGGGTCTTGACAGAAAAAACTTTTGAAACAGCGTTTTCACACGAGTACGTAAGAAATATATGTATCTGCATACGCGTACGTGAACTAAGCATAAAAAACATCGAAAACATGTTGTGGTGGTATAGTGCGGTTCTTTCAAGGGACCTGCACGTGAGATGTACGCGTGCAAGGTTGAGTGGAAATGTACTGTTCCTCAGCAGTCATGATAGGTGAATTTTCGAAGTGGACCAGATGTCTCCAACGCAAACAGGTGAATAAATGACTGCTGTTGGGTGAGTACAGGCGTGGTTTAATTTGTTAAACATCTCAGTCAATTCGCAAAAACAAAAACAAAACCAGCCTATTGTACTTAACACTCTAACGCTTTAATTCGTCGCGTTTTTTTTTTTAAGCGTGGAGTTCAAAGTTCGCGTTGTCATCAAGATTTAATAATTATGCCGATCTCCAACAGTACGTGAAAAGTAAGATGGATCGAATTTCCACGATGGAAATTTCGTTTTACCTGTATTTTTTTTGTAGGTGAAGGGGGCAGTCAAGATGATGATGTAAATCTACAGACTAAGCGAAGTGTCTTTCCCTTCACTTTTTAAATCCTGTAAGATTTTGAGATTTCATCGTCTGCAGAGAAGAGTAATTTTTACACGGGGTTCCCCAGCACAATGTCACGTGGATATTTTTGTGAATTCACCGTTTCTGCATGGTAGAATAATTTCACACACAGTTTCACAGCTTGTAGTTTCTCATGTGGTTATTTTTTTATAGAGTCACTTCCTAACTTCTTAATAAGAGATTTCGCACATAGTTTCCGGCCTAAAATGTAGTTTGCATGTTGCCATTTTAAACAAAGTCGTGCTTTCTGCACGGAAGAGTGATTTCTCACAGTTTCTCACAGTTTCTCACAGTTTCTCGCAGTTTCTCACAGTTTCACAGCATGTACTTTGTCATGAGGCCAAATTTTCTGGAGTCATTATCTACACAGAAAAGTGATTTCGCACACACGGTAGGTAGCTTGTCATGTGGCCATATTTTCTGGTTTCACACTGTCTGCATGAACAGGAAGTTTGCTTACGCGTGCTGTACCAGATTCATTATATAAAGTTTGTCATGTGGCCATCTTTCGTAACTCAACCCTTAGGATTATTTAATCAACTTGAATAAAATGATGAAAAGTGACATCTTCACAAGCCGAAACAAGGTTTTTTTTGCTGTTGTTGACATATGAATGTGTACACCGTGAAAAGGTACTTTTCCAATTTAACAGTGATCAAGCCACAAAATTCTGATATTCTTAGTCATGAACGCCGCAAGTATTCTAGATAACAACTGAGTGCTTCGACCTTCCAATTAGAATTTTGGATACCCTTCAACCAGTTTTACTGAGACCATGCATCATAGCTGAGACACTAAACATGGTTCATGTGACTCACATCCAGTGTGATTACAAGATTTGAAAACATGTTCATCCAAAGTTTTAGTAGAACACATTTCCTAATTCCCCTTATCAGCAGGTCTCCAAGGTTTGTGAGAAAACGAATGAAAGTTAAACAGTTTAAGAATCAGCGGGGTTCAGTTAGAGAAAGAGTTTACTGGTGGTACTCATAAACCTCTTAAATTAGTTTATTTTGTTGCCCATTTCAGGCTATTTGATGATCCTCTGGGATTTGCCCTCTTTCAATTACTTAGTTCATTTGCAATATTTAAACAGGCTGGTCCAGCTGGGCTCTTAAAACTGGTTAAAATGGGAGCCTGAATAAACAATGAGAAGGTCAGACCACAACACTGGTGGCTGTGTTCCCTACTCTTAGCAAGAAGCACATGGGTTCTTTAATGTTCCCTGCTAACAAGTGCAGAGAAGATACAGTTCATCTTCCTTATCCAAGAAACTAACATGTCTAATCGCAACAAATCTTTAACCATGCAAATATTAAAAATTGGGCCAAGGCACTTAAGCAATGATTAAGTATTTTATTTTTAGGTAATTATTTATCCACCTTTTTCAAAACAATGAAATGAATAATTGTTTTAGTATGTACCAAAAAGAATAAAAAAATAATTTATTTACTCTTGAGCTGCTGAGCTGTATATGGCTAATCACTTTCAAGAGAGCCAATCAGTGCACTTCATAGTTACATTATTTAAACAGAGCAACATAAAGAACAATTAAAAAAAAGTTATTTTCACCAAATATTGAATGATTTCACAAGAGACTACCAGCTCATATTTTTTTTTAATTTAAGTAGCTCTGTGTTTTAATTTTACTCCCTGATGCCTCCTGATCTAAACAAAATATCTGTCTGGCCTTTGGTGGGGAGGCAAAGATTCAGTAGAACTAGGTCAGATTAAAGTCTTGACAATAGTCTTCTTGTGTATGACTGGGTGATGCAAGTGAAAAAACAGATGTCTCTCTATATGGGTGGATTTCTGATGGACTTTGTTTGGCTTAAGATTTTGAAAGATCACCCTTAAAACATTCCACTCTTAACTTAACAATGACCTATCCAAAGAAACGAAACATGTAATTTCTGCTCAGGCAGAAAAGTACACTCACTCATTATACATTGCTGAGACAAAGAGCAAATTTGCATTTCAATTGGAAGAACATCTAAAAGGTGTAGAGCATGAATAACCACTACAGTTTGTTAGCTGAAGAGTGTTTTTTGAGTGTTTCAACTTTGTGCAAACTTTATCAATGAACACTTTTAAAATGTTCTCATCATTCCCCTTGATGAAGGCCACAGTTTTGGCCAAAACATCAGGGTTTCAAATTTTTAGGTTTTATGCACAATTTTTACCTAGAGTTACATTATTATGTCTTTATGAATCCATCTGGTTACAGGTTCATTTTGAAAATTATTACCCCTAATTAAACCTAAAATAAACCAAACATTTTGTGTTTATACCATAGTGGTTTTTTGAGGTACCTACAGGCAAAGAAAAAGCCTTTCCTCAGAAAGCTGATGAACAGTTTTGAACAGTTTTGGCCACTTCCCTTTTACCCTTGGCTAACCCCTCCCTCTCCCTGACTATACCTCACAAATTACTTTCCATAGGGTCAGAAAGAGTGTTTGTTAACTTGCCTGCCAATGTTGCTTCAAGGGTTTGCATAACATAAGAAACTAACCTTAAAATCCGGAATTCCTGAAGGAACTTCAGCTGTCATGGAAAATGGGACTGTGTGTCCAGAAGAATCTACTGCTGCCACAATAAGTGCTGCCATAATTACAACAAGGGCATTTCTTGCAATTGAAACCAGCCACAAGAAGTTCCTGCACCCTCGCTGTAATCTGGTCATATCCTCCTCTTCCTGCCATTTGACTCGACCCAGTTTCTTTAAAATTAATAATATCACAATACAGCATGACCCTAGAAAAAAGTCCCACAGATTTGTTTTTCCAATGTTCTTAAATGTTTCATACACATTTTTATCAAACTCTCTTGGTATTTTCTTTAATCCTAACAATGATTTCACCTGGCCAAAGCCAATTATGATAGCTGCAGCAGACACAAAGCCACTTATAACTGGCAGAGAGATAAAACGAACCAAGAAACCTAGTCGCAGAAGACCCATCAAAAGCTGGACAATGCCGCAATAAAGAGTTAGAGCTATAGCATAGAGAGGTTGTTCTTTGGCAAAGCGATCAACCATTAGGGACATGATGGCTGTGGGACCAAGAGTGATATCTTTACTGCCACCAAACACACAATACACAAAACATCCCATATAAGAAGTGTAAAGACCGTATTGTATGGGAAGCCCAGCTATAGTAGCATATGCTAATCCTTGCGGAACCACCATCAATCCCACAGTCAACCCAGCAATGATGTCCCTCAGAAGGCTTTCACACGAGTACTTCGGAAGCCACGAAGTTATTGGCAGGTATTTATGAAGATACTTCATGGTTGTCTCCTTAGTTCTGACGAGTTTATCCGCATCGAGTTTCTTGTCGCTCTTTCTAGCGCCTGTCAAGGTCGTTCTAGTTGCCCCACTTTGTAGCAAAGGCGAGCTTTCCGTTGGTGCGGGGCGATATCCTTCCTCTTGGAGGTCTCTCATGTTTGAATTGAACTCCGAAACCAATGGGGCTCTTTCAAGTTGCGGTTCAAACTTACTTATGCAATAAGTTGCTATAGTTATTCAATCTTCTGTGAGAGAAATCTTGTGACACTTTTCTTGAACGTGACACGCACGGAAGCTGTTATTCACGTGATATGATCACTCGATTGAAATCAAGGACTTTCCAAGGGAATATGGTTGCTTGAGACCACTACCTTGCATAAGCAAGCAGATGTCAAATATCTTGAAAGTGGCGGAAATAAATAATAGTCGACGAAAGGTAATGTTACTCTCACGAGACGATACCAGGGTTCACCGCCATTGCTGAAATGCGTGGTAACTAATTAGTGACGTCACTTGTTACTCCCACCACCCCACAGAATTGTTTCCTTGTCGATCTTCATCTTCCTGTTTAGACGCAAGCAAACATGTCGGTGGTGTGTTAACACCGGCGTGCCTTGTAAAATCAGTTTTTGGTTTGAAAGCTCGTTGTTTAGTTTTTGCTTCATCCACTAGCAGTTAAAATGGTGCAAGAATACCAGTCGCCTGTAAGGGTTTATAAGTACCCTTTTGAGATAGTCATGGCGGTGAGTAGTTTAGCGTTTTCATTCATTTGGTGAAGTTTTCGATGAATCATTCTCTCTTTTTATTTACGCAATCCGATCACACTGATTCTACTTAATAGCTCTTTTATCGATACGAAGCTAATGAAACTAGTAATCTCACGTTCACTTGGTGATTGCCTTCAAGTAGAATTAATTGTGTAATAGTTGAGTCAGCGACCGGCGGCGTCTGGTTGTAAATACGATGCCTCTAATTGCCCAACTGATAAATCTTCACCGTTAGAGAATCAATTTCGCGGTTGTAATCTATGAACTCTCACTCATTTTTTTACAGGCTTACGAAAAGCGTTTTCCTACTTGCAAAATGATTCCAGTGTTTCTTGGTAGCGATATTTTGTCAGAGTATAAGAGCGAAGACGGCGCGGTACACAACATCGAAAGGAGATGTAAACTCGATGTAGATGCTCCGTATCTATTGAAGAAAGTAAGTGTATTGACCCGAATTGTAGCTAAACAAGAAAGATCTTTAACTTAAAGGAAATACACCAGTGGGTTGTGTGAAGGCAGTTCTCTCACGAATGTAAATTTGGCCAGTAACTTGCTTGATTTCCTCGTGCATAGAAATTTGTTGTACTGTTGATCAGTTGTTATCATGACGTGACTGTCGAAAACATCAAAACATGGTACTCGATACTGAATTATCTAGGACTGTGATACGGCTGATCCACATCTTCGTGATATCGGAAGGAAGGGTGGTTCAGCAAATTTTGTAATTTTGGTGCAGGTTTAAATTTTTCCAAAATTTCATTTTGCTGCAGATTATTGGCGTGGAGTATGTGTATTTCAATCAAACGAACTGTCTCGATCGGCGCGAGAGGACTTTGACAATCACTGCTTTCAACGAGAGCTTCTCGTCTCGTGTTTCTGTCACAGAACACTGCTTCTATTCGGTAAGTTTATTTACTCCTTCGTCACCTGCCTGAAGGGGAAGAGGGCAAATCGAGAAGTTTCTGTCCACATATTTTAAATTAAAGTCTCATTTTTTCTCCAAGTTTGATATTGTCTCAGCAACTAACACTATATTCACGTAACTTGCAATTTACGTTTGTGATAGTCTACTTTGAGATTTTGCCAATGACCTCAAAGTAAACACCGCAAGATGAGTATGAAATAAACAGTGCCAAAGTCTTTTGGTAGTGCACGAACATTTTATAGATTTAAGGATAAACACTTGTCTCCTGTCCCACGGGAACATTTGCATTACAATCAGGCAAAACCACAAATGACTATTCCAAAGTTTTCACGGGCCGATATAATGTTATTATACCTGCTTATTTTGGATTGGAAGTAATAAATAATTTATTGAATTATGATTATTAGCTTTCTACCCAAATATTATTAATTACACTAGGAGCCTTGTGCATACCCAGAAGAAAGTGATGTAATGTGTAGCAGGCTTGTAAGAAGATTTGTTTGGGTCATGTTTTGGCATAATTTAAATTTAAAAAAGTTTAAATTATAAATTTAAATTTTTAGGAATAATCTGGGAACGGTGTTTTTCATTTGTACTGGCTGATGTTTTATATTTTGAAGACTGTTATTATTGAATTGTTATAGTTAGGCATGGAAAGAACTAGACATAGCATTTTCCAATTGGCAAAATTTCTTATGAGTATGAAATCTGCAAGGTTACATTCTCGGCAGGGATTTTCTGTAATGCGTAATACTGTGTGTTGTTTTTGAGGTGTTTCTCATTTTATGCGGGCTAAAAACACAGAATGATAGAGCTGAATAATATATATATTTTGAATGAAAGCTTTTTTATGCTTAACTTTTAATATGCAAGATGCTTTTGCTTAAAGTAGAACTTTGCCAAGTCATCCCCTATTTACATTGAAGATATAGAAAATTGACTCTAAATGATGCACAAGAAAAATCTGTTTAATTATTTTGTACAGAGAGGAACAGTCTTACTCAGTGCTACATTTATGAGATAATAATATTAGGTCTGGATTGAGTGAGTATCTTTGTTCACCCTTCTAGCTGCACATCTGCTTATAAATAAATTGTGAGAATTTGGTGTCAGATCAAGATCACAACTTTTACTGATAAGTTTGAAAATGAGCTCAGAATTCTTGATCTAGCATCACTTGTGCTATCTGTTATGTCTTTGCATATATGTATCCTTTGTTAATTCATACCATTGTTGGCTTTCTAGGTTCATCCCGACAATCCTGACTGGACTTGTTTTGAGCAGGATGCCACTTTGGACATCAAGTCATTCTTTGGTTTTGAGGCAGCCATTGAGAAGTTGGCCATCAAGTTGTATCTTCAGAACATCAAGAAGGTGATCTTAGGGTTCTTCATAGTAATCCTCTATCTGTTTATTTCTTGGTGATTTTGTTTTATTTATGATCAATTATGTTTTGAATGTTGACCCCCTGTCAGAGTGAACTGTGAAGGGTTAATGCTTGTAACACCAGCTTCAGAAACTCTATACAGAGGCCAATATCATGATAAATTCAAATTATCTTGTAATTCCCCCTTTGCCCCAGCAAGGCAGTACCATAGGTTATGTAGAAATTTATCTCCCCTGTATCTCTTCTAATCAGCCACCTAACCCTCATACTGTGGTGAAAAACTGTTAGCTTTAGAAACTCTCTACAGTGGCCAATACCATCAGATGATAAGACCAAATTTTCTTCAATTCCCCCCTTTTCTCAGCAAGGCAGTACCTCAGTTTATTTAGAAAATTATTGTTATTTGAGTTTACAGGAGGTTGAGTTAATGAATATCACATTTTGGGAACTTGTGCTGTAAGCACTTACCATTCATCGGCTTACTGATTCCTTATTTTATGTTACGTAGTACTTTAGGGGTAGTTTATGTTGTGAAATTTAACAGTAGCTGCAGTCAACAAGATGAATTACCATCTGTCTCTCGTTAGTTCACTTAAATCACCACCTTCACAAGCTGCAAGGGTTTTACCAAGTGTTTAACACTAATATCGCAAAACTTGTAAGTCCCAGTATCCACAGATCCTTTTACCAGAAAAAAAAATTATTATCAAATGTTGTGTTTTATGACACAAGAAATTCTTACGTTATCATTCATCAGGGAAAAGAAGTGATTCAGTACTACATTGATGAGTTGATTAGTGAAGGGGTGACATATCTGGCTCCCTTTGAGAATTCTCGTGGACGCCCGAGAACAAAGAGTGCAGAAGCTGTAAGTAGTGAAGACCAAACAGAGGAGGATGGTAATGCCCTTCCTATTGCAAGCTCTGCAATAGAAGCTTCTGATGTGGTACCACTTGCCTCCAGACCAGGTGAGTGTAAAATATACTGAAAAACTACTTTAAATCTGGAAAAAACAGGAAAGAGTTGGAAACATGGAAAACTGTGGTTATGTGCCCAGTCCCCCCACTCTGTTATAGCTCTCCATTTTGCAGTGCTCAGTCATTCAGATCACCTAATTAGAAGGTTGCCAATGAATTTATCCTCATGATAGCACACAACTTCTGACTACTGAGAGAGTAAAGAGGGATAGTTTTCTAAAGAACTGTTAGTGGTGCCTTGTCTGTGGAAGGTATTACAAGATTATTTGCTTTTATCAACTGAGGTGGTGACATGAATTGACCACTGTAAGGAGTTTTTAAAGCTGATGTTTTGAGGGTTGGCTCTTTATCAGGGTGAGAGAGTATGTGGTTAGTTAACTATAGCTGCTGTAGCTTTTCTTTCAATAATAGAATGAAAACTTTGCATTAATGTAGATTCATTAACATCCACTGGATTAAAAATAAAATCATACCTAAAATTACAATTACTATGAAATAGCTTTCAATAAAATCAAGATAAGATCATAACTCAAGCTAAAAAATGCCACAAATTTGGGTCAACCAGCTAAACACACATACAATGATAAAAGGATAGTAATAACTTCTTTGCAACATCAGTGGTACCTGGGGATATATTTTGGCCGTCATTGGTCTTTCAAGGCAAATTGAGTTATTTAGGGTAATGTAACATATGAGTTTCAAAAACAACTCAAAGATAGGAGTGGAAAAAAAGTTATTCTAATTGATGCAGTATGTTAGACTGTTCATTTATCCCTAAAAAATATTAACAGGATTGATATAAATTTGACTCTTAAATCATTTACTGGATACCATTTTAACAACTGCAAGGATATTGTGAGGTATTATAATGGAAATGTTGTTGGGTTCAGTTTTACATTGTTCAGCTTGGTAATTTGAGTCAATTAATTGTCATGAGTGGTGTCAAAGGGCAAGTAGCTTGAGCAAGATTGTTTTTACTGAGATACTGGTACATTTGGCTTGTCGACAAGATTGAGTTACAAGCTATGATAATCTTAAATTCTTGTTAAGAAATCCCCCTGCTGTTTTTCCAATTTTTTGGTTCAAATTTTTGTTACATATTTTCTGTTTAAAATTTTTGTTTCATATTTTCTGATTATATCATAGTGACTAGTGGTTGGTTTTCAGAAAGTTTTTTTTTCTTTTACGAGGCAGCTTTACTGTAGGAGAAGGCATTTGTATTTGCCAAATCTTTTAATTTGTAATCAAGAATCAGAGGGAGAACAATGCAGGTGGTTGATTTCAATGGGTGCAGGAAGTGAGTTAATGCTATGTGACTTTCCTGTGCTACTCTTAGCCTAGTTTATGCCTGCATGGAAAGTGGTTTCCTGAATAAACATACCTTTTGACCTTGTTTAACACGTAATGATGGCATGCTTGGTAACAGGAAAAGACTTGTGCTTTGCTGCAACAAATTTGAGATACTCCTTACCTATACATTCACCTATGTTTTGATGATAACGACAGTAACCATGAAAGAATAAAGGTACTAGATATGTTTTAATTTACTAAATGTATATTTTGTGAAAAGCTGTCCACCAACTGTAAATCATATGTGATTCTGTGAATCTCATATTAATTTAATACTGAAATACGTGTAACCTTAAATTTATACCATTAATGAATACCTTGTTTGTGGTGATGAAGTAAGAAATATCATAAAGCTTGTTATACATTGTTCATTTACTACATTTACATTTATTTCAATAATTTCTGGAGTGATCAACAGTTTTTAGTTTTATTTTGTTGTTGACAGAAGCACAGTTCAAAGTAGTTCCCCTTCCAATAAGGATTATTAATGCTTAACTTTGCCAAGAGTATCATTTAAATTTTTTCAACTATCTCATCTTTCATAAATTCGCATGAAAGCATAAGTTCAAAACTTTTAGGCTTTATTTTTGTTGTAAAATAATTTACATGTGATTAGTATAATTCATTTTTACAAGTTGATTTTCATAATTTTTGCTTAAAGAAAATTACACTCTGTCTTGCAACAGACAAACTTAAACCAAAGAAAAAAAAATAAATGATAAATTTACAAAAAGCCAGAATGAAATTGGAAAAGGCATGTGAAAACATGGGTAACAAAGTGGACCAGCAATTAAAAAAATCGGTATACAGTCATGTAGCAATAGCAGAAGTAAAAGCCGTGTTTATATAGGTACGCAGCTATTAAGCTCTAAATTTATAACTTATAGGGAAATTTAAAATGACAATTACAGAACAGTTTTTGTACAATATTCTTGAACATCTGGTTTTGTGGACATGCTGTCTGAGTTTAATTTGAATTTCTGACGTCAAGGATCCTAATTTAGTCAACAATAAATACAATTGAAATCCAAATGAAGTGGACACGAACAGGCCTGAATCATACAACACTTAAACAAAGGACAGCTTTGGAACACGTTTATGGCTCATTTGCTTCAGTTGCTATATTTAATTCCTTTTCCCAAAAGAGCAGTGAACATATGCTTTACAAATGAAGTCACACCAGGCAACCCAGCAAGGTATTTTACAGGATTCTTACAATTTCATTCAGCATTAAGTACAAGGTTTTGTCAAAAATTTTCTGTCACCTTTTCCTAAACTATAATATATTTTGTTACACAGCTATGAAATGTTCAGCTTAAGTAAAGGTGGCATCAACATTTTGTTTTACTGAATACAGTGAACCATTTTAGAATGTGGTTTAGTTCTTCTTTGTCATGAGATAATAAATTTTATTGACTTGTTTTAAAATATATGGTAAGGTGAAAAATGTTTTTTTCATTTCAGACCATTTTCAAGGCCCTTGAAAAATTAACACAATTAATTTCTTTTGGCAATATGTTTCCAAAATGTGCTTGAATATCTATATTTGTAGAACTAAATTGCATATTAATTGACTTTGTCAAGAACTAATTCTGTCTATAGAGTTACAAACTTGTATGCCTTGCATCTTGTACTGAATTAGTTCGAGATGAGAATGAAAGAAAGAAACTTTTCTACAGGAACTAGCTCTAGCATGAGCTTAAACTCAATAAAAGAGCAGCTCATGATCTGATAATAACCTGCTTTGGTAGAAGACAAATGTGTCTAATGCTCATAGATAAGCTGTCCCTGCTTAGTAAAATGAAAAGGACTTGATCATCAATCAATTAACTTTGTATGCTGTTGTCCTGCATTGTGCCTTGTGCAGCACTTGGCACAAAACAGATATAAGATTGCATTTGATGAAA
This sequence comes from Pocillopora damicornis, assembly GCF_964200805.1. Lineage (NCBI taxonomy): Eukaryota > Metazoa > Cnidaria > Anthozoa > Scleractinia > Pocilloporidae > Pocillopora > Pocillopora damicornis. Next base: position 13,241,611 of record NC_142679.1, on the reverse strand, counting down.
ATTATGATGAATAATGTGAACATGAACCTAGGGTTATTTCATTGCAAGAAAATATTTTTCGGCATTTTCATTGCTAGAAAGCTATTTAAAGTGAAATTTTCGACTGAATGTTCAATTTTCAATTCATTTCACAAGAAAGCTGTTTTCTATAGTGCAAGAAAAAGTAGTCGACATTACCTGCATGTTTATGGAAGGTACTTCATGGTTTTTGTCCCTTCATAAATTTTGCCAAACTCACAAAATCGTCATTAAAAGCCATTTCAGTCTGTGTTTTCTTAGCAGTTACATCTGTAGTGTTTTTCTAACTTACCAGATTTCCTCTTATTTACTGCAGTTAAGTTGCATTGAATATATACTTGGCTGAAAAAATCTCGAAATACTGATCTGACATTGCACCTGTTAAGTCTTTCTGATTAAATGATAGAAGCATTCAGAATGGTTTAAGTGGATTTTGAAAATGACTGTTAGTAAAAAAATTGTCAGTAAGAATTTTCTTAAGTCAGCTTGTTTTGCATTTTCAGACTACAAGCTTGATGATGACTACATTCAGAGGTTCCTTGGAAAACTTAGTCCCAAGGAAGAGAACCAACTTATTCAGGTAACTGGCCTTGTTTCAGGCATGTAGAATAAAATGTTGGGTCCTTGCATCATAACTTTTTGTACCACCAAAGCTTTGCTTCAATCTATTTTCTACCCAGCTTATAGGTATATTGAGTATACTTGTAAGAGAAACAGCTGTTGACTAGTCAGCACTAGGATCATGTAATAGTCTTGTTGCATCTGGTTGTGCTTCCTTTTTTTCTTTTAAAGTAAAAACAAAAAAACTCTTCTAAATTACTGTGTTCTATGTGTTATTTCTTTATAGCTGCGCAAGAAACTCAGTGCCACCCATCAAGGAAAGGTACTTGATTTTTTAAAATTAACTTCCTCAGAGCTTTTTACAGGAGAGTCAGTGTATGCAGATGTTTCAGTTATGCTAATATATTGTTTTTTGTTGACAGATGCCTAATGATGCTCATCTTTTAAGATTTCTCAGAGCACGAGACTTCAATTTAGACAAGGTACTAATGGAACATTGTGTTCTTGCAGTTTGATGCGCTCTTCTATAATAATTTTGGTTGCATGTATGGCATTGTTTTGAAACTTCCTTTTGTCACATTAAGGTGTATGAGATGCTGTGTGAGTCTCTGGCATGGCGACGCCATCACAATATAGACAACATAAGGGAGATATGGCAGCCTCCTGAACCTCTCTTGAGCTACTACAGTGGAGGATGGCATAACAAAGATAAAGGTGAGAACCTTGTTGTGACGAAAAATTCCTTAGATGAAAGATTGATGTGGTTATTCAAAATTCTCCCCAAATTCCTTAGTTAGTAATACTGACTTAACGCGATTGTATACCTTCATAGCAAACTTGCAGCAACAGAATTCGTATGGCCAATCAAATGATTTGTCATGTTAATCAAAATAGATAAGCATAAGCCTGTCAGTGTTTTCCTTTTCAGGTAGTAACCAATAACATTTCCTACCTGTAGTATCTCTTATTGCTACCTAAAATCACTCGGAATTCTTGAAAATTTTACCCATAAAAGGATTGCTCTTACCTGCTGTGTGTAAAATAATAAAATAATAAGGGAGAATTCTGACTTTTGGCTGAGAAATTTTTTTGAGTGTCTTACATGCATTTCAGAGGGAAGGAGAAACTAGTTAATTACTTGTTAACAATAATAAATCCACAAGTACCATGATCATTAATTTCAATTTTTTTTCACTTTTTGGCATTAATTTACCTGCTTCCAGTCCATTATTAGTATGCCAAAATATTTGCATGTTTATTATTACCAACAAAAGGCATAATGTTTCTGATATGTAGAAAACTCTCTATTGATTAAGCTTTGAATACCAGGTACAGCTGTATGATGAATTGAGGTACATGAACACTGTAACTTATAAATGTTACTGGTATTAATATTCTTGAACTGCAAGGTCTATTGATTCAGGACTAACAGATTCAATCAATCACTAAAGTATTATTTTACATTGACAGTACTTTGCATTTGTCTTGTGCCAATAGATTTTTCTGGAGATTTTATTATTTTTCCCTATTTCTGATTCATATAGAGGGGCGCCCATTGTACATACTCCGGCTAGGGTCCATGGATGTGAAAGGTCTCCTTAAAGCTGTTGGTGAAGATGGCTTTCTTAAACATGTAAGTTTTTCATATCATTTACTACAAAATAACTTGATATGCCATCCTTTCTACAAAGTCTTTGTGGGGACTTGTGATCACAGCCATATCTGTCCAGGGTTAATTAACACTCAAAGCAAACAGTTATGAATAAAGGGGGTAAGTTTCTAAAAAGGAAACTGTGGTGCTGCATCAGTGGGGGAGTATTAAAAAATAATTTAGTTTTATCAGCTGAGTTGATAATGTAAATTGGTCACTGTAAAGAGTTTCAAAGGTGATGTTTCCAGCATAAGCCCTTTGAAAGAGCAAATGACAAAAGACAAATGCTCATAACATCAGCTTTGAAACTCTTTATGGTGGCCAATTTACATTATCAACTCAGCTGATTAAACCAAACAATTTAATTTCATGATCATACATTTTAAAACTTTCTTGTGTTTGGGTTTTGGAACAAAAACATGTGCAAAGCTTCAAATTCTTATGATTCAATAAATGATTGAGGAACTGACTATTAATTTTACAAATGTCTTTTTTAATTTTAACAAGGTTGTCTCAATTAATGAAGAAGGACTAAGAATGACTGAAGAACTGACAAAAGAAACAGGGCATCCAATCAGGTAATACAGGGCAGAATTCATCAGACTCAAGCTTATGGAATTAGTATATACTAGATTTCTGTCTGTTTGTCAGTGGCTGTTTGCATTCTCTGCTCCTTGTGGGTGTTATCTCCCTCTCCTCATGAACAATTAATTTTTTTTTCAAATCTATGCCCCCTTGTTGTTTTTATGCAGATATTCTTCTGGTCTGAGTGTTATGGAATACTTTCTTAATTAAAATGGCTAGTTCACGTCTTGCATGTGGGGGTTTTGATTGAAATTCCATAGGGTTTGTTGTCCTCTGGGGGATCATTTCTAAATATAGGTTGAGTTGGCTTAAGGAAGATTATTAAGCTGCTGTTTTGTATCACAGTGATTTCATACAAAATAGACATATTTGTTGATTAAAGTTTGTTTTGTTACAGCTCATGGACGTGTGTTTGTGATTTGGAAGGCTTGAGCATGAGGCATCTTTGGAGACCTGGTGAGTTGACAGTTCTTTGATTAGTTTTAACAAATACACAGGTGATGGATTTAATGTTATAATGTCACTAGAACTACTTCCTTTATTTTTGTTGACTTCTTGCCAAAGGTAATCAGGTGAAAATACTTAAAAAGTTTTTAAGAGTAATTATCTAGAGCTTTGGATTCTGATTAGAAGACAAATGTTAGGGCTTGATGCATTTATGTTACACATAGGTTATAACTTTAACTACAGTGATAAATAGTTAGATATTTTTTAGGTTAGGAAGTTAAAAATTCTCCCTCTTACATGACCCTATTTAAACAACTTCTTTAGCTCATTGTAAAACTGTTTGGCAAGTTATTGATCAAGAAATTATTTCTCTTATTAGGGATTAAAGCCTTATTGAAGGTGATTGAGGTTGTTGAATGTAACTACCCTGAGACAATGGGCAGACTGCTGATTGTACGTGCACCCAGGATATTTGGTGTTTTGTGGACATTGGTCAGTCCTTTCATTGATGAAAACACAAGGAACAAGTTCCTCATTTATGGAGGAAATGACTACCAGGTAATGATAGTAAGAAATTGATTTTCTTGTCTTTTTATGCCCTTGAGAGTAATCCTAAAAAGGACTGTTCTCATGGTGATGACTGATGTTAGTTTTTTGAAAAAACCCATTTGTTCCCACCATAAACTTTGGATGACTCTGAGGAACTCTGTTTCTTTCCCTGGAACATCAGTTTAAGTAAGCTGCGTAATTAACATGACCTAAAACTTTTAAGGGAATTAAAGGAACCTTAACACTTTGCATCCTAACATCAGTTTACAAGTTCTCCATATTGTTCTTTATACATTTCCTATGGTGCTTGTAAGGAGAACTTGTTGAACAATCAAGAGCTTCTTGAGTTTCTGATGATTTCCCTTATTCTCATGAACTTAATGTTTGATTTAGGGGTGATACTGTTGGGAGAAATTAGATGCCTATCACTCTTAGGCAGTAAAGGGTTGAGTTATTTTAAAAAATCAGCATACAATGAACTCTAATACATGATTTTTAAAACATAGTACTCTTCCATCTCTCTCTGTAACAGTTTTGTTAACTTCTTTTTGTCGTTATCAATGTTTTCATCTATTCTTTTTATTTTAGGGCCCTGGTGGTTTGACTGACTACATTGCAGCAGAATACATCCCAGACTTTCTTGGTGGACCCTATGAGGTTAGAAAGCAGTCATCATAGAGCTGATTTACGTCAGCATTACTCAGAGTAAAGATTCTTCTGTAGCTAATTTTTTGCTCGGCTAGAACAAAAGGTTTTCCTCTGGGCAGTTCTAATGTTCCTCGATATTTTCCTTTTGCTTCTATTCAGTGAGTAAACTGGTGTCCTTTCATATCTTGGTGACTTCCTTTTCTATGAAGGTTAACAAAAAAAGTGCTATCAACTCTCAATACCCTGAGAATTACCTAACTTTTAATAAGAAGTTATTAAGGTGTAATTTTAAAAAGATGTTCCTTTATTTTCCTTTAAAGTGCCAAATTAAGGAGGGGGGACTTGTCCCAAAGACTCTCTACAGATCTCTGGAGTTCAGTGAAGGAGAGGAATCTTGGAGCAGTGAAATATACCAAACAACACATGTTAGCAAGGGCTCACCTCATGAAGTAAGGGATGAAATGTCAGAAAAAAAATTATATTAATTAAATAATGGACCTCAGCCTCCCACATATTTCTACACTCCAGCACATTCAAGATTATTTGAGAGAAGAAAGAATGGGAGATATGATAATGATGATTGTCATCTTTTATTAGCCTCTTTTGGAAGCTAGCCACTGGTGACTTGTCTTCTTAGGACTTCCCAGCCACCTTCTCATCCATTCACTTTGCATGTGTTTCTCCCCTTTTCCTCCACCTTTTATCTTTTGATTTGGAACATCCTTTCAAACACCAGATCATAATTAAAGATCATTTGAAATCTTCAATGATTATTGTAGCATATGTTAAACATAACACTTGCAGACAGTGGCTTTTAGATTCCACAAAATGCAATCAACTCCCATAACTGAGTAACAGTAATTTAAATATTGCTTTTAACATCAAGATGGAAACTTCTCTTCAGGTTCTTCCTGAATATCATGGCAATGAGTTGTCACGACACTTTCGTAGCGAAAGAGAGAGATGCTTGATAACAAGCTATGTTATTATGTGGTTAAGACTGCGGAACCTGTAAATACCAAAATTACTGCTAGTAAACTTAACATCTTCACCTGCTGCCCAACAGGTCCTGGTAACAATCAAAGAATCTCAGTCAGTGATCACGTGGGATTTTGATGTCATGAAAGGAGATGTCCAGTTTACAGTGTTTCGTCACAAGCGGCCTCGGGAGGCAGTCAGTACCACAAGCTTATCAAGTTTTGGAAGTGATGCATCCCTTAACCAGTCTGGAGTGATTGCTGGTGTAGATGCAGTGGTAGTTGAAAAGCCAAGGCATTGTTATGATGGTGAATCTATACAGGTATGTATCTTGCAAGGCTCAAGGGTTAACCTTCTTCAAAATTGTAAAGGGGTAAGTTTCTAAAAGACCAGTGGTGCTGTGACAGGGGGGGGAGGGTATTACAAGATGACTGAGTTGATAATGTTATTGTAAACAGGCCATTGTAGGAGTCCCTGATATGGACTTTTCAAGTGTTAGCCCTTTGTCATTTGCCCAGATAAACTTGCAAACTCTCAGGGAAACCTGAACAAAAACTTTAGTGAACCCTGCAATAGCTTACATCTTAACCCTGGGGGAGAAGCACTACCCATTGTTGCTTAGTTCAACTTCAGTTTTTGATGAGTTCCCAATGGATAAGCACTCTAGCTTGTAAGATGGTTTTGTTGTCTACTAACTAACATCTTTGTGTTTCTTTCTATAAGGGAACCCATGTTTGTTCCATTCCTGGAGTGTATGTTCTTCAGTGGAAGTACAAATCCGGAGCACCAACAGGCCAGGCTCATGGGCGTCATACCAGAGCTAAAGTCATGTACTATCATGAAGTACTTCCCTCTCGAGATTTTAGGTAGTGTGCTCTGAGGACTGAATTTTTCACTGTGATTAAAAAAAAAAAAAAGAAAGAAAAAAAAAACCGCAACTGTCCAGTACAGTTCCTATAGACATGCATTCTTGTAAAACTCTGGAAAAAAGATCAAGTCTTGTGCAAGCAGTCAGGATGCTGAAGTCTATGGCCATTAATATTTTATTTGCAACCATTCTGCTTAGGCCTTGAGAATTGATTCTCAAAAATTTCATTGATTACACTGCAAGCATAGAAAGTCTTTGTTTCAACACAAAAATGTGTACAAACATGGTAAAGAAACTCCTCTTCACTTCTGCCTGGGTAGTGTTCATGATGGCAAGGATTGCTTCCATATTCATTTCTTAAACAGCAGTTCATTTAAAATGATATTCATACGTTCACATTCATTTAAACTCCTTTTGGTTAAATTATCAATTCAGTATACATTGGTATATGAATTGTATGAAGTGCACAATAGGTGAACTTGTCTTTGTATTATCCTTCCAAAGAGAAGTGGCTGAAACTTCAATGACAGCAATATCTAATGAAGTAAAATCCCGTTCATAATTATTCATGATAGAAAATTTGTTGAAACTATTTTCTAGTAGAGAGGGGATAGAAAAATACATTTGTTTACTAACTGAAAACAACCTCGCTTTTAATTGAAAAATGATATCTTATTGTCTGTATCATATCACCCTCTAACTTTATAACTAATATATCTAACATGATTTGTGTGACTATGGTGACAGCGTTTTATTGTAACATTCTGTGTCTTCTTTAAACTTATTTGCTGTTTCATAATTTTCATTCTCAGGGGATCATTATCAAGTCTGGAGTCTTGCCACAGTGGTTTCTCTCAGCTTAGCATTTCAACTTCAACAAGTCACTCTTCAGGTGTAAGCACTGCTTCACACCCATCCAGATAGCAACTACAGTCAGGAGGGGCTCAGACACCAAGCACAACCAAATCACATGTAACCAAAAAAAGTAGCAAAGAATGATATTATTACAATGCTTCCTACTGCTCTTCAACATACACATGGGAAAAAATTGCAAACTGCAGAAATTTAATTTGGTACACAATTCTAGAAGTCAGTCAATGGTAGGCACATTAGGGAGAACCTTTACAACAAGGCAATATCTTTTTTTTTCTCTGATAAGTAATGTGAATTTATTTTAGATCTTTTTAGTTCACATCATTTGAAAACTGACAGGCCTCTCTTTCTTAACCCTTTAACTCCCAGATTGTTAATTCTCCCCTTCAGCTTCTGCACATTCCCTTGTAAATATTTGAGAGAATTTGGTGGTAGATCAAGATAACAACTTATGCCTGTTAAATATGAGTATTCTCATCACCTGTTTGCTGGATAATGTAGGGATATAATAAGGAGAAGTTACATACTTATCGCCTCTGGGATTTAAAGGGTTAAGTGCTACCAGTATTGTCATTCCCCAACATAGTTCAAGTCGCAGAGCTAGAAATTTTGGATTTAGTGAAAGGGATGACATACTTGTTTCACAAACAATCTTAAAAAATAATTGTTTTTAAATCTCAACAAAGTTTCATCTCTGTGGGACATAAGAATTTTTGTGGAGGATGCAAAGATTCCATTACAGGTGACTTAGATTGTTTAGTGATCTGTGGTGTGTCTTTGTTTAGCTAAACAAAGTAGTTCGTTCCTGTCAATTTTCTACTATTTAGTTCTATGTCATGCTTCAATTATTCTGGTAATAGTGAAAGCAGATGCCATTTTTGTCTGCTGGCAGACATCATTATTGGTCATTTGTCAATATTACCAGCTGTAAAATATTACCACCAAAAATTAATGTCAGAAGTTGTGGGATACCAGAGAATCTGAATTGCTACATGCATGTAGCACAGAAATTTCTGCCATCTCACTTTTGCACTGGTTAAGGCTATGCAGACACAATCTCAATTTGCCCAATATAATAATATATAATTCTTTTTTTAATATTGTCAATGTGTTATACGTTGCAACACCTAAAGAACTGAACATTTCAGTTTCCTCTGCTGCCTGATTTTTACTGGCTAGCCTATTTTGCAAAGGTTATGTTCTTACTATTCCCATGAAACAAGTTAAATTTCCATTTGCACTATTTATTAAAAGTGAATAACCATTATTGCAATTGAAATTTTGTAAAATAATAATTAAGAATTGTAAATTATATCATAGGCACAAACCACAAACTAGAGGTGAGCCCCTCAAATTATTATTGGTTGATAAGAAATAATAATTACATGGCTAGTAATGAAATCCAAAGGAAAGAAAGCAGTTTCCAGTACTGTGTTTCATCCAGGTTTAATGCATAAATTAAGTGTTAAAATTACAGATCAGAATGACATGAATGAGGAGTTAGTGAATTTTAGGTCCATATCTAAACCTCATACTATGACTGACATCATATCATGAGGTGGAAATGTTCAACTATTCCAGGTTTCTCAACCTGGTCTTTCTTACATTCCCAGCTTGCTGGATTATAATGAAATAAGCATTTTTTTTAACATGGAATAGTGTTATTGAATAATATAGTTGTAGGGGAAGGGGAGGGAGGGGGGTGTAGAAATTTACACTAACAGGTATATTGTTTTCATCAAATTATCAACATGTTAACTCCCAAGATCTGATGAATTATTCTCCCCTTCAGCTATAACCCTTTAACCCTAGGAGTGATTTGCTTCAAATTTCTCCTCACAGCATCACTCTTGAATCAATTATAATGGTCATGAGAATAATGCAGATGATCACCAATTTAAGAAGCTTCTGATTGTCAAGAGAATTCTCTTTGTCAGAACCATGGAAAATGTAAAGAGAACGGTATGGAGAATATGAATACTGATGTTAGGGTGTGAAGTGTTAAAACTAGGTAAGATAATGTTGTGTTACCTTAACTAGGCACCTCAATCAGATTGGATAACATAAAATGCACCACTATTCTTAGGACAGATTTATCATTTTTGGATGTGAAAGGATTAAAATGAAATTGTTTGTGGCTGCAATATTTTCTAGATGACTCAAATTTGATGCCTAGTGGGGTAATTAAGCTGGGACACACTCCATGAACTAATTGAGGCATAACTTTATGCTCCATTGACAGTTTCATTTCATACCAAACAGGTCTTGTTAATCATTTTTGTGGTAAATTATTTTACTGAGATCACATCAGCCAAAGATCAGAAGTTACAATCAGATACTTCCAGGTAAAGAACAGTTTTCAATACTTTTACAAGGTTAATAACATTATTAAGATTTTAGAAGTTGCTGACATCATGAAAAAATTGTCATCTATGTGATGCAGTTTGTCCATTGTGCATCAACTCAAGTTCATCAAGCAGATTTTCAAAAATGTATCATAAGAAAAATTTTGTACAATTTCATCAGTGATCTGATGCTTGTTACAATTTTCCAGATAATTGCTGGGTTTCAATTTATCATAGGGCTAGGTTTTTTTTATAATTCTACAAAGTAATGCATGAAGTTGAAACTCAACTGTAAGTCTTCATTGCATGCAATATTTTATTTATCATAAATATGATTACTAAGTAATGGTATCTTTTTACATACATTCTTAACAATTGAAAAAAATTGAGGTTAGATACGGAATTGTTATTGAGTTAGTGATGATAATTAAAATGTTATAAGGGAATTTTCTGAATTATGAATGTATAGATATATGTTCTATCATCAGAATTCTTTAGCTAGTATTACTATGATGGTGCAGTGGACTTGAAATAAAAGTTTTTATTGGAATAATTCTTTGGTGTTTCCTCTTCTGGTCAGACATCAGGGATGAAGAAGACAGAAATCCACACTGTTCCTTCTCTGAAGGATGGAAGATTGAACTCAACACATTGCTGTGTTTCATTTCCAGGGCTATCTTGAGACTGCATTATTCACTGTCCACAAATTTAAGGCATGGTCATAGAATGAACAAGTTGCAACTATGTCAGTTTGAGTATCAGAAATGCTTTCATGTAATAGGTCAGTCCCTTTGTGTTCATCATTTCTGTCCATTTGTTCACAATCTTGTGCACTGAATCTAGAAAGCTGGATATGTTTCCTGTACCAATCAGCACCATAAGCCAAACTTGCTTGTTCCTTATAAGAAACCACTTTTTCCAAGCTTTGATGTCCTGGTAGTTAGAAAAAGGAAAAGAAAGCCTGATAAATTGATGAGTTGATAAGTTGATATTAACACATTTTTTTTTTTTCAAAAAACTTTACTCTGTGAAGTCCCACATTATGTTTTCAATTTAGTAAGGGATCTGACAACTCCTATTGCCACAATATCTTCAAGCTTGATTGCCATTCCAGTGCTCTGCTTTAATAAAGCATAGACTTAGTTAAATCTCTACAGTTCAAAAAATGGATTGCTCTGTCACAGGTATGTGAAAAATCCTGCCATTCTCACCAAGTATCTGTCAAACCAGATAACAAACCAACAGACCCAAAAGAACCATTCGGCTCCACAAACAACATCCATTAGCAGAGGTTTCAATAAAAGCCAGTTACTGGTGGTCTTAACCCTTTAACTCTCAAGCTCCACTTCTTAATTCTCCTTACTTACTGCCATACTTTTCCTTGTAAATTAGACATGAGAATATGATCTCAAGCCCATAAGACCAGTATTACCACTGTGTGTTTGGTCAGCAAGCAGCCTCTCTTCTTTGGGTTTTGTGTAGGCTTTCACGCAAGTGAGTTACATATTACTAGATTTCAAATCTTTTTCTGGAGAAGCTTGCCCCAAACCTCCTAAGAGGGGAAGGAGCCTTGAAGCCCCTTTTCCAGGCACATCCCCTATTGCACCATTGTCAGTGGCATTATGGAAAAATTATTGAAACGATGCATAATCATACCTGTGTTGTTGTTGAACTGAAGGATATGAAAGCCCTCGTACATGCATGCTGTTAACATTGTGTTTCCATGGTAAGGATGCCACTTTATCCTCCACACTCCTCCACCAGGATGTGATGTGCATAATGGGCGTGTCATGTTTCTATCATCCCAAACATGAATCTTCTCATCATAGCTGTTAGTTTGATAACAAACCAGGACAGAAGTCCACATCAATTGATTGCACAAGTTGAGAGTTTGTAAATTATTATTTTGAAATCAATGTGAAGCCTTTTTTCTAAGAGTGAAAGGAATGTTGTGAAACAACACTCAGAGTTTATCACATATGGGTGTGACTCATCATTATTAACTACTCATTAAGAAGAAAGTATTTTATAAAGTCAAAGTTAAACAATCATTATGCTGGCGACTCACAACTACTTCAGAGGAAGCTTCCTTCAAGTGAAACTCAAAAATCACCATCACATGGTTGTGGATGGAAAGAACCACCTACTGAGAATTATCACTTAGGGATACATTGTACTTTAAACTTAACACCAAATTCTCAGGGCTAAAATTAAAAGGAATACAGCAGACTGTGTAGAGCATGGACATTATGACTTTGGGAGTGAAGTAATGAATAGAGACCAAGCTTAGACCATTTGACATTAGATTCTTACCTGCCGGTTGCAATGATGTGTTCATATACATGATTGCACTGAATACTGCTGACACCCATCTCATGCCTAGAGAAGACAAATTAAAAAAACTCATTGATAAAAAAACTCACTGGTAAAGAGGCCACACAGGTAATTTCAAAAGCCCAGCAAGTTCAAAGTGACCATTTACCAAGTATATCCTATTAATGAAGAAAGGTAATTCACATCACAGCAAAAATTTTGCTTCTGTGAAGCAAAATGTATTTTACACATCTCACATACTTGCTTTGCTTTACTTGCTTTGTGCCTCTTCACTTGGCCTTTCATCTAACCCTTTAACTCCCAGATCAAATTTGTGATTCTCCTTACTGTCAACCATACAATTCTTACAATGTTAGTTCTGAGAATTTAGTACTAGATCAACTAAGTATTCACAAATTGATATTTTTCTTTATTCTCATTACTCATCTGGTTGATATTGTATCGATCGTGTAAGGAGAAATTCTGTCTTGGTCACTCATGGGAGTTAAAGGGCTATATACTTAAAAGGCTAATACTATTATTCGGTGAATTGAAAAAGTAATAGTTGTAATAATACAAAACAAAACAAACTATGGACAGACCATCATGCAAATAGTTATCCTGGCCAGATATCAGAGCTGGACAACTCAATGAAGAGAACAAAACACTGAGCTAATGAACTTTTTAACTGCTACTTTGATTAAAATACAGAATAGTGATCATATTGGAAATCACCTTTTACTTGTAAATGTAGGTTTATGGCAGCCTGTTCTTGTGTCCCATCCTCTGAGTAGGCAATCATCGCCTCCTTAATTAGTAGGGCCAGTACACAATTCAAAATTAATCACATTAACCCACATTAGAGAGTTTAGAATCTCTATTTTTAATTCATTTTATTGAGGGCCACAAGGCCATCACTTTTATTGCTGTCGAGGGCTACCCTTTTTAATCCATTTTATTGAGGGCCACAAGGCCATCACTTTTATTACTGTCAGGGGCTACCCTCTCAAAATAAAGTGTTTTGTTTTGCATTGTATTTTATTGAACTGGAACTTGAAACCAACACAGGATCTTATAGCTGATGTCACAGGGGCAGTTGACATCATATGATTACTTTCCACAAGAAGCAGGATTGCAGAAAAATGCTCTATCTCATGAACAATGACAGATATCTGTGAGAGCTATCTCATTCTTTTTCAGATTGACGTATCTTCAGTACTACACCTCACTCAAAAAAGTTGACACATGTCATGAAACATTCCATCAGTCTAGAACACTGGACCTCAATCTGACTTTGTGAGATTCCTCTGGACCAATAGTAAATTAGGCTCGATTACCAGCCACTGTTTAGGAATATAAGCTTGCAGGCCGCCCCCCAAACTCCACTTCTAAGGTAGGAGGAAAGAGCAGACACTAGAGAGCGGTGGAAATCGAGCCTGATAGTAAATGGGAAATCAATTAAATTCTAATTCTACTAAAAATTCATTTATATGAAAATATGGTACCTGAATATACAATGGATGAATTCCAAGCATTAAATGCCGTAATCCAAGCCTCATACTGATGCCCTAACCAATGCAAAACTTGGCAAAGCTCAGAGGTACCTTCATAAAATTTGCACAACGTAATCTGTCCACTTGAGTCACTCATAACAATGTGGCTGCAGTAGAAAAGGGGACAGACTGGCCATCATTAATAGAATAATTGTTCATTCAATCAGCTGACATTAGTTGATGATAAACATTTTAGATGTACTTACAACTACAACAGGAGAATTTCAATTCTCCTCTTTTCAGAACATCCAATAGTTTATGTTTCATTAACCCTTTACACCCTAACATCAGAATTCATATTCTCCGTACTGTTCTCTGTACATTTACTGAGTTGCTGAAATGAACAGTTGGTCTAAAAATCGAGAGTTTCTTAAGTTGGTGATCATTTCCTTTATTCTTATTATAATAATGTGTGATTCAGTGGTGATATTGTAAGGAGAAATTAGATGCTAATCACTCTTAGGGGTTACAGGGTTAAGCCAATGCTGATGAGTTTTGTATCAAGGTACAATAAACTATTGATGATGGAGAATGAAAGGATTATGAATATCCAGTTTATAATAACTGAGGCTGGTTTATTCTCAGTACACTAACTTCTGTATGAATTGATAATTATTTTCATTTTAATCGCATCCAATATACCACAGACTTAATATGTAGTATTTTTATTCTTAGACAACTAATGAATCTAAACTTATATCTAGATATTTTAATTAATAAAGTATTATTTATTTAGATATTGTAAATTTTTTTTTATAAATTAGTATTAGGCAGGTCCATATCAGCTACGGCTGCTGAACTCTTAACCAGCATTACCAAATAAACTACATTATGTCTTGTTATGTTATGGAGACTGGGCTTAATTCTGGTTGGATGGGCCATTTAGCTTAAGTATAGATGATAATAATAATTGATAATAATAAATTAATTAATAAATAAATAACAATAATTCATACCAATATTAACATTACCCATAAGTTAGTATTGTCAAATGTCAGACCTGTTTTCATCTTCCAAAGACCAGTCCATTGAAAGACATAATTTATCTCGACTTGTAATATAACTGGTGCTCTCAACTAATAGCTGAAAGAAATTATTAAAAAAGTTAATCAACACTAGTTCAAAATCTTGTGGGGTAGATAGGTAGAAAGGCTATCAGGGCGTGACTACTTGGCTCCTAAATTATTCAAAGCCAATTCAAAAATTAAGAAATTAAGTTAGCGAAACTTAGCAAGAAAGTTTGCCGCAGATTTATCTTTGCAAATCTTTTTAATTCACTATATCTCTAGGTAAGGTTATGATGAAACATTCTAGTCACCAATTTGGCAACTAATTTTCAGGATTGGCCGCCAAATTGAAAAATTTAGTCGCATTGGTGCCTGTATTAGGCATAATTTCATGTCCTGGCTATGATCATTTTAAAATGAAAACAGCATGACCTAGATATGGGAGTGATAATACCAGGAGATATCTTGTGTTCAAATAACAATGTTGCACATACCCTTTAATGTAAATACGTATGTACCTTTTCTTTGAAGAAATAGATCTTCAGTTCTCCATTTGATGTAGCAGCGCCAAGTACAGCAGAACCATTTAATGGCTTTGCTAACCTGACAACATTGAAAAGTTAATTTAGTGTTAACAACAAAAGGATAAAAGGGTAAAAACATTGAAAAGTTCCTTAATCCTTCACACCTCAACATCAGTATGCATATTCTCCATACTGTTCTCCTTACATTTCCTAAGGTGATGACAAGGAGAATTTGTTAACCAATCAAAAGCTTCTTTGCATGGTGATCAATTCCTTTATTCTCATGACCTCAATATGTGATTCAGGGGTGATATTGTAAGGAGAAATTAGATGATAGTCACTTTTAGGGGTCAAAGGGTTAAGTGACAAGAAATGAATGTAAGAAATACTCAAAAGAAGAAAAAAATGCAATTGCTCTGGATGAAATTGTCACTCTAGACTTCTTAAATGTCGCACTATAGCCTGACTATTATTATATGGGTGAAACAAATAATGAAATAAATATAAACCATTAAGTCCAGGTGAAAACTTCTTACCACTTTGTATCTAAAATACCACTTGTTTCCTGAGTTTGTAGTTTTTCCAACCTACAGAGTGAAATAAAGTAAAATTTATATATTTATTTATGGGTATACACAACAAGTAAATTGACATAACTGATTAAAAAAATGAACACAACAGGCGACCTTGTATGCGATTCATTCAGACGATACAGCTGTACATTGCCGACCCTCTTGTTGCCAACGCTTGAATACTCCTCTGGGCAAAGCGCGGATCCATCGTTTTTCTCTTTATTCTCGAGCAGCTGATAAGTACCGCACACTAAATAGTCTTCAAAACCTTTAGCAGGACACCACTCTACAGTATCTGCGTAATAACCCGTGTCTAAGGTACACAAAGTGTCTGTTAACATTTTCGAATGCCATAGAAAAATGTACAAGAAACCAATTTATGTCAGGCGTTCCTTGTCACTTCGCCCGCTACTCATCCTGGGGTGTTTCACCTAGTTAAGGGCGCACAGGCTTGTGGGAACAGGAAGAATATGGCTGCCAAAAGTCGAAGCGGCGGAACTCAGCGCGTACTTCAGAAACTAAACAAGTCCATCGAAGATGGTGAATATTACGAAGCTCATCAGTTGATACGAACGCTATACTTCAGGTAGGTTTCTTCTTAGTCTTTTAATTGATAAATCGACAGGACTCGAAAAGCGAGCTGAGGAAAACACAAATGAACTGAGACCGTAGGTGTGCATGTGAGCCTCGCTGTAAGGCTGCGATTGATTGGAAATAGTCCATTCAAACCAAAACTATGTAAAATATGTGAAATATCCTCAAGGTACCGTGGCGATTAAATTTATAGAAGGGAGATGAAAATGTTTTTTCGCCTTGAAAACTTGTATCGCTTCGTTGTGGTGTGAAATAACTATGCCGGTAAAACAAAACACTTATCAATGTGTAATAGGTGCTTAGCTAAGCATATTCCACTTCGCTAAAACAAATTGAATGTAGGATGTAGTTTTGTTCCAGCGAATTTTACCTTTAAAAGACAGTACGAGGACAAAGCTTTAAATTTCGATTCTGAATATGAAAGTTCAGTTTATGGTAACTTACGAAATCGTGATTTCAGTTTCCATAAATCATCAGACCGTGTCAATAATTTTTATAAATACAACTCAAGCAATCAAAGAACATGCAGATAATTATATAGTTCAACTTTTACTAACAAGTATTCATGACAGTTCCATTGAACAACAATTTTCCTGAATACCCTTGGACCCTCTCTGATAAAATATTGTACATATAAAGTTTAGGCTGCAAATTTCCTGCATGAAGTTGATATCTTAGTAGGATCAAATCTGAAAGATCTTGCAGTTTTGTACTTTTTTTTTATATTTTTACTTTTTTAAGAACCACCCCTACCCCTATCCCTAACCCTATCCCTATCCCTGCACAGGTCAATCCACAGCAAATCATCCTTAGCTTCCCCTCCCTGTGGGCTAACCCTAGATCAAGATGATTTTGACCTGATCTCATCTCATGTCTCATCATGTCCAGCAGTGTGTAAGACCTTCTCATGGTCTAGCTAAGTGGATCTATTTGTAGCTTTTTATTCACAGTTCTCCCATGCAATACCAGCTCTCTTCATTTTCTAGAAATAAGTGACAGATTTATTAATGAATAGATGATGAGCTAAGCCTGTACTCAAGTCAAATGGCCTTCCCCAGTGGGAGCTTATCCTAGTTTCCTCAGCCCGAAGCAACTAGGAGTACCATTACTGCCCCCTGAATGGGATACCACTACATTGCAAGGTTACCTCCCAGCATTTCATCAGGCTTTGCTGACAATTCACCAGTACCCATTTATTCTCCTAGGTGAAGGGAGGGACTGTGAAAGTAAAGTGTTTAGCATAAGAAAACAACACATTGACCTGGTCAGGTCTTGAACCTGAACCTCTTGACCTAGAGTCCAGCAGCCACTTGGCCTCCAATGAATAAATAGACGAATAAAGATAAATAAATTATTGTTAAGATGAAAATAAGGTCAAAGACTGCTTCTTCATCATGTCATCTGTTCATCTTCTCTCTCTCTTTGTTCCTTAATAGCTCCTTCTCAGGGTTATTTTTATGAGTGTTTTAAAAGGCTTCTCACCTAACTCCTGCCCTAGCAATTTCCACATGTATTTAAAAACCTTTTTAGCAAGGTTAATCCTAATTAAAGATTTATGATCTATTTTCTAGGTATAAATCACAGAAGAGTTATGATGAAGCTTTAGAGATAGTTCATAATGGAGCGTGCCTACTTCTCAAACACAAACAGGTAATTTTCTGAAAAAAAATTTCTCATTACTGGTTTCTAAAGGTTGATTTTTACCTTGTGATGTGTCAAATTCAATTTCTCTAATATTACCTTTTTAGGCATTCAGTATTTACATGGTTAGATTAATTTGTGAATTTATTCTCAGCAGTAGTTGCTCTATTTGTATGTGGAAAGCATTTTTACTGTAACAGGATGCATTTATACGAGATACTTACTAACTCTCTTTTATTTCTTAAATGCTTCCAGGAAAGGAGTGGTACTGATTTAGCCTTGCTCATGTTGGAGTGTTTCCGTACTGCAAAGGTACCTGTTGAAGAAGATGCCTTGGGTAAAATTAAAAGTTTGTTTGAACTTTATGAACATGGTTCACCAAATAGACAGGAATTTGTGACAGAGGCAATAAAGTAAGTAGAAATCAACGGCTATATTTATGGTAATCAGAAGTTTTGGTTTTAATCTTGTGACTGATCTGTTTTTTTATTAAAAGTATCAGAATGTAACGTAAAATTGATATCATGGAAAACACAAAATACATCAGTTTGAAATTATTTGAAACTGAAATCCAGTTTAAACTGGAAGATATGGTCAAACCTTGATTATCTGGACCTTGACTATCCAGAGTTTTCAACTATCTGCAACAGCTCCTCTAGTTCCAATTTTTATGAATACTAATAACCTCTAGTCACATTTTAGATCAGAAGCAATTTTTTCCTGCAAACAAAGTGTTTAAAATTAAATTCCTGTTGGAACCGAATTTGTTCCACTTTCGTCACCCAGTAAATGTTTTAGGAATTGTTAAACATAGTTGGAGGGACAAAACAACATTGATGTTATTCCATTGTCCTAACTATTTAGCCCAATCCTCAGGAGTTGGGATAATCAAAATCTGACTGTATTTCTTTCTATTTAAAATGTTTTCATTAAACAATGGCATATCATTATGGAGGTTAGACAGGATTAGTAGAGAGTTTTGAAGTGAATGGCTTACTTGATAAAGTAAGAGGCAAATACCAGGAAGGGATCAAAAGGAGAGTCTCAGGCAGTCAAAATATTTGTGCAACCTGCAGCATCACTAGGTCTTTTAAATGTACCAGCTAAATGGTGGCAGAAATGCATATGGTGCTTGCTGTTTTGAATCATTCCACTGCTGCTTCAAATTTTGTTGTTAATCCTTTAATTCCCAGAAATGATTAATGTGAAACTTCTCCCTATAATATCCATACATTATCCTGCAAACAGGTATTGAGAAAACTCCAAATTATCAGTTAGAAGTTATTCTCTTGATCTAACACTAAATTCTTGTAACTGATTTACAAGGAAATGAGTAGCAGCTTGAGGGGAGAATTAACAAATCAGATCCTGGGAGTTAAAGGGTCAATCCTTGAAGCTAATTACAGTAAGATAATGTAAAGTTTTACTTTTTTTTTTTCTTTGCTAACATTACTTTTGTTTTTGTTCTCAGATGGACATCTGACACAGATCCATCCCTCAAGTATGGACATCCTGAGTTACACCTTATGTGTGCACTTAGTCTTTGGAAAGGTGGGTTTGATTTGAAATTATCAGGTTTTGCAGTAAACATGTGTAATGGACATGGAGTAGGAGAGGGTGTAGTGGCACTGGGCCGAGTTTTATGAAGGGCAGATAGCACCATCTGACAGATAAATCTCTATCCAGCAAAATACATAACGTTATCTACAGGAAAGAGATTTATCCGGTGGATAGAGTTCTCCAACCTTCAGAAAACCAAGGCCTAATTTTTTATTTAAATATTGTCAAAGATGTTAGCTATTTAGCTACTCTGTAAATTCAAGATTAAATGAAGTCATGTTTATGTTGTTTTTATTTTTGTATAGTAAGTTTAGATCACCTGCCTAGATGTGGTATCAACCCTAAATTTCCTATGTTCTGATTTCTTATCCTTTATTATCAATAATATAACCAAATAACAATCCTGTTGCTCTGGGAAATAGTCTAGTGCAAACCTGATAGGTTTTCTTGTGAATTCTTTCTTTTAAAAGGAGACATTTAGAACTGTCTGTGTTTAATATTGCCTTTTCCTTACTTTTAACAGAGAAAAACTTTGGTGATTCACAATACCACTTTCTGTTTACCTCTGATGGACAACAATGTGCAGCAATGCTGGTGGAAAGTGCTACAACACTGGGCTTTCCTGGAGAGTCGGACTTATTTGTCACACAAGCAGTATTACAGTATGTTTCAATACTTCTACCTAAACCATGTCTAGAATCCAAGAATCGTAATTTATCAGAACAGTCAATAAGAGCCAGTAGCTGGCCAAATGAATTGGCTAGTCTGTCATCTTTAGACAATTACTATAACCTCATTTTAATATAAGTGCTGATGAAAAATTGAGCAATTATTGAAATGCCATAAAAGAAATTTAGAACAGCAGCCATTTCTCAGTTTTTAGTGAAATAGCATGCACAATATTCCAGGAACAGATTTAAACATGTGAATCAATTCCAACTTAAGAATTTTCATGCAAACTTTGTGGAATGCTTGGGAAATTTTATCTGAGTAGTTCTAAGCAGTCTGGCAGGCAATCTGATGAGACAATAAAGCATCCAAGACAACCAAGCCACCTGCAATTTTTTTGTTTGCCATATAATTTCAAACTTGTTGAGAGCCTTGTGATGTATCCTAAGTTTCTTGATTTTAGTGGGTAGGGATAAAGGTAGACTTTCATTACCCTCAGTGTTCGATAAAATGGAAGATACTTTTTAAAGGAGCAGTCTTCAGATCTCCTACAGATGGGTAGCTCTTGTAAGGGTTGTTGCCATTGACTGAAGTACTCACATGTTGTCATTTTGACAGAATGTGTTATACATAATTATGAACACCAGACCTGTGACGAATTTTATCACCACCTTAGATAATACATGAACCCTGAAGATCACAAAGACAGTAGACACTTAAATCAAAGGTGGAAATAGCTTCCATTACTGTATACCACACAGGTGAATATAGTGCTTTTGGCAGGCGCTGATTGGCTGGTTTGGCTGGTTTGATTAGAATGTACTTTATACATGTACCTCTGAGCACCTGAGGAGAAAAAATGTGTGTCAACAATATAATTTCTGACCATTTTTCTGGTGTATTGACAGAAAGAAACTCGTTGCTTTTGGTTTCTGTGTGGTATATACTAAAACAATTGTTTACCTCAGTGTTGGTGAAAGTGGTGGATTTTTACTGAGTTATGAAAAGACAAGGAAAATGTCTACCATTTGTCACCTCCATCTTAGTGAATAATTGTTAACAATTCACAAACCTTTAATAAGAAAGGAGTCCAATGGCCACCTTCCTTTATGAGACAAAACTTTTTGTATTTAATTCAAGATTGGCAGTAGGATGAAATTCTAGTTCCTGAGGACTTTTATTATCACATGTTATGGGGTAATGAATAGTTCTGACATTGCTATTTGTCCCTGTTAGTTATTTATTCACTATATTGTGTTCTTTAATTTTTTCCAGATTTCTTTGTTTACAGAACCCTTGTACAGCTAATCTAGTGTTCTTTAAATATACTGCACAACATCCAGATTTTTCAGGGATTGGTCCTCCGTACCAAAAGCCTCTTCTGAATTTTGTCTGGTTTTTGCTTCTAGTTATAGAAAGGTTTGCTTATAAATACCTTTAAAGTTTGAAAAAGTTTTCATGTCTGAACCATATTAATGGTTTTCTTAGTCATTTAATTATGTATTGTAAGTAGTGCAAGTTAATGTAGTGTAAGCATTGTGTAAGAAGTAAGTATGGTGTAAGTACATATGTAAGTATAATATATAGGAAAAAAAATTTTAAAAAAATTTAATTATTTTGATAAACCAGGCACAAACTAATGTTTGATTCTAAAAGAGCTTCTCTCATTTTATGAAAATATAAATTTTAAAAAAAATTTACACCTTTAATTTCATAATTCTGGAGTTCATAGTTTATTGCTGGATAATTTATCCTAATGTTTGATTTCAAAAGAACTTTCCTCATTTTATGGGAAAGAAAATGATGTTAAACTTTAGCTCCATGGTTTTGAAGTTCACAGTTCATTACTGGATAATCCCCCCTTCCAGTTTGCTATGAACCCATTTAGTCCTAAGATCTCAAAAGTAAGTCTCCTTACCATCCACCATAAATTTCCTGTTGTGTTGTTTTTGAGAATTTGGTCTTAAAATGGGTAACATTCCCTTGTTGATTTTTTTTCTTCACTCTTATTACCAATCTGCTTGAAAGAGTATTGATTTGGTAAGGGGAAATTACTTCTCTACCACTCCATGGATTGGAAGGGTTAAACTTTGGTTTTGCTTTTTTTCAATGTAAATTCAATAAAAGTAAGTTCAGAATGAAATATAGTTAAGAAAAAAAGAGAACTGTAAGATATGAACAAATTTGCTTCCTCTAAAAAAATTTAAACTTGTTTTTCTTTCTGGTTGTGTAGGAGAGGAACTCTAAATCAGTTTACAGTGCTGTGTGAAAAATATCAACCTTCCATTGGAAGAGATCCAGTATATAAAGAGGTTAGTAACTTAAATAAAGTTAAAGTTTATCTAATCCTGCATTCATAATATTAGTATGAATTTAAGTAATTTATGGCTCTGTTTATTGCACAGTATTTAGATAGAATTGGACAACTTTTCTTTGGACTTCCACCAAAGCCCTCCAACAAAGGAATGATGGGGGGCATTTTAGGTGAGTGCTTCATCATTATTGCTTATTTTACTCTAATCTGAAGTTTACACTCTCCAACAACAATACAGCTCCCAATGAGAACAGAAACTTACCTTTAAAATTGGTGTCATAGCTTGTTTGATTTGATTAACCAATGCTTACATAGTCATGGTAGTGCCTTGTTTTTACTTCAGGTGACTTAATGCAGTCTTTGATGGGTGGTGGTGAAGGGAATAGTGGTGCATCAACTTCAACTGCAATGAGCATTGCCTCTGAGGAGGTGGACTGATGCAAACCATTTACAATTTGTACAATCAGAAATTTTTATACCTAGGATCAAAAAGAGAAACAGATGGATGGTTTCAGCTCAAGGTGCTGGTTTACCCTTCTGGACAAGAACACAATTATCCAGAACCCACTGGAGGTGTAGGCTACTAAATTGCACTGCTACACGTCAGTGCCATGCCCATTAATACAAACATCCAAGAGGATTGGACAAATAAGCAAGGGTTATTTACAACTTTAATGGGTTTATCAGATCATGATGGGAAAGTCTTTAGCTTTTCGATCAATGTATAAAGTTACCTCAGCTGAGCTTTTGCAATAGCAGCTGGGCTAACCAATCTAGAAGGTTTTTCCAGCTGGAAGTCCTCCAGTTTATATGAACTTGGCAAGGAGCAAAACAGTTTTTGCAACAATTTATTTTGAGGCAAGAGTGTTGAGACTAATATATAAGATGATGGTCTTTGAGTACCCTAAAACATTAGAGAGGCATGAAGAAGCTGATGGTTAACAAGAACTATTATGGAAAGAGAAGGTTTACACATGTTGCAGATAGCACAGATGTTCAAACTGAGATGCAGTTTGGCCAATCAAAAATAGACAAGTGCAAATACCCAAAAAAGCCTTTGGGTCTGTACCATAGCATATGCATCCATCCAGTTTTATTTTACAACTCTTCTGATTAAATTGTAGCCAGTGTCTTCAATAATTTTTGGTTGAGATGTTTGTTGCAGCCTCTTTTGCAAACTCTTCTGATACTGTTTGTCTGCAAAGGAGGTCTTTCTTATTTCTTTCACTGAAACATGAACTCAACAATCTTGTAGGGAGACATAATTATTAAAGAGAGCTTTAAATTAGCTTTTATTTTAAAAAGAGTAGTAAACTGGAAATTTACATTTGTGAAACATAATAAATTTTGTTGTCACTCAGAACTGTCTGGCCAGATTTGGTAGTTTCATAATTTTAAACCCTGTGACAACAAGGTTTTGTCTTATCTAGAAAAAAAACTGGATAAAGGACCCACCATATTCAGTTTAAAAACCTGCCAGATGTTATGATCTTAGTGAAGAGAACCTTTATACTACGCAAGTTCTTTAGGAACAAATCCTGTACATATGATACTAAAACAAATCTGTTTTTCACCTAGTGCATTCCCCCCCCCTTTTTTTGCTAATTTCATCAACTTCAAGAAGGTGTCTAATCTAGCCAAAATGGGATGATTTGCCTGTCTAAGTAGTATCTTTAAAAAAAAATTACAGCCATTTGGTTCAATAAGTTTAGTGATTGTTTAACCCTTTAACTCCTTAGATCTCATTAGTAATTCTCCCTACTGTCTGCTATACAGTTCTTGTGATGTTAGTTTTGAGAATTTGGTATTGGATCAACTAATAATCTTATTGGTGTTTTTTCTTTATTCTTGTCACTTGTCTGCTTGATATTGTATTGATTTTGTAAGGAGAAATTCTGTCTTGGTCACTCATGGGAGTTAAAGGGTTCATGAAATTGTTCATTAAGGCATGAAAGCTGCGAACTGGATACCTATTGGTACATTACCTTTATTCATAACTGTCTTGCTGATGAAAAGGACTGTGATGCGTGTTAGGACTGAATTGAAAAAGGTCTCATATTTGAGAGACCTAGACCGTTACTTGTCTCCTTCAAAATCCCTTCTGTCAAAGGTGTATGGATGGTGGAATGAATTCACTGGAATCAGGGGCATATCTCCCTCGTCAAGTTTCTTTTCTTTGTAAAGGAGAGGGGAACTTCAACCTCCTGCTGGTCCGTTCTCCCAGGGATCATTAATGAAAACTGCATTTTATAATCAAAACAAAATATGGTCCATTATGACCCATGGATGAAATACCTTGCAGGTGAGTTGCAATTAAAGAAACTGCTGTTAAGATCCAAAGAAAAAATGGTAGTAAGGCTCAACTACTGAGGATCTGGGAGGCTTGGGTTGGAATCCCATTGAAGCCTGTACCTTGTCTGTGAGTCAAAATTCTACTGGCGAAATGGGTATGGAGTTTCATGAATTATTTCTTTGAGTTTAGACCAATTCTGGGCCCCCTAATTTCAAAATTCCTTTCCGTAGGCATTCAAAAGAATTTTCTTTGGTTTCCCACAACAATTCAGATTAGAACTGAGACATTTTTTAAAATTCAATTTTACTTTTAAAGTTTGAATAAAGCTGTTTACAAAAAAGGCTTGCCATCTAAATTCCTGTGCAAGTTCTTCCTCTTACAGAGACACCTTTTTCTACCCCACTCCCCCCTCCAAGCTTAAAATAAACCCGCAGGTCTCCTATCCCATAATAGGTCCACTATAAAAAGCCTCGAGGGCCCTTGCGCGGTCTTCTTAGTCGTACAAAGACATCACGTAAGTCTAAGGGAGAGTGTGTCATAAAATCCTATTCCATCAGTGGCTTTGTGGTCGTCATGAATAGGTTTCCCGTTCGATCGAGGATCCTTAATCACTTTTGAGTTCCTTTTAGTAGTTTTTCTTTCAGTCCCAGAACGATTTAGCCATTAAAAATGATACGCATTGCAACCATCTTCCACACCAATTTCTTCTACCATTTAATATTTCTAAACTAATGTGAAACACAATAAGCATCTGAACAATTTAACAGTATGTTGTTCGAGCGGTCAAACTACGACTCATAGCAGTGCATAACTTTATAGTGTTTTCAATTGTTCGGATTGAGAAGTTACGTTGAAATCATGTGATTTTTCCTCTGTAGCAAATGGCGGATGCAGAACCAGCCGGTGGTGCTCGCGGAGGTTTTCGTGGTGGATTCGGTGGCCGTGGTCGCGGACGAGGCCGTGGTCGTGGCCGAGGAAGGGGTCGTGGAAGGGGTAAAGCCGAAGATAAGGAGGTAAGGAAAATTTGTTGCTGTCTCACCAAATTAAAATCCCTTCTCGGTCCCCTTTGCTCTCCTAATGCCCTCCTTGAACTGAGTTTGTAATGTAACAGGACTGAGTGGAATCCAATTCATTCTCTAATCATAGGAGTGTCAAGATATGATAGCACACCAATTGGACAACTTGAAGTCTTGTTACAAATTAATCAGAACCGTGACAAAGTTTTAGTAACAAATTAGCCATTGGTTATGTTTTTATGAAATTGATTATGAAAAAAACAGTTCACTCAGCCAAATGCACAGCAACAGTGTGCACACATGACACGTGCCATGGGTATAGTACCATGTCTTATGACATCTGATAACAAGTGTGACATTATTCTGTGCTATCAGTGCTCAAATCGAGCTGATGCTAACCAATCATGTTTGATAAGTTGTCATAGTTTTGATCAAATCAGAATGGACAATAGGCAGTATAGAGCCTTTCAAAGAGTGTAAGGAAACCAGCCAAACCAATCACAACTGCTTAAATCAGTAAAAAAGCTTAGTAATTTAAGGAGATAGTGAGAACTCTTAAGTGAGTAAAGAGGATTACATCTGTAATACAGGCCAAGTCACAATTAGTTGTAGATTTTCAGCTTTCTCAGTATATATCAGAGTACTTTAACCATTTAACTCCCTAGATCTCTAAATGATTCTCCTTACTGTCTGCCATACAATTCTTAAGATGTAAGTTTAGAGAATTTGGTATTGGATCAACTAATAATCCCCTAATTGTAATTTTTCTTTATTCTCATCACTTGTCTGCTTGATATTGTATTGATATTGTAAGGGGAAATTCTGTCTTGGTCACTTGTGGGAATTAAAGGGTTGAAGCAACCCACAGTAATCTTGGATAATTGTAATGTTCTCCTGAGATTTACCATTTACACATCTCATAATTTGCTAGTAAGATGCAAAGCAGCATTTGATAGAATTAAATCTCTTGTAATAAAGACATTTGGATTTTTTGGTAAAGTTTGTTTTACAGACAAGAATCTCTACAAAATTTATCTTAAGGCATTTAAGGACTTACCACCTTTTGTTGAACAGTCAATTAGAGTCATAGTACTCACAGTTAAAGTTATCATGATGAAACAAAGATTCTATCTTTTGAAATGTTGCATCTCTTCTTTTTCAGTGGGTGCCTGTAACCAAGCTTGGCCGCTTGGTCAAGGACATGAAGATCAAAACTTTAGAGCAGATCTATCTCTTCTCTCTTCCAATTAAGGTAATGAGAAATACATCTGAATGGATCTGTTCTCTTATTGCATGTTTGAGAATGACAAAGCCATTTGAATTGTAATAACGCAATGAAATTTAGGTATGTGAGACTTTGTAATTAACAAATTACTGGCTGGAGTATGGTTAAATTTCTGCAGAAATGTGCGAGACTCTGATACAAATAGCACCACCTATTGTTACACCAATTTTGATTTTGTTTTGAAGTCCATAGATATTAAATGTCAGCTTTTGAGCAGACTTTAAATAGTATGATTTGCCAATTTTGCAACTTCTGTACCTATTGTAATAATTTGTCACCTTGTAACACAACAACCTCCCTGGAAGACCTGATTGATTAAGTACGTTTTCTTACAGAAACCCTCTGCTTGGTTTTAAATTTACCCTCTTAATTTTTCAGGAACATGAGATTATTGATTTCTTTCTTGGTTCTCACCTGAAAGACGAGGTTCTGAAAATCATGCCAGTACAAAAACAGACAAGAGCTGGTCAGCGTACACGTTTCAAGGCTTTTGTTGCCATTGGTGACAGCAGTGGACATGTTGGTCTTGGTGTAAAGTGCTCAAAGGAGGTAGCCACAGCTATTCGTGGTGCAATTATTCTTGCCAAACTATCTGTCATTCCTGTACGTCGTGGCTACTGGGGTAACAAGATCGGTCAGCCTCATACTGTACCTTGCAAGGTTTGTGTTTCTTTTCTACATTTCATACTGCTCTCGAACACCATAGTTTGTGGCTTGATACCAAACAAAGAAAACTGTGCCATTGCTTGTTTAAATTCTCAGCTCCTACAGTCCAATTTTAAAGATAACTTTGGCCTGTTTCTTCAAATTCCTGGCTGTTCCTCCTCCATCAAAGTTGTCTTTTGTCTACTATGTTTACATTCAAGATTGAGAGTTAAATAGATCAAAATTCAAACTGTAGAAAATATCTGGAAACAAAACATAATAGACTATGTTAAGAGTAAAGACCCTTTCTTTTCTGTAGATATACATCCTAAAATATATGTATGGCTTTCAGGTCCATTAAGTTAACAGAATATTTGCTGGGGGCATTAGGTCACTTCCTGAAAAACATCCATCATCTTAACCCAGCTGCCATTTGCTTCAACTACATGTAGCTGGATGGATGATTTCACTTAGAGGAAGTTCTATTCAGAGTGCATTTCAACAAAGGATTATACAACCAAACAGTGATAAAACACCATGGCCAATAGTCAATCAGAACTTGAAATAAACACAAGCAAACTACATTAAATTATTATTGGTTGTAGTTTTGCATTCAGTTGTTTGGAAGGATGATACAAACTTTTAGACAAGGCATAGAGCAAAGTAAAGAAAAACCAATGCAATATTGGAAATTACTCTCTGTACTTGTTTCAAACATTGGTTTAATATTCATCGACATTTTCATTGAAGGTGACAGGAAAATGTGGTTCAGTACGTGTACGTCTTATTCCGGCACCAAGGGGAACTGGTATTGTGTCTGCTCCTGTCCCCAAGAAACTGCTCCAGATGGCTGGTATCGAGGATTGTTATACCTCAGCACGAGGACAGACTGCCACTTTGGGAAATTTTGGTATTTGATTTTGAATTTAAGCAAAAGCTGTATATGAAATGTCTGTTTAAGAAGCATTCTTGTGGTTAATTTGTGTCAGTCATTCTCTAAGTTAGATGTGATGCCTGGGCCGAAACAAAAATTAATAGTATCATCGTAGGGACAGATAGGGCTGTTAAATTTCTAGTTGCATGGTTTTGTCCAAATCAAGATGCTTAGTTTTAAGGAAAATGATGATCCTGAAGTCCTCTTGAGTGGAACATTTTCCAGATAGTACTAACCTAACAAGGCATTGTAACGTTTACAACACTAGAGAAGTTCTACCCAACTATTTTAACCAGTGCAGATTAAAGGATGCAGGAATGTGTTTAAGCAACATGATTTTTCTCCCTTTTCAGCCAAGGCTACATTTGCCGCTATCTCCAAGACCTTCTGTTACCTGACCCCAGACATGTGGAAGGACACTGTGTTTACCAAGGCACCATACCAGGAATTCACAGACTTCCTGGCAAAGAATCACTCAGGACAGAGAGCTGTTACCAAGGATCAAGCCATGAAACAATAGTCAAACTTAGTAAGAAAGACTGAAATAAAGTGCGATGGAAACATGAAGCAGTCTCCTCATGTCTTTTAACCCACCTCATTCCATTTTGACCCTGTGGAGATAGCATTAACTTGATTTTCTCCCTTTCAATGAGCTTCCTTTAATTTAATGGAGAATTTCCCACCAGTGAGCCTGAGAAGACTTTAATAGAGGAAGTGTACAAGTAGGAGTGCAGCCAACGTTTTCGCCGGCTTTTTTTATGGTATCTAGACAAAGAAGTTAAATACTCATCTTGATCTGAAGTAAATCTTAACCTTTTCCGGCTAAGGTTTTAGCTACAAAAATGGCTACAAAATGATCTGCGTAGGAAACTGTAGGTGTTCTCTTCCTTTGCGTGTATCCTTAAGCCCTATTACCACGGAGAATTTCAAAATGTTCGAAGAGTAACTACAGATACTGCATTCAACTGAAGACAATTCATACGCACGAGGGTACAGCTCTAAACAGGACATGGTCCAAAAACCCTTCTTTAGAGTGCTCTCAATTAGTAAGAATCGACCAAGCATAGCGTTCAGTTTATGTAAGAACAGGTCTTTATTTAAAGAGGTTAGCATTCAGTGATGCAGAGAGCCAAAGTAGGTAGACGAGAGCCGGTGTGACGTGGTGAAATTTCGTAATCTGAAAAATCACTCTTGCTGTGGCGTTTTGAAGTCTTTTGGTAGATCAATAAGACGTGAGTTACAGCAATGAAGGTGCGAAGATACAAAAGATATGTTATATTAATTCATATAAAAAAAACAATTTTGTTGTAATACGACCCCACAAGCCTCTGACTTTAAATATTTATCGTGTTTAAATAAAGTTTTATTATTATCATTATTATTATCAATTGCGAGGTAAAGGGACAGTCGAGCTGCTAAGGGCCTTTCGTGATTTTATCTTATCACGCGACTCAGTCATTTTCTGTTAGCATCCTAACACGATTGTATTCCGTGGGCAGATAGCCAGAAGGAGTCGAGAGTCGCGTGACAATCAGGTTGGATGTACGATTTGATGGACAACCATGTCTTTTTTATACTGATGTGACCTGTTCCTCTCATACCAGGAGAAAAACGTTTTTGCAGTAATCAATCGAATATTCATTGAAATATTAATATTTGTTTCTTAATCGCTAAACCGATTACTCTAAAATATACCTACAATTGTTTTCATCAAGTCTTCATTGTTCTTTCCAGACTTTCAGTATGTCTTAGTTGATTTTATTAAAATTGTATGATTTTTTCGTCATATTCCTCCTGGAATCTCCCCTCAAAGTTTCATGCGGAAAATCTGAAATTAGGTCAATATCACCGGCAAGGAGATCCTAAATTGGTAGAGGAATGATATTAAATAATTTTGGGAGTGACACAGGAATCTGAAAGCGATCACGCGTCAGTAGAGCTGAAAAGGTTTCCCTTTGAGAAACTGCGACCACTACTCAGCAGAAATTCTATATGCATTTTAAGAAAGTCGCTATAGCATTTATCTTGAAATCTGCTTTCCTATGTCACAGATTATTTCGTCGATCAGGGGTGTTCCCCCTAGCTGCCACTCCCTTTTGTACTGTAATCTTTGCAGGCGCGGATAGGCAGGTTTATTCGGAACCAGACCTCTCAGAGTTGTAACTGCTGAAAAGTAAGCATTTTTCTTGCTTCGAACGACAGAAAAATCGATAAAACTACATCTTTGTCTTGATTCGTTTGGGCTGCAAAGCCAGTCATGGCAGGTGCCTACCAACCTACAACGGTTCAGAGGCAAGACAGCGAAGAGAATGAAAGAACAGCGTTTTGTAACCCGTTTTACAGTCGAAGGCATTCGGACCTTGAGAGTGGTCAGAAATACGAAGGAGAGAACAAGGGCGATAGCGAAGTAACGAAACACGATCGAGGAAATCAGGGGTAATTATTTCAGGCTGTTACCATTAACCGGGTTTGAAATTCACGTCTTAACTTGTTTTGATCTCCATCAAACACATATTAGCTTACCAGAAATAAATATTGTGCTTTGTTGAAGAGCGTCACCTTGGATGCTTATGGCCTATCCAAAGTACAAATTGAATTAAGAGATGTTTAAAGCAGCGATCGAATCTATGTTAATAATTTTAGTTAACAGGAAGTAAAACCTGTTCTTGGCAAATTATGGATGATAAACCTTATGCCGTTGCTTGTTTGAATTTGAAGGCTGTTGACTCGATGTGTTACCAGACAGACTAGCAAAACGGAAGACGGCAGTGCATTACCAAGTCCAGCGGAATCCGAACTTTTCCTCCCGGCTGTAGCAGAGAGTGAGACGAATCCTAGCAAGCTGACCCGGGTAAAGACACTCAAAAAGTGCGTATGAAATTCACTCCTGATATTTTTATTTGTATCTGCTGAATGTTCTTCGTATTGTTCGAGGAACTGAGATATAGCATGCATTAACATATATGGAACACTGTTCTTATATTTAGGCTCTTTCTCATTTCCGGTTACATGATTTTGTGCCGAAAACATTATTATTATTTATCAAACGAAAAGTTGTATTCACATTAACGAACAAGATGTATTCACATTAACGAACAAGATGTTAGATTTGTTTATAACTTAAACTATTATTTTCAATGTAATTTTGTCATCATCTTTGTTTTTGTTCGCGCTGTCATGTTTTCGGCCTGTGTATACTTTTGCCATCCAATATCAACGCATACATTGATTTAAGCTCGAGAAAACTAATATCTGTGGGAATATTGAACACAGCGAAATTTATAAGCTCCAAGTCAGTGTATTTACTTGGTAAAATGGCTTCCTCTGGCGGCTCTCGTGGTTCGATTAGTTCGGGTGTCTTTTACACCCAACAGCACGTAAACTTCAATGATTTGGATAAAGAAGAATGTTATCCAGAATTTATTCAGTATTTCCAAGAGCCAGCGTCTGCAAGACCCAGTTTAGATAGTATAAGCATTCCTAGAATGTCAGCCAGGCCAAGTATAGCGAGTATATCTAACACTCTCAAGCGGGGAAAGAGGTAGGATTTTGCTTTTAGCAAAGATTTGAGGTTCAGATTTCAATCAGTAAAATGTTTTTTGAACTGTTCCGAGTGTTTTGTTTTGTTTTTTTTATTACGCGAGGAGAGTACGTGATAAGAGCATTCTTCATCGGGTCTCAGGGGGTGCTAAATAGTAGCTAATTATCAAATGACATTTTTTCCGTGAACTTGGGCTAATTGCTGCAGTAATTGTTCTACGATTACAGTCAGTACTATTTGTATAACATGTTCAGCTATGCATAAAGTGATGATGAGAGATGTTGATCTTCTTTGGAGCATGTGTTAAGGCTTTAGAGTTATTTTGCAGCATCTGAGAACTTTCTTATGATGTTCCTTCCATTCTTCTCTGTTTATTTCTGCTGTATTAGTTAATTACATCATTTCCCTCATAATATAAAATGCTTTATTCAATGAAATTGATTTTAAAATTGATATAATGCAAATTAACAGTGGAAGTCATTAGCAGTAAATATTGATATGCTCAGCTAGCAGGAATATCTGTTGAGCTTGGCAGGTGTTGTGTATGAACTTGGCTGATTTTCCACAGCCTAACTTGCTGATTTCTAAATTGAAACATTTATTTTCTGGCCTTGTGTTGTGTTCTTGGGAAATATTAACACTCCAGATTGCTTTGTATTGAGGCTTGTGTCTAGTTTTCTTTGCTAGAAAACGTAAGAAGGTTTTCATACGTGACTCATGATTCAGGCCAAAAATAATACATGATAAGAGAATTTTACAGAATGGCAAGTAAGTTTCAGGAATTTATGAACCAGTGCAAGGCGTGATTTGTGTCCTGAATTATATGTGACCACTTAATTTATTCTGTCCTCTCATGAAAACGTTAAGATTTCTCTTAGACTTGGTGCACAAGAAGATAGATTTGAAGTCAGTTTTCTCTTTCATATTCATAACATGTAAAATGCTGTTCTTGGTATACGTGACAAGCATAAAACAGGATCAGGACCCTCCCTCCCTTCCCCTTCCTGGTTACCCCCTGAACTAAAGCATGGTAAAGAAGAGGAATTAGGGTACAGAAAAAGAAAGTTTGGACTGGATGTGCCTTGTGTGACTCTGTTTAAGATATAAGCTATAATTTTCCTATCCTGTTCAAGGAAAAATATTTTTATATATTGTTGCATAGTGAAATAATGGGAGTCACTTTCTGCTTAATTATACAAAATATTTAAATATAAAATTAAAGAAATTGTTGGTATAGTATATGTATATAATATAAAGACCATGAATGACCAAGATTCACTTCCTGTTCAAGTTTATGGGTCTGGAGAGACACCCTGTTCAAGAAACTGAGTAGGTTGATTGACATACCCAGGTTAGGATTCAAGACCTTGAAAACCATACCTGTCCAGGCTATTTCAAGATGTTCAGCCCATACCTCTTGAGCCAAATTATGCAGTGTACCCTAGTACCCCTCCTCCCCTTCACCTGTTAGTCCTGAGGTCCATTTCTCAAAAGTCGAGGTAACTAAACAGGCCCAAAGCCATATTTTGAAATAAAGATACAAAGAGTAAAGAAGCAGGTTGTGGCAACCTAACCATTCTATTCTGTTGCTTTAGCTAATAGGTTTATTGTGCAGCTTTCAAAACTTTTTAAACCATCATCTTGAATGAAAACAGATCAGCTTTATGGGCCTGTTTAGTTACCTGAACCTCATAAAAAGAGCCCTTGGTCAAAAATATAGACCTCTAACTTGATTCATTAATTACCTTGTTATCACCATTACCATTCCATTTACAGTGATGGAAAAAATTACATTTGGTTTATCTTAATTACCTTCCACAGAAAAATCATTAAAGGTACTGAGGACTTTTTTGGCTTGGGAGATTGTGACGAACAACATGACCAACTACGAAGGAAGTGGACTCAGAGAAAAATGCGGCACTACCATAAACGGTATGGTGCTCTCAATGAGGAATCAGGGGATGCTGTGGATGCTGTTCCTCGTCGGTCACTCAAAGTGCCCAGTGGTACAGGAAGCATCAGTAGCTATCAGAGTGCACCTCAACGTGATCCTGATCTTGTGCGAACATTGAGCCGACGTGAGTCAGTGGCAACAATGGCGTGGAAGAGGATGAAGAAAATGAAAGAGGATACTGGGGTAAACTTCTTTTTTTTAATGCTTCCTTGCTTTGGTTTCATTGTGAACTTTCAAACATGTGATAAATAGATTAGATTAGATGATTAGAGCAGAGTATAAGAATAAAAAGGAGTGCAAATACTCCTTATCATTTCAACATCTTTTCCAGGTAAAATAACAATGTTGTTGATGCAAACATGATGTATATCAGATATGACTTGATAAACACTTTTGATCCATTGTGCATCTATGAGCTTATTCAAGGATATTTAAACGCTAAAAATTTACAACATGACACAACTTTCTGTTAACATGTAGGCATTCTTTCAAGTAAAGAAATTCTGTTCAAATTATGTTAAGATATACCACCGTCTATGGTTTGAACCCAGGGCTAATATTTTAGTGTGTATTCTCATTATGGGTGTATGTGTAGTCCTCAGGAGGAATGTTGTCAATAGTGGTGACTGACATTTTGACAATCTGATCAGAAGTCATCATTAGATATACTGTACTTGAAAAAAATGTAAAACAAATCCATATGAAAACACAAAGAATGGCAATTTGTCAAATAGATCAAAACAAATGAGTGAACAACAATTAAGTTAAGTGCAGTTGTTATTGTATATATAGCAAGGTGTTAGTAAATGTATGATATGCTAACAGCTTATGATTGGAAGGAATAGAACTGAGAAGTATAACAACATTAGAGAGAGTTTTAAGACCAAGGCTTGGTTTATTAGCTGAAGTTGAAGACATTTTGGCTCTAAAAAAATAATATTGCATGGGTCATTCACCTTGCTGTTATCTAGTGTGATATCTTCAAATTCATAGGAGAATCCATTCCAAAATTTTTCCTAACCATTTAACTCCTAAGATCTCATCAGCAATTCTCCTTACTGTCTACCATACAGTTCTTGTGATGTTAGTTTGGAGAATTAGGAATAGGATCAACTAACAATCCCCTAATTAATATTTGTCTTTATTCTCATTACTTGTTTGCTTGGTATTGCATTGATATTGTAAGGAGAAATTGTGTCTTGGTCACTTATGGGAGTTAAAGAGTTAAACAATGGTGTGTTCTTGAATTAATCCTCCTTAAAACCAAACTTGAAGCTGTGTAGTCTTGGTTTGTGCTTTTAGGAATGGAGTGATAACTAATGAGATCCAAGTATCGCCTCAGCCAATGATAAGTTTGGCCAACACAAGCTGACTATGCAGTGAGCAACTGAATGTTTTATCGCTGCGTATTTTTGTAGGCCAACATGACAGAAGTGCATTGGCTAATTGTCATTTGAGCATGTCAGTTTATTGAATAACACTTAAGCAGTTTTTAGTTCTTTGGACTGGATTTCTCCCCATTCCATCAGCTAAAGATTATTGATTTAGGATTTATTTATTCTTTACAGAGCTTTAAATCCCCCAGACGAAAATCTCAACCAGTCAGCACATTGCTTGAGGCTGGGCGGAGCTTCTCACCAGCTGTCATGTCGCAGTCAGAAATGGATGAAGTTGACAGTGCAGTTCCTGTTACTGTGAGTCTATACTCTCTGAAGAAAATTTTTTACATTGCTTGGTTCCAAAAGAAGATAACTTGATGAATATGTAATAATGCCCAGAGGATGGGGTATCCCTTTAGGATACTGTAAGATAAAGTGAGATTTTTTTGTCACATCACAAGTGTGAATTCTGAGTCCCTATGAAAAATTGGGCCGCATGCCTTCAGATTTGGCACTCAAATACTCTTCCACTGAGCCCTGGTGAGCTAGACCGTACTGTAAGATATTTTAATGAGCCTCTAACCACAGAGGGACTTTTTGATTCCTAGAGTTTTCAGAAAGAGGGTTGACTTAGGACCAAGGATTATTAGGGCTTGATTAAGACTTACTAAAACCAGATATACCACTCGTCGCCTTTCTCCTGAAACTTTGCATAGCCCTATCCCATATCATATACAATACACTTTTCATAAGTGATAGAGTAGTGTTCTTTATTTTTCTTTGTTATTTATTTACATTTTCTTACCTTGAATGAGTGCTGCCCCAGACTGTAGTCCACATTAACCTTTTACATCAACTCTTTAACTCTCAGATCTCAATAGTAGTTCTCCTTACTGTCTGCCATACAATTCTTACCGTGTCAGTCTGGAGAAATTTGTTTTGAATCAGTAAATCCCTAATTGGTATTTCTCTTTTTTCTTGTCACTTGTCTGCTTGATATTGTATGGATGTTGGGAAGAGAAATATCAGTATAACAGTCTGAATCATTTTGCCATTCTCATTGCATTTGCTGAATAGCATTCAGTCTAATAATATTGTTAGGAGAAGTTGCATGTTCATCAACTCTGGGAATTAAAGGTTTATGTTTGTTGCATGTACATGATGACCAAGGGTTTTTATAACAAATGCCATTATTAGAATTAATAGTTTGCATAATTAATCCTAGAGATTTGATCGCCCCTCTATTGACGACGAAGTGTTCTTTGACTTTTCGTCGGAGAGGCCAAGACGAAGAATTGAAAGACCAGGATTTTTACCAGAAATTCAAGAGGAAGAGAGGCCTGCTGTTCCAGCAAAAGAAGCTAAAGATGAAGTTGAAGGGCCTCCTATGTGAGTTTTTTGAGGTCAATGATTACAAAATAAATGCTTATGAGCTTTCAGTTCAATTGTGGCTCAATTCTTAAGATTGACTTTTGTTCTCCAAAGGCCACCAGTTCGCAGCACTCGAGGACAAAGGATTTCACAGCGACCCCGTGCTACAAATGCTAACCGTCGTCAATATGGGAAGGGAATGGTTGGTAGATGGTTAAACAGAACAATAAAGCGTAAACGTTTGACAAGCACTGTTAAAAAGCAGATTGAAAACCTGTCAGATCACAGGTAGGAAATGTTGCATTTATAGGAACAAATTCGTGACAGAATTGAAAAGGTAACTGGTTGAAAAAAGTTTTCCCAGCAGGTTACTACTGTTCAAAGTTACTTGTATCTCAGTAATCTTCATTGCCTTTGTACACACCATGCTTACAACACAAATTTGAAACTTCTCTGGTCTTTTTTGTTCAGCTTCCAAATTTAATTCTGCTGACTGTGCTTGGTGTGTAATAATTAGTGTGCTGTCCAGAATTACCCAACCCCCATCCCCACTCCCCAAAAGCTGGTGATCCTTAGTAGCATTTAACTATGATTGATTGTATTTATTTTTCATTTTAAGTTTAGAGGAATCTGAATATTGGAAGATTTTGACTTCAAATAGCTCATAAACCAAATTTTCTTAAACAAGATCGACTGCCCCACACCATTCCTAACACTGCTCAAAATAGGCTCTCATAAAACAACAAGAAAGAGGCACAGATTCATGAAAGTTTTAGTGCAAATTAGGCTTGTAGACAAATTTTCAGTAAGTGAAATCATTGTGGGTAAGAGCTATCATACACCCAGATGAGAATGCACTTTAGCCAGCTGATTTGTGTTTAAATATAGATAATATCATTGCTTTAGGTAGAAGCAGGCTTAGTGAAGGCTCCTTCTCAGTGCTCTAGACAGCATATCTATAACCTCAGCTGGCATTTCAACCATACGTTGTAATTTTATCTCCTCCAGGCCTTATTTCACCTATTGGATCTCATTTGTACAAGTGATTGTACTTATTGTTGGGTTATCAGTTTATGGATTTGCTCCCATTGGATTTACAGAGACAGAAGAAAAAAGACTGGTCAGTCTGTTTAAAAATGTGTTTTTTAATGGAACAGTTTTGATAGATGAATATTTTGTGGTGATAAATTTCTCTTGGTTTTCACTTGTTTAGTTGTCTTCATGCTTAGTTTGGTAAGGATTGTGAGAAAAAGGAAAATTAAATATCAAACTGGTCTCAAAACTTCCACAACCTGAAAAAAGTTTGAACCACTAAATATGGTATGCAGGAATAACAGATGGTTATGATCAATATTTTCTGCTAGAACTGGCTCAATACCCCCAATATGTTCCCAAATGCACTCAGAACAGAGTAATGAATCGTGTATTATTTTAAAAATCATCCTCTTTCAGTGCCTGTGTAATTGGTAAGATGTTGAATATTTATCACAGATTGACAGAAGTCAGATGGGAACGCTTGTACCAGAATATGTGGCAAGAATTATTCCTGACAACTTCTGGATTGGTCCTGATCAGGTATAAATATTATCTGAGTCATTATGAGATCTCATCTTTCTATAAGTAGCTTCTATTTTTTATAGTTTCGTCAAGTAGAAATAAAAAATTTTGAACGTTCCCCCCTTCTTTTTAAATTTCGCTTTTGCCTCATTTCCAGCTTTGAGCTCTCTCTACTCTGGTTAGGGAAAGTTTGTGAACTCTTTACACCCTTACATTAGTGTACATATTCTCCATACTGTTCTATATACATTTCCAAAGGTGCTGACAAGGAGAATTTGTTGAAAAATCTTGAGCCTCAATAGTTGGTGATCATTTCCCTTATTCTTGTGATTTCTGGGGTGATATTGTGATGAGAAAGTAGATGTTAATCACTTGTAAGGGTCAAAGGGTGAGGTGATGCAACCAAACAACTGCAGCTGTGGCAGTGAAAAATGATTATGTTTTAGCTCGGTAAAGAACTATAGAGAGAGGTTTTTCATCTTATCACAAGCATGGGACATAAAAAAAGAGTCTGAGTCCTCATGAGGAATTGAACCTCAGACCTTCAGATGCTCTACCACTGAGCTACAGACACTCAGTGGTGAAGGAGGCCCACTACGAAATTCATATATGACATGCAAAAAGTTCATAAACGGCATTGGAAGATAATTTATTTACAATACTTTGTACTATACAGTCTACTTAAGGCTTGGTGTTTAGTTATGTCATTCCATTCTCCTTTTTTATTTCTACGTTTTTCATCCCCTTTATTGTTTTTCTTTGGATGCTAAGATAGATCAAAATAAACTAGTGCAAAAAAAATTCATACTATTAATCAGTAAATTCTTCATGAATGTTTTTTTTTTCTTCATTTATGGTATTTTATACAGTACTGCAAAGATTTTGCCTTGTAAATAGTTGTCATTAAATGTTGTTTAACAGGCAGGTTTGATCAAAATGGGAGCAAAGTTTGCGCCATGTATGCGATGGGATAAGAGGCTGCAAGAAAAGTTGTCAGAGGAGAAAAGAAATGAGAGTGAGGCTGGTTGTTGTGTGAAATCTGATGATTCTGGTTGTATAACAACAACACAGAAAGAGTGTTCGGTAAGTAACGTCTCCCTTAACCCTTCAACTCCTAGATCAAATTTGTAGTTCTCCCTACCATCAACCATACAATTCTTATAATGTTAGTTCAGAGAATTTAGTATTGAATCAACTAATTATCCCCAAATTGATATTTTTTTTTTGTTCTCATCACTTATCTAGTTGATATTTTATTGATATTTTAGGGAGAAATTCTGTCTTGGTCACCCATGGTAGTTAAAGTCTGCATGAAAGATCAACTTGCAAACATAGCTACTGGAGCTTCTCTTGTTTCTGTAGTATGAATTAACTAGCACTTTATGTGAAAAGCTGAATTGTTTATACATTTAGATTGGTTCTTACTTGTGATCTATGATGATGTTACTATTAGCAACATTTTGCTCTTCTATGATATAAAAGAAATAGATTCCATGTTGCTGTGTTTCTGTACAGTAATAAATCACGGTAGATGTCAAAATGTGGTGAGGACATCAGTGATACTCACTGCTGTGTGTTGTGTGCCATGTTTTTGTACACACCACATTTTGATGTCATTTGTGATATATTACTGAACAAACAAACAGCAACATGAAATTTATTTTTCAAACTGCCACCATCCCTGAATTGGATGGCAATCTATCACACATTCCCTGAAAGCCTTTTGTTAGGTTCCCATTTATGTTTGCCAGTATCCATTTACGCTCCTCCTTCAGGGGTGGATTCTGGAACTCTTGTAGTGCACGTGTAATGGTCTCTTTCGCTCCTCTTAAATATTTCTCTTTCGTTTGACTTTTTCCCTCAGAGAACCTTTGCTTATTTTTACAAGTATTCCAAATCCAATAACAATACAAGAGTTGTTTGTGGACAAGACCCGGAGTGAGTATCTGAAGCCTAAAATTATTTTGTACCTGTAACTACTGCGGGAGTAAGGGCCCAGCCCAGTTGTCTCACCTTGGCAGGTAGGGTAACCTTGTCAGGCGGGACAACTTTTTTCTCATTTAATCACTTTGGCTCGCCTACACGAGCCTACTCGTAGCCAGTCTGTCAGGTCAGCGGAGAGACTGGTGGGGGGGGGGGGGGGGGGGACAGCTGTTAGAACTCACAACTCATTATGAACACTCCGTAAAGTTCAGAGGAAGGGTTGTCTCCAATTAAACGAGAACATGTCGATAGGGCCAAGTGTCGATAAAGAGTTTCCTGTTTATTGTTTGGCTTGTTATTGTTTTACAGCACTTGTCTAGATCCTCCGTCCGTTGTTCCTGATGAATGGGATAAAGATATCACCAATTGGCCCGTAAGTACTGGCCCTATGTATTAACTTGTGTATTTCAACTAGAAATTTTCATGGCTGCAAATTTTAAAATGTTACAAATTTTCAAGTTTTGCTTGGAAAGTGTAATGTCAAGGACTAAATTGCTCACTTTTGACCTTAACAAAGAAAAACTTGTTGGAATTTTAATTTTTCTTAAACCTTTCTCAATTTCCCTTGTAAGAGTCCTTGTCAAGTCATCCACACAAGCAAATTTTGTCCCTTACAAGTTTTGTCCCCTCGTTTTTTAAACGGCGGAGGGGAAAGGTGGGTTACCTGAGGCAGACTTGCATCTCAACCTGGGGTGCGCCTGGGCATGAAGTTCCATCTGGCTCGTGAGCCGGTTTCTTTCTTTTAGTTTTAGTGTTAAACCAACAGTCTTCCATAAAGCGACTATTTATTCTACAACAGGTTTGTAAGAAAGAAAAGTCTAATCTGTCACCCGGCGAATACCCACATATGACGTGTGAAATCCATGGTCGCCCTTGTTGTATGGGCAACGAAGCCATCTGTCGAATTGTCAGCCGGGACGAGTGTGACTTTTTCCGGGGCAGATTTCACGAGAATCTTACGCTTTGTTCCCAGGTAACTGATGGTAAAGGCGTGCTTGAAAAAGAATCTGGTAAACACAAACGTATGGAGGAATAGGCCTCGTTACTCAAGAGTATATTGTCCGAGTTTTTACAGAACTGAATTTTCGTGTTACTTGACGCGAACCTAAAGCCCATTCAGCATAGACGTAGGCACGAAAATCGATCCTGTGGAGCGCTTTCGATGGATGACTCTAGCATCAGAGTAAAAGTATCGACAACGGCCAGTCTGAAAGAAATATCCTAATTAGAACTCGAAGTGATTTCAATTCATCGGCCTGAAGTGCGAGAGATCATGAGTTACAAATTTTCCGAGGAATTTAGTTTTGCAACTGAACCTGCTATTCGTTACAGAGCGTTGTGAAACAAAACCAAAGCAGTGTAGGTGTATTATTGAGACAAGATTCAAAATGAGAAAGTGAGATCCACGAGCTCTGTAAACTATTATTATTCGCAGTTTTCCGGGCAACTGAGCTCCTAATGTGTTAAAAGTTGTAGACATTTGTCCTTGCACTTTATCATAGCAAGTTTTTTTTTTTTTTTTCCTCCAGGTGGACTGTTTGAGGGACACTTGTGGAATGTTGAATTTCCATCGGAAGGAAACACCTGACCAAGTGTATCGCCTATGGATGGCAATATTTGCTCATGCAGGGTAAGATAATCACATTAAATGTAACGGTTCTCTGTTATTATCTTATGAAACCTCTCTTATCGAGCGCCTCTATAGTGGGAACGTCTTCTCTCACTGGTAACCCTGCCTCTACTGAAGCACTAGCCGGAGCTTAGCATGCAACGACTCGGAGTATAACTAATGGGTTGCCATTCCATTGCGGTTTACTTTCTCCTCCTCCCTCCCTCCCTCCCCTCCTCCCTCCCCCCCCCCCTTCTTCAGCATTTCATCAGCCTTCTCTGACAGTTCA
This sequence comes from Pocillopora damicornis, assembly GCF_964200805.1. Classification (NCBI taxonomy): domain Eukaryota; kingdom Metazoa; phylum Cnidaria; class Anthozoa; order Scleractinia; family Pocilloporidae; genus Pocillopora; species Pocillopora damicornis. The sequence continues at coordinate 13,199,485 of NC_142679.1, read as the reverse complement.
CTGGTACCCATTTATACAACTGGGTGTAGAATCTTCTGGATTGTAAATTTCCGGGAGACGTATAGTGAGTCATTCTGATTGATCATCGAAGCCATCTCGTAGCCACTAGCTTCATTTCTCATCCATCTTCAGCCCCCCACCCTTATTTGCCACATTACTCTGCCCTTCCCCCCCTCCAAACCTCGAGTTTTTGGCCTCTAAAGATAATCACAGTTTTCGCACCTCGTTTAAGTGCGTGTCAATCCGGTTTTGCCGCCCATCAACCTAGCAAGTCTCATGACGAAGAACTCCTTTGAAATTCGCGTGGGGTGATCCATCGGTGGAAGAGTGATCCATCTTGCGTGAAGACTCTTATTTCTCGGCGTTTTGCGAAATGTGCGAGAAATTCTCTTTTGTTGTGCAATGCAAGACGCGATGTTAACAAAATGCGACGAAAGCCCGCGTTAAACGTCATCACTCTGTTGGAGGCCAGTACTCTTCAGTGCAAGTTCCCATAAAACATTTTTTCAGCCGTATCTCGCTCTTGTTTTTTAAGTTTTTTCAATTAATTTATCATTTTCTTTTTCTGGCTAATTAGACATAACTGCTTCCTCTTACTAAAGAGAAAATTTTGACCAGATATTGTTAACAGTAACCCTAAGCTCCGTAATTTCTGCAAATGAATTTATTAATAATCGCAATGAACTCGATCATTTGTTGCAGGGTAATCCATCTTGCGTGCACCCTAGTCTTTCACATCACTATAATGCGCGATATGGAAAAAATGGCAGGCTGGCTCCGCTTGTCAATCATTTACATCTTTAGCGGTATTGGTGGATATTTATACAGTGCAATTCTTTTACCGTATCAAGCTGAGGTAATTGACTTTTGTTGTTGTTGTGAATTTTATCAGCACTTTACGGGTAACTTTTTTTTAATTTCAATTGTAAACCGCTGCAGGCTCTTACTCGATCAGACGGGTCTAGCGAACGAGCTGGAAAATGAAACGCAGCGTTAACACTCGCGAATATCTACAGTCACTGTTAAGAGTTACCTGTCTGCCTATTTTCCGTTTGATTATCTGTCTGTGTTGTTTCCTAATAGTATTTCCCCAGTACTTAAAAGAAATAAATACGAGTGAAACCATTCCGTCCTTCCTTTTTTTCGTAGTCCGTCTACCAATCTGTCTGCGTTTTAATCATTCCGCCGACCTCTTTATTCATCTTTCCCTGCAAGTTTCTTTTTCTGTTCATGTTCATATCCAGTTATTCTTCAAATTATTTTTTATTTCATCTGCAGGTTGGCCCATCAGGCTCCATCTTTGGAATCATCGCCTGTCTGTTTGTTGAGCTTTTACAGAGCTGGCAGATCATAGCGCGGCCTTTCACAGCTCTCTTTAAACTGTGTGGACTAGTTTTGCTTCTCTTAATAATAGGCCTACTGCCTTACGTCGACAACTTTGCCCACATGATTGGTTTCTTGTTTGGGCTTCTGCTGGCTTTTATTTTCCTTCCGTATGTGTCGTTCGGCCAGTTTGACCGAAGGCGAAAGCGGATCCAGATAATCGTGAGTTTAGTATTGGTCATTACGTTGTTCGTGGTAGGATTTTTGGTGTTTTACATCAGTCAGGATTCCGGTTGCAATGGCTGTGAGTACTTGAACTGCATTCCCTTCACCAGAGATTTCTGCATGCTAGGAGGACAGAATCTACAGCCAAGAGTACGGTAGAGAGATGTGGAATAACAGTTCGGAAAGTGTATCGCTAGTTACACGAAGCTGTTGCTACTGGAGCAACTCTCTCTACTAGCAAAAATTGTTGCGTGGAAAGTAAGCTCTACAAATGTGCTGTTCAAACGGTGCTGAGAGATAACATACTGAATTGTGTGTTCTCTAACTTGTGCGTGAATGTAACGAAGAAGGCTTGTTCCATACGTTCTCATGGCAGAGAATTTGCGGTGTATATGCTTTTTGGATTTTTGCTTCCCAGATGTGGCTATCTTAGTTAATATTAATGCGAGAGAGTACCTTTTGGTTTTTTAGACGTTAACTCTAAGAGAAATTTTCAATTGCTTTGGTTTTGCTTTACTTCGCTGTGTGAATGGCGCAGAAATCTCGCTCCACTTTCTCAATCAATCAGATTCAAAACTAGAACCAATCGCAAGTTATAGTCAACCGCGTTTTCCCGCGCTTCAACCTGTTTGCGCTACTTTGAGTCTCATTGGCTGCTCATGATATTTTCCTTTGTTGTGATTGGTAGTTTTGTTTCCTATTTTTTTTGGTTTTAGGACACTCAATAGGCCATTTTACAGTTGTGTACTTAGTTGCCAAGCCTTTGCTTTGGAGTGAGGCTGAAGGTGACCTCGTTGTGCTAGACACCAGTATCAAGTTCGCATGATAACAGATTAATTTGCATTTGAAAAGCAGCAACGTGTGTATCATAACAACTCACTCCTGTTCAAAGGCTTGGCAACCAAGCACACAACTGTGAAATGGACTATTGAAATGCGCTCCTCTACTCACGACTAAGAGTTAAGGGTACTTGTTTTCATTTGTCGCTGCCTCCAGTCAGACGCATCAATTTAAACACAATCTTCGATAGTCAATCTTTTTTATAAATCAAAATTCATTCAGAATAAAACGTAACATTGACGGAGTGACTCAACTAGCTTAGCAGTTCTAGGAAGTATAGGTATTATTGTAAATTGATCGCCGGATCTGGCAGGCCAGTTCTGACTAATGATAAGAAATTAGTATAAAGTTCGCGGAAGTGTGGACAATTTAGATGGTCGTGAAATTAATTCGGCTCACTTACATTACTCTATTGGTTTATTGTTATCAATCGTTGCTTAAAACTTCGCGGATAAATTTTAAGTTATTCAGACAAATCAGCTATCCCAACACGAAAAAAAAAACGACAACAACAGCAATAAACATTCTTTTCGTTAGGATTTTGTGGGTGGCTAGGGTAGACTGGAAAAGTTTCTAGAAGCTAAGAATACTTAATTATGTTTCAAAGTCTCAATGAGCCGCGTGTTTATCCAGCAATGCAATTGTAATTTGAAATTTGACAAATGCGCTTCAAACAATTTTTACTTAGATTATGACAGTCACTGCTGCCTAATACTCACTAGAACGCCTGTTGAATAAATTTCACTCATAAAAAAGTCGTCTCAAATATATGATCTGATTATTTAAACAAAGTTTTGCTGTCCTTAACAATCCTCAATTTAGCTGAACCTTTCATGTGAACATTTATTATTGTTAGCAGCGTCAAGAAGGCCGAGAGCTAACATTTATTTCATGCATACTGAACGAACGAGAGTGAAAATACATTGTTCGTCCAATTTGAGACACGAACGATAGAACTTCGCAGTATAGGGCAACAAAATGGCTTCCAATCTTTGAAATGTGTCGGTTAATAGGAAAAAATATCTGTATGGATGAAATAAAAACATCGTACTATGGAAAGTGCTTGAACGATTTTTATTCATTCGTTGCAATGTATCACAACTCGTTCGTGTGCACTTTTCATTGAATAATCTTTGTTTATTAAATTAAATCAACCCTCTTATAGACAAAGTCTGAGGCCCACTGATTGTGTAAAAACCGTGGTTTGAGTTAAACCTCGAATAAATAACCGGCCCATAATGTCGGTGACCTGGGAGTGAAATAAAAAACTGCATTCCGATTAAAGGGTGAGCTGCAATTCACCCTGTACTCAACATCAATATGTCTATCCTCCATTCCGTTCTCTATACATTCCTAAGGTGCTAACGAGGGGAATTCGTTTTGGTTATCATTTCCTTTATTCTTTGATTCAGGGCTAATATTGTAAGGAAAATTACATGCCAGTGATTACCTCCTAGGTTTCATAGGGTTGAAGATATTGCAGCAAAGAAGCCTGAAAAATTCAGACTTTGACGGGATTCGAACCTGTGTCTCCCAGATATTAGTTAGGCGCTGAATATAGTTTATTTCATTTCAAACACTGCTTGGTTTATTCAAAAAGAAATTTATGGAATCGAATAATAAACTTTAAAAAGTACGATTCTATAGTCCAAGTACATATTGCTTTATCTATCCATCGATAAGTTTGAATTTTGTAGAAGGGTCGCAATTGGTACTTCGGATTCGGCGCCCCGATGGTCTATCATTGAGCTAAAGCAAAATGCAACATGTTCATTGATTCTGATCCTTTCTTTTAACGCTGGAGACGCCTTTTTAGTGAACTTTCGGCCTGAGACGAAAATTCAAGTGACAAAGAAATATGTACACAGGGCAAAATTCCTAGTCTACCTCAAAGATACTCTCGAATGAGTAATACTAGCAAGGAGAAGGGCATACTTACTTAACAAGACGATAAGCTAGCTATCTTTTGCAAACTACACAGTTCTTACAGTGTTTGAAGTAGGTAAGCTCGAATCCAATTCTTTATTTGTCTTCTTAGACCGGGAACAAGATTGAGAAACTACCGAGGAGTCGTTTTCTGATATCAGTTAAGAAAGCTTTGGTTTAAAATCTTACAACCATTCTTAAGTGTGATCACTTCAGGAAAATAAAAATATTTTGACCTGTTTTATTGATAAAGAAAATTTCTCCCTGGTTGGTTTTCACGCGATCCCGAAAGGTCAAAGAGAGACTTCTTTCCGATCTGAATTGCAAATTTTGAACTTGTTTTTCATGATTTTCTCTCACCTGCACACGCTAAAGAAAGCGCTGGTCATTTTTGAAAGTTCTACGCCTGTTCATGCCTCCCATCTCGATTTTAACCAAAAATTTAGGCAAGGATACCGTCGTTTCGATAATGGCCTCCGCAAAAAGCTACAGTACTCATAGGGAGTCAGCTTGTTCAGCCTCTGCGTCACAAGACATGACGACAAGATGGTAACCAATATGGCACACTTGTTATTCTTCTCCGTTGTCGCAGGTAACTGTAATGTTGTATTGTAAAATGGAAGTCATCAATCAATAGTATTATCTTTTGTTTCTTGATCATAAGGAATTTTCCCCACTTCTGCTTCGATTCGTAAAGAAACGAGTGGTTGTTAAATGTATATAAGACGAATTTTACCTCGCGTAAAGTGCTAGCTAAGAAAGCAGCACGTGAGGACAAATACGCCTTCTGCTTTAATATGTAGGGTGAAACTGAGAACCGATCTATGATACATTAAGTTCATCAGTCCCTTATATTGAAATAATCTTGTACGATGCTTAGATGTGCAAGCCTAATTGATGATTTTGAAGTTTGAGTAAGGTCGAAAGCTACTGCTATGAGAAGTCTTAAGAGATTTACGCTTCGATGGGACTCGAAACCATGCTTCCCACACACATCCTGCCAGCCGCTGAGCTATGAACCCATATGTTCTCAGCGAGGTAAATGCTATTGGTTTTTCGGTCAGAGAGGAAAGCTCGGTTTGGCCTAATGTTTCACTGAACCTCCGGGTTCTTACTCTCCTAGGTCAAGGGGGAAGGGGTCCTTATTATTTTAGAGACCTCCTCATTTTGATGTGGTTGAAAAAGAGATAGTAGAGAAAGCTTGAGTTGAGGTCGTAAATTGCACAAGAGAGCACTGAAACATTGTTAATACTTAAATTATATTCAGCTCGAGAGAAGGATTTTCAGTTCATCTGTTTAGTGTTCTTCGTTATTTCTATTATTGCTTCCTATTTAAAAGTTATCACAAACCAAAAATTTCACAGAAGTTTATGGGGATTTGTTCAAACTTAAAATGATTTCAAGTAATGTCACGGTAGATGTTACCAATCCGTCAACATATTTTAACAACTATTGGACCTCTTTACGATACTAATTCTACTGACTCTGAATGTTATGCAATAGTGTTACCAGCTCTCATTAGCTTTAGGTGGCTGAAAACAGTGTTTTTCCTATAATATTCTCCGACCGGTTATCTTCAGAGCGCTCAAAAACCCGTCAAACAGTTTTAGGAACTGTCTGGGAAAATCCTCGATTTAACATAATTTAACCAATGGAACTTAATTTAGAGCTCTCTCCGTAAAAGACGGCTAGAGTTAAGTGTTTAAGATTCTCTCAGCTACAAGGCCTTATTCAAAGAGAGGAAATCCTAAAGTTTTGGGAAAATATTTTCGGTTACTTTCCGAGACCGTCCCCAGAACTTTTTGATGTGATTTCCCCATAACATTCACAGGATAATAGTGATTACTATGCCACGCCCACCATTTCATTATTTCATTTATAAATCCGTGAAGTGATGAATAAATGACTGTAAATGTATGAAGATCATATAGGTGAACTACGGATAAAGACGTGAATATGAAAGCGATCTTCGCAGTAATGAACATTGCTTGAGCAGTAGTAAAATTAAGGCCTAAAAAAATTCAGGCCGGTAGGAGATTTGAACCCACGACCTCTGCGATACGGGTGCAGTGCTCTACTGGTACAGGCCTTATTTTCACTATTGCTCAAGTAATGAACAGATCGGACGGCTTCGCGGTCGTCCGATTTTGTTAATCACTCGTATGATTACAGACCGAATTGGACTCCACTCGGTCTTATTACCTTTATGAATACGACTTTGAGGGCAAGAGAAAGTTACGAAAGATGAAATAAATTATTCTTTGCTGTTACATTTTCTAGCACCGTGTGATGTTCTAATCCAAGATAAAAAAAAAAAAAATGACACAACGTCCGGGCACTCATGTTGGGGTGGTGGTCTAGTTGGACGGTTCGTCTGGGACATAAAATTTCCAAGTGAATTCCAAAAAAATTTTTTGCCATTTTTTACCTAAGAAAGCCATGATTTATCTGAAAGCTTAGTTGTTGAAAAGGCCACCAAACTATTTAACAGTGCCTATTGCTTGAATTTGGGGGACTTTCGGTGGAGTGACCTCACACTTGAAAGTCTTCTCATTCAAGCATTTTGTATTGGATCCAGATGAACTGAGGGTAGTTATTGAATGCTAGAAGATATTGTATCCCAGGGAAGAATTTGAACTTCCTTCAAGTGTTGCACGCAAGTTTTCAAATGTCCTACTTGGCACTGAAAAGTTTGGATCAAACTGTCGTAACTTGAGATCAGCTCGAATTATAGCTTCTTGGAGCGCTGATGATGGTTCTATTGATACCTCCGCGCCTAGAAGCCTAGGAATAATCAACTTCTACTCAGTGCACAGTGTAAAGGCCAATGGAGAATTCCGTCAGCATGCATTTGCAGCTGTGTGGTGATACAAAACTGATTGTGACCAAGGACATTTGGTAAACCAGCCCAGGTTTGGAAACGGTGTGATTATAAACCCTGTGGACCTTCCCTATTTATGCCAGTGCAGCGCGTAGCACAAAAATTTGCATGCTGTTCAGTGGGAATTAATGGGGTAGATAAATTAGTAGTAAGCCCCATTCCTAGGTTATTTCATTAGCTGTGATATTGCTTGAACTTACATTTAATGGCTGTTATAATTATCAAGTTGAATATCCTAGGATTTTGGAACAGCAAATCGTAGTCGTAGATAATGTTGATAGCACTGACCAATAATTTTAAGGCTGTATAACAAGGACCCCAAACGTGTGGATATTCACATTCTTTTCGCGTACCTATCTTTACGTTATTGTAGGGTTCCACAGAAAACCAGTTTCTGCGAAGTAATCCTTGTTGAAACATGTAAATATCAACATTTAACTAGTAAAATTTCTCGCTTGTATCGCGTTCAGTCTCGTCGTGCGCTGTAAAAGTTCTTATCCACTTATCCAACTCAATGCAACATGCCCTTCGTAAACAGTTGCATAAGTAGTAATAAATTTGCCAAATGCAAGCTTGTTTCATTGAAAATAGTGTTTATCTGCACCGTTGACGTATGATTTAAAGCGCAAAATACATGTATCCTTATGGAAGACAGAGTAATGTCGGCAATGGCTCGAATCTATAAAAAGCTCAGCGAGGTTCACTCGGACTCTGGCCATGTCGTCTACCTAAATCAACATGGCTGACGTTACAAATGACATATGTGTTAAATGGACTCACTTAATGGCAAATTGATTCCAGCAGGTTAACTGCCATTTAAACAGTTGCAAAAATCAAACACCGAAAAAAATCAATCCATCGAAAAGGGTAGTGACGCTGAACCAGTGTAAGTAGTGACTGTAAGTAGCGAGACGATTTTAGTGGCCTATTTGTTCCTTGTAAAGGAATCTGATTATAAATAACATATTATCGAAACAATATTCATAACCAGTAGTTATCGTTCTCTTTGACCTTCTGCGTTGTGTTTTGAAATGCATTCTGCTTTTCGTTCTCTTTTACTGTCTACTTAGTACTATTACATCTCGATTAAAAACCCTCCGTTTGCAAGACCCCCACACCCCTCCCCATTCCAAGGAGTTGTGGGCTAGTAGATTGACTGAGTGGCTTGAATGCCCTTACGGGTAGAGGCCTATCAACTAAGAAATAACCCCCAAAAAAATATATACTAGTCTTGTACCCAGACCTTTCACGGCCAAGCACTTGTAAGGTCCCTACACTTCAGTTACAGTCACACGGTAGGTCCTGAGTACGTGATTAAATATGTCCCTTTCAATTTTTTTCCCGCTCACAAGAACCGAGCCCTTCTCTGACTTCTTGCATAGGTCTCATGACCCCGAATATATATACATATTTTTTCTTTTCTTAAAAAAGCGATTAAAAATTTACCAGCAATGTTTCAAAAAAGTTATATCGTTCATTTCCAAGATGGCGGGAAATGTCCATGATTGACCATAAGCGGAAAATCATTTTCTGGATGATAGGCATCCCAAAATGTCCTCTCTAACAGCATTCCACCAAAACACACATTATCAAATGAAGTATGAAGTACATGAGAGACATGGTGGATGGCATTACTCTAGTAATGAGACGTAACAGAGGCATAAGTTAAAATCCAAGGAAGTGGTCTGCAGATTCGGGTGGAAATATTCATACACAAAAGCAATGGTTGTCAAGTCTTACGTTAACCTTTTTCGTCATTTTTTCTCTTTTCTCAGTTACCAAAATAAAGGTAATTCTTGAAATCTTGTTTGTTCGTGAATTGCTGGCCCCATTCCTGGCTGAGTTGTACCCGGAGGTTAAGGAATCCATTTGGATATTGCTTTCTTCGACTGAGAGCAACTTGACATGGTCTTGAGTACTTTTGCTTAATTCTTCCGGTTCAACTTGATTTTCGTTCTGTTTAGGGTTTCTTGTCGTTCCAAACCTTAGAGAAAATTTAACCAAGCAAAGCTGGTATAAGATTCAGTATACACGCCAAGGCTGTTAGAGAGCTTGAAATCAAAGTGGTGTGGATTGAACTTGGGCGAGATTATGGCGTGTAAGCTGGTCGTACTGTGTCATTTGAGCATAATTAGGCGAGGGTAAAGCGTAAAAGTTGGTCGCACTGTATTGGATGAGGGTTATTAGGCGAGAATAGGGCATATTAGCTAGTCGTAATATGTCACTGCACAATTAAGGGTAGTGAAAGCTCTGTTGTTAAGGATTGACGTTTCGACTACCAGTGAGGAAGTCAACATGAAGTCAAGGTGCAAAAGTTGCCTCGCTCCCAACATGAGGCTTCGTCACTCAGTTGGTTGTAGCACCTTCCTAATGTCTAGAAGGTACGGTTCCAAATTCCATCGATGCCTGAAGTTTTAAGTCTTCTTGTTTTGCTTTGCTTTGGTTTTGCTTTTTAGTTTTGGTTTTTGATTGGTCTAAAAAAGAGACTCGTGCCATTCTCTAAACCAATCACACACAAAATGGAAACCAATGGCGACATGGTCGCCCGCGTTTTCCCGCGCGTTTGACAACTTGCTTGGTTTTACTTTTGAGTTTTCGTTGGCTAACGATAATGCGGTATCCGGTTGTTTCGATACAAAGTCGTTTCGATACAAGTCGTTTTGATACAAGCAGAAGTCAATTCGTTTCACGCGTAAAGTCGATTCAAACCATGCAAACCTTTGATGTGACTGTCTGTTGTGATTACCTTGGTTTTGTTTTTCGACATTCAATTGAAAACTGCCCTATCATCTCATGCTTGGATCATGTGTCAACTCTCACCTTGACTGCTGCTCTATGAATGATTGAGTGACGCCTTCCAAGAACTTCTATGTCGTCATCATACCCTCCACCAATGACAGTCGCACATGGGATCTGTCTGTTAAGAGCCATTTCTATTACGGCTACGTCACGATCCAACAACCCTGTAGAGTGATGATTCATTAGTGAGTGAATCTTTTTTTATCGGGCCATTTTCATTTTGATAATTTAAGAAATTTCTAAGTTTGTAAGATAAACGAATCATGACCTTGCCCCTTTATTACCAGATCCTTTGTACCATGGGTAAGGATGTAAGGGCGGAGAGGGGGTAAGAACTTCCCTGCACCACTCTCTTGCGTCTCCCACACCTATGTCACCCACTTTTCATGGCGACACAGTGCAGATAAATAATTAAAGAATGTTCGTAACTTGGCTTTTTTTGGTCCTTTCACACCCTTTTAAGTTACCACTTCCAAACCCTTTTCTCCGGAGCACATCTCTTGTTCTTCACCCACCTCTGACCCCTGTGGTTTCCACCCTCAACCTCCCCTGTCCCCCTCCAGTACCTTGATCTGTGAGACACAGTTTACCAAGCACATCATCTTGATGTGGGTCCACTCCAGCATCATACAGTATCAGATCAGGTTTAAAAGTGTCCATGAGCCATGGTAAATAATCCATTACCACCCTCAGATACTGCTCATCATTCAAGCCACAGTCTAAACCAACATCTAAATCACTTTGTTGTTTCCTGAGTGGAAAGTTTTTCTCGCAGTGCATGGAAAATGTAAATATGCAATCATTGTCTTTGAAGATAAAGGCTGTGCCATCTCCCTGTAGAGGATAGCATCATTCAGTGGATTAACTTTCAAACCTAAATTGACATATATACAGGCCTCACTTTGATTTACTGAATGCCAAGCTCTGTGAAATTACTACACAGCTGTCTTTATCTTTTTCATTTCTAAGAGCTGATACATAGTTCTCCATTCTGACTAATATAATGTTCTGAGTAAATTATTACTATAATTTTGGTGTTCTATCCAGAAAACAAACCTCCAGTTGATCTATTTGTTAACTCTTATCTGCTTCTCAGCAAATAAAGTATGGAAACTGTGAGGAGAATTCACGTGTTAACCATTTCATTCCCAAGATCTTGTTGATGAATCTCCTTACTGTCTGCCATACAATTCTTATAATGTTAGTTTGGAGAATTTGGCATTGGATCAACTACTAATTTCCTTGTTGATATTTTCTTCACTCTCATCTCATGTCTGCTTAATATTGTATAGGAATTGTAAGGAGAAATTATGTCTTGGTCACTCATGAGAGGTAGAGGGTCAATACCTTCTACTAAATTACCTGGTGAACATCCAGGTCAACAATGAGAATTTTATCAACAACTTGACTATCAATCATGTCCTTAGCAGTGACAGCAAGATCATTCAACATGCAGAAACCTGAACCATGGCTGGGAAAAGCATGGTGTGTTCCACCTGCAGTACTGCATGCCAGTCCATACTCCATTGCTAGCCTGGCAGCAAGCATGGTGCCACCTATTTTTTTTTAGTAAAAAGGTCAAATTATTATTTTTTTTACTAATATTAATACGTATTTGACAAACTTATCTAAACACATATAAGGAAATGGCAAATTCAAAATTAATTCAAATTAGAATACTGAACTATTCTGTGGGCTGTCTCTCCTCACAAGAGAAGTTAATTTCAAACAATCCTATCATGTGATTCTTTTGTTGCAAGACTGTTAGTGTCAGACAAGAAGTCAAAAATCCCTCGACCCTCCCCCTAGATCTGCTACTGGAATGTGGGAAGGGGGAAAGAGTAATACTAACTGTGCTGAGGATATAAGGAGTTTCATTTTCGTCAAACATAGTATTCACTCTCTTATTGGTGAGGGTCTCTGGATCAGGGGCAAGTCTCCCCCTGCAAAACTCTGTTTGTTACTTCAGCACCCTAATCCATGCACATACTTAATTTTAACACAAATTCCTACCTACTTCAAGTAAACATCTTCTCACAAGGCCCTCTGACCAGTGAAAGCCAGTTTTCCTCATTTCTTTTGGAGGAATGCTTCCTGAGATAAAACCATCTACATAGTCACAGTTGTGAACACGTGTGACAACTTCATAAGGTGGTTCCATTGGTTGAAAGATTTTGACAGACCCTGATAGATTGTCTTTGATGATCCATTCCATTACTTTAAGAAACTTTGCCATTTTAAATCTGTGCTTTTCAGGCCACTCACAGCTAAAGCCATTGTCATGTACAACCGGTAACTTGGCAGCAAGGTGACAGCTACCTTAAAAATAGGCAATTTTAAGACCACATGTGGCTACTGACATGGCACAATTTTTATAGCATTGAAAAGAACTACAAGTTGTATAATTATGCCAGAAGGTAGTGTAACAGAAGATTTGTCTCACATGGAAAACAGAAAACCTGCCACATCCCACATATTTATGAGTGCCCTATTCCATAAAAGGAAGATGACCGAAGAATATAGCAACCAATTGACACTCAACCAATAACTAAATAGTAAAAGATAATCATACCAATAATAATAATACTAAAAATGATGATAACAATAGTAATAGTAATGATAGCTATCTAAAGAACTTCACTGTTCCTCTATCAGTCTATCCTCTTGGCTCTGATAATGTTTTAACTATACTTATTTCAATTTTGCTTGTTAATAATCAATCATTTTCTTATTTCATTGCAATTCTATTGAAGTGAGACTTTTGTTTATCCAACGAGGCATTCAGCCTTATTGTATATTCTGCCATTGTGCTGTTCCATCATTCAATCAAATAGGATTACTCCATTAAACTCAAGGTATTGTATTTTGGACCTTGCTTGCCTTGTAAATTTAGCGGCTCTTTTGGCCATTAGTTGCTGATTGAAATGGTAAAATGCTCTCTCTTCTAATTGATAAAACTTTCTTTAAATTTTCCTTGATGTGCAGATCAAACCTCGTCATATGTCATCATCTCTACAACATATGTGGCTTCACCTCCTATAGGAGGCAATAGCCACAAAAAGGAATGTATATCAAGTTTATGATTTAAAAAGAACCAAAAATCAAAATAAGGGTAAGGAATGTGTAGTACTTCTAATGGCACTGGCTACATAAAGCACTAGCAATTTACAGAAATTGGATACATCAAATGTTTTGT